>NW_012267317.1:3906672-3936718 GCF_000151885.1 Dipodomys ordii | reverse complement strand
AAAAGAACTTCGGGGAAGGGAGGGAGGGAGGGGATGGTAGGGGGAAAACAATGGAGGGGCTAACAATGTTCAAGAGGAAGTGTACTCATTACCTCACTCATGTAACTGTAACCCTCTGTATAGTATCTTTACAATAAAAAAAAAAAAAGAGTTGCAGTGACTTTCATAGCCCAGCGTGTGATACCACTTGACAGGGAAACAGAGGCAGAGAAGCAGCACATTCAAGGTTAGTTACACAGTGAAGAGGCAGCCTTCTGCCTCAGAAATAGAGTAAGAAGCCAGCTCAGAATGGCCCACTCACATCTCGAAGATTGAAAGTTATCTCCAGGCTGGACCAGAAGTGGTCTGAGAACTCGGGGTACATGTCCAGCACTTCCAGCAGGTCGTCGCGGTGGATCTTGTGGAGGTCACAGTAGGTGAGGGCCCTCACATCCCCATTGGACTTGCCAGGCCGAGCATACAGGTTCAGAGGCTCTCCAAAGATGTCATTCTTCCCTGGAGAACAAGAGGGAGACGGAGACCTCAGCCCATGGGGCCAGCACAGAAGGCAGCAGGCAACATGCTTTGGGGTACACAGCCAGAAAAGCATCTACCAGTCATCCTTCCTCAGTGCCCAGAAGTTGGGGACCAAGCAGCTAGAAGTGCCTGAAGGAGAAGAGGCCAGGAATTTGGGGTCTCCTAACAACTAGAATCCAGGACCACACAGGATGCCCCAGCTCTGTCTATGGTCCTGACTTCCTCAGGCTGTGACCCCAACTTTTATCCCCAAACCCTGTACCCTAATCATCCTCCTAGCCAACTGCTGTGTCCTTATAAGCAACTTCCTTCAAACTAGAGATGAGAACAAGAATGAATCAAGATCAGAATTCTTTTTACTGAAAAAAAAACAAAATAGCAGGCTTAACATGTCATAAAACAGACCAGACTGGGAAGAGGTAACAATGCTCGATAGGAAATGCACTCATCACCTTACTCATGTAACTATAACCCTTCTGTATGCTATTTTTACAATAAAAAAGTATTTAAAAAAACAAACCAAACTGTACTAAAATGTATGAAACTTGATTTAGTTGGGAGCTTGGGGAGTCATGGGGTAGTATAAATATAAAAATCTAAGATGTTCCCAGTGAGCCATGGTCAAGCAAGTCTGCTGTATTTGCCTCAAAGTCATGCAGGCCCAAGGAGATGACAAGAAAGGCCAACATGTCTCCAGTGTCCTGGATACCTATACACCTGCACAGATGGAAAAGCAAGGCGGGGAGGGAGGGTGCAGGACTCACTCTGCTCTGGACAGGCATGCATCTACTGCACTATGCCCCAGGGGACCACATGGCCTTAGAAAAATCTGATACACAGCCTCTGAGAGGATAGCTGCCCTTCTTCTGCCCCCCTCAGAACTCCTAGACTGGATTAATTTTTTTTTATTGCCAGTTCTGGGACTTGAACTCAGGGCCTTGGCACTGTCCTTGAGCTTCTTTTGCTCATGGCTAGCACTCTACCACCTGAGCCACAGTGCCACTTCCGGCTCTGTCTGTTTCTGTGGTACTGAAGAATTGAACCCAGGGCTGCATGCATGCTAGGCAAGCACTCTACCACTGAGCCACATTCCCAGCCCCTGGATCCAACTTTAAGGAAGCAAGAAAAATCTGCCTTTGGAGAGATACTAAGGTTTCCTAAAGTTCAAGAAAATCTGGGAACTCCCAGAACTCAGCAGTCTCATACCAAAGGGCTCCTCTCTGATGCTTCCTTTCGGAGAGCCTAAGGTTAGGTGAATTAAAGCTGCCCAAGAACCCAGTTGGCCATCTCAGGTCTGTGGCCTTAGTGATTGTGTATTGAGGGCTCAGGCCTCTCTAGGCTGCGGTGGGCATTCCTGTCCAGTGGCCCCACCCCATACCCAAGATGGCCACCACGACGTCGCCACGAAGGATCTCGATGGAGCCCCTGGAGATGAAGTAGAGGGCAGTGAGCAGGTCCCCAGCGTGCACTAGTGTGTCTCCTGGTGGTGCATGTGTGGTCTTGAACTTCATGGCCAGGGCCCGAAGGCAGCCCTTGGTGGCCCCTCGGAAGGGCTTGCAGTGCTGCAGCAGTGAGCGGTTCAGGTGCAGGCAGATGTCCGCCTGCAGGCACTCAGGGAAGCCCTTCAGCACCTGGGGGCAGAAGGGCTGGCTCAAGACCCCCGCCCCTGGGATTCCACTCACGCTCCAGCCCACTGCCTGACCTCTCCATTTCCGGGAAACTCCTCCAGGGCTGTGATCCAGGATGCCTCCCTTCCCCCCACCCCTTCCCAGTTTGGGGTCGAGTCTTGGAAAGGACTGGGTTCCCACTCCAGCTGCACCACCCCAGGCTGGACACCATTTGCTTTGCAGCTGGTCCTCCAAGTTTCCTGTGTGCTAGTGCAGAGATCAGTTCAGCCGCTAGGGGCAGCACAGCTTAAAGCTGCTGCCAATGAAGGGCCTGGTACAGGGCCTGCTCAACAGGGAGAGCTTTCTGGTAAGTGAATTTTGTGGGCTTCAGTTTCCTTGCAGGGGGGAGGGGAAGAGGCAAGTGGGGCACTGATGGCTCACCCTTGTAATCCTAACTACTCAAGAGGCTGAGATCTGAGAGTCACAGTTTGAGGCCAGCCCAGATAATAAACTACTCAGAAAAAGCCCAACGTGGGGCTATGGCTCCAGTGCTAGAGCACTAGCCTTGAGAGAAAAGGCTCAGGGAATAACACCCAGGCCCTGAGTTCAACCCCAGGACCAACAAGAGACAGACAGACACAGACAGAGATAGAAATGGAGACTACTACACTTCCCAGGCCCCTTCTTGGCACTGACCCATGGCAAGGGGCCCAGGCACGAGCGGGCGGGCACGCGCGCGCACACACACACACACACACACACACCCCGGCACCTCACCGCGTTCATGTCAATGCCGTTGGTGTAGGACCAGGCGTGCTGGAAGTACTCCTCCAGGCGCTGGCGCAGCGGGTTGGGGATCTGGTGGAAACGGATGAACTCCCGCACCCGGAGCATCTGTGTGTGGTAGCGGGCCGTGCCCGAGTAGAGCCGCTGGATGATGGCGGACACGTTGCCGAAGATGCTGGCATACATGAGGGCTGGGGGCGTGGGTGAGTGGGGCCATCAGCATCCGCAGGGACCCCGCCCGCCCATGGGGACCCTCTGCTCAGGCCCCGCACCAGGTCAACGACACTCGCGGTCCGGTCACGTCTCAGTCTGAGAGTGGACATACACATGCTCAAACACACACCAGCCTTCAGTAGTTCCTGCCCTGGGGCCCCAACCCCCAAACCACACGGCGATGGTGGGCCCGGAGGACCGGGCACCGGGGAGAGCTCTAGCCACCTCCCTCGGCCCCGCCCGGCCCCACCCCGGCCCCGCCCCCAGCTCGGCCCCGGCCCCGCCCCCCGCCCACCACGCCCCGCCCCCAGAACGCACTCACAGCCAATGAGCATGACGCAGATGGAGAAGATCTTCTCGGAGTTGGTGTTGGGGGAGACGTTGCCGAAGCCCACGCTGGTGAGGCTGCTGAAGGTGAAGTAGAGCGCCGTGACGTACTTGTCCTTGATGGAGGGGCCGCCCAGGCCGCTGCTGTTGTAAGGCTTGCCGATCTGGTCGCCCAGGTTGTGCAGCCAGCCGATGCGCGAGTCCATGTGCGGCTGCTCCATGTTGCCGATGGCGTACCAGATGCAGGCCAGCCAGTGCGCGATGAGCGCGAAGGTGCACATGAGCAGGAAGAGCACGGCCGCCCCGTACTCCGAGTAGCGGTCCAGCTTCCGCGCCACGCGCACCAGCCGCAGCAGCCTCGCGGTCTTCAGCAGCCCGATCAGCTGGGGGTGGGGGGAGGGGGCCAGAGATTCGGTGTGAGGCAAATGAGGGAGGGGATGGAAGGCAGGCGCACCGCACCGTCTTCCTCCCAGGCCCTTCCTAACCACGGAAGCACCTCCCACATTATGCAAGCACAAGCATCTCATTCATCTTGGTGCCAGCTAATAAGACAAATTGGTGGTAATGCCTCCCAAGGGCTCTGAAAGGAACAGCAGTTAGCCTAAGGTGCCAGGACAGTGCCCAGCAGCTTTTAGGGCACTTTTGTATCATTAGAAAATGGTGGGAAAAAAGAAAATGGCAGGCCCTCTGGGTGGACAGATTGGAGGAGTCCCCTCTGCTCCCTACAACCCTGTGGGTAGTTTGTTTGGAAAAAAGAACACATCGATATATCAGGACACCCACTCTGCCTGTACACACCCCTCTCCTCTCCCCCGCCACCCCACTTCACCCTAACACCTCCCATCAACTTCCCACCCTTTGCCCACACTTTGCATGCCTCTACTGCCTTCCACTCTCACCCCCACACACAAACACATATACACACACCACCTACCTCCTCAGAGCCAGAGCCGAAGATGAGCAAGTCAAAGGGAATGGCGGCAACCATGTCAATGAGAAACCATCCCTTGAAATAGTGGACGGCAATGCGGCCAGGGTGGCTGACCACCTCCTCATTGGCATTGACATAGGTGGTACGAAAGTTGATGAGGATGTCCACAATGAACATGATGTCCACAATGAGGTCCACCACGGCCAGCGGCTGGCAAGCATAGCCGCAGTCAGGGTCCTGGGAACCCTCTTCGGTCTCTTTCAGCAGGAAGGCAGCTGAGTAGGGCGTGAAGACGGCCGTGTAGATGACCAGAAGCAGGATGAGCCAGTCCCACACAGCCTTGAAGGGGCTGTAGTGCAAGATGGTCCAGCGGTGGATACGAGGCGCCTGCAGCTTGTACTCGGGCAGCACATCGGCACCCAGCGATAGGACCTGGAAAGATGCAGACAAAGAAAGGACAGGCCATGGGTGGCAGCTGGAACAGCCCTGCTGCGGAAGACAAGGAGAGTATGAAGAGAGAGGCCAACATTGCTCCCAGCAAAAGGCCCATCCCTAGCCAAGCAGCCAGACTTCTGACCACCCCCAAACCTGTGCACTGGAGTTCCCAAAATGACACAGCAGGCTGACCTGGCTGACCCAAAGACAGTTTCAGAGTGTTCCAAGACATTCCCAGAATACTTGAACTCAGGGCATCACGTAGTAAAGCCTGTGACTGTTCCCTAGCCATGTAGATTACACTCACACCATGCAATCTCATTCCCGCACACACACACGCGCGCGCGTGCACACACAAACACACACACACACACAGACACACACACCATAGTCTGAATTTAGAAAAATGTTCCAAGGACTACAGCTCCCAGATGAGTCAACAGGCCAGGAGCCATGATCCCAACACACAAAATGGTTACTGCAGCTCACTACCAGTCCATCAAGCTATTTGCCCAAGGATGCCAGTCTCCCAGTCACTGGCACCTTGGTCTCCTTAGAGACAGGAATCAACACACTCCCCTACCCTGCCCCTGAGACAGCTCCTCTCCCCCTGGGCCCCGGGCAGTCTCTCACACTCTTATGAAAGGACACAGGGGAAAGAGCCCAGCACAGGAGAGCAGGTGTCCGAAGCACCCTGGACAGTGCTGGCGCCGTACACATGGCCTGTCACGCTTCCACTCAGACAAGGAGCCACATTCTGCTCCCTCAACAACCAGGCAGAGGAAGGCCTGCTGTCTGCACCAGGACGCAGCAGCCACACCACTCTTTCTCCTAGGCTCAGGTAGACAGAGCTTGGGCCAGGTTTCCCAAACAGAAGCCGCTGTGTGTTCCTCTGTGCCTTCCTCAGCCCCTCCGAACTCTTTCTCACAGACTTCTGATTCAACCCAAACCTCCCATCCTAGACCCTGCCCTTCCCAGCAACCACAAGGCCTCATCCAGGCCCCAGAGTCACTGGGCCTGTTCCCAGAGCACTGGGCCCCCTGGTCCCCCAGTCTCAGGCCTCTGAGCCAGATGAGTCTTAAAGAATTCCATTCCAATTCAAGTGGGAATCCCCTGGGCCTGCCTGCGTGGGTGATGCTGTTTGAAGAGCATCTCCCTAGAGAAAGTAATTAGGGGTAAGATGGGTCACAGGTTTTTGAGCAGCATGGGGGTGATAACAGAGGCTGAAGCCATCCCAGATGGGATAGAGACAAGTGGCCAGGATCTGGGGCAGAGAAGAAGCCTGTGCATAGGCCCCAATTTCTGCCCTGCCTTCTGCACAAGTGGTCTGTTTCTGAAGGCCAACAGCAAACGGGCATGGGGTGGTGGCATCTCAGAGGTCAAGCTGGAATTGAAAGACGGGAGCAGGACCCCACAGACAACGCACAGAAGTCAGCTCCCCTCAGATAAGACTCTTCTCTGTGTCTGAGAGGGACAGGCTGTGGGGCTACACTGGATACCCCTGACAGCAGTGACCCTGCTCTCCAGTCTGCCCCACAGCCCGTGGACAAATGCACCTCCAATCCCAGGACACAAGGTCTGGACCAGATAACCTCATCTGTCCTAGGGCCAGCCATGGCCGTGAAACAAACTGCTTACCACATAGCCTTGAGCCCCGTAACCCTCGTTCCCTGTTGCCCCGTGAAGATCCTGAGTCTTCACCTGTGCCCATGTCCCAGCAGGGAGCAACAAGAAGCCCAGGCAGAGGGAGGGATAGCAGGGGTGGCGTGGCCGGGGAGAGAGGGCAGGGGAGGGGTAGCTGGGGCAGATTCGTAGCCTCACAGGCCACTTGTGCAGAGAGGTGGGTCAGATAGCCCAGATAGCCCAGGTACCAGATTCAGTAGGCCCTCATATCTTCCCAGGGTTCTCTAGCTCAAGCCTCCTCAGGCACCAGCCCTAGAACCCCTGGAAGCAAGCCAAGCCTCCCTCTCTCCAGCTGCAGGGTCCACACCAGGCGCAGAGTAAGGAGCCCTGCTGCCGCTGTGCCAGGCCTGGCCGCTGGCCGCTAGTTCCTCCATCTCCCTCTACCTCCTCGCCATCCTCTCTGGGCGCCCATCCGACTCCTAGTGTCTTCCCACCTTCACACTTCAAGCCAAAAGACTGAGAACCGGGGGCCACCGGTGAGGGGCTACCCAAAGGAGACCCCAAGACCCTCACCTACAAGCCCAGAGGAGGGCAGGCAGGAGCTCGGTCAGTGGTGGGCAGGGCTGTGGACCCTCTGGCCTCTGGCACATCCTGCTTTCCCAGAAGCTCTCTCCCCGCGTGCCTCAGTACCCCAGACTTGGAAAGAGGAGGGGCTGGGGGTCACCTACCTCCTGGGCCACCAGGCTGGAGATGCGCACGGCCCGCCTCAGCCGGCCTTTCTGGGCCCTGGGCCGCAGAGCCCCTGTCCTGCTCTCCTTCCCGGCTGGGGCCGCCACGGGGGACTTGGCTCCCCCCAGTCTGCTTGTCCTGGGGCCCCAGCAGCAGTCCGGGCCCAGGCCACTCGCCCCTGACCCTGGCCAACGGGTGGCCAGGGCTTGCCTCTGGCATGAAGCCAGGGTGCTTTGGGCTGGGCCCCGGAGCTGGGGTCACCTGCACAGTGAATGTGGGCAGCAGCCTGCCTGGCTCAGGATGCCCATGGTGCCCTGCTGTGGGTCCTGCTGCCAGGGTGCTGTGCTCTGCCCGCCTGCTGCCAGCCCGGCAGCCGCGGTGGGAACCGCAGCTCCTCCAGCCAGGCTGGCCCCTCCTCCCCCCAGGTCCCCACCCCTACCCCCACGCCATCACACTGGACTCTCCCCGGCCCAGCCCTTGCCCGCCCTCTACCCTGAGCCTGGCCAGAGGGGGGGGCCCCTCCCCCACTCCCCCCTCCCGCAGCCTGCTCCTGGCTCCTGCTGCAGTGGCTCTGCAGCCCGTGCCCCTCCCCCTCCGCCCAGCAGCCCGGCCTGTCACCGCAGATTAATGGTCTCCCCGACACCCCCGCCCCGCAGCCCAGAACTGAGCCAGTCAGCCAGTCAGAGTCAGACAGAGACACCCAGAGATGGAGAGATGCCCAGCGACCGGCAGGGGCACCACAAACAGACGTACACAAATGTACTCACAGACACACAACACGCAGGCACACAGTGTGGGCCTAGCAGCGGCAGGGCAAACACCAGGGATCAGATGGGAACTAGGAGAGGCAGCAACCAGAGGGAGAGAATGTAGGCAGCCAGATAAGGGCCTGGGATGAGGAGGAACATTCTGGAGT
The DNA here is from genome assembly GCF_000151885.1 of Dipodomys ordii. NCBI lineage: Eukaryota > Metazoa > Chordata > Mammalia > Rodentia > Heteromyidae > Dipodomys > Dipodomys ordii. Next base: position 3,928,635 of record NW_012267317.1, on the reverse strand, counting down.
CAAGGCCAAAGGGCTGAGGACCTGGCAGATCCCAGAGAGCCAGGGCCGGTGGGAGTGGGAGCAGGACCAGGATGCTGGCCAGGAGAGGCCCAGGCAGGGCAGCTCCCAAACAACCCCCAGAGCAGCTTCTGTGGAAGCCACATGGGGGGCAGCCGGGGACAAGGGTCTGCTCCTGTCCCAGGTTCTCAACCCTCCACTGCCAAGGCCAGGCCAGGAAGCAGCAGCTGCGGCGGACTGGGCCTCGGGGGTACTATAGACCAGCCACCTCGCTGCTGCAGGGGACAGAAGACCAGACTCACCCTGAAACAGAGGTATACTGGCCAAAATTGCTGGTCCTGGCCTAGGATTCAGGGATTCCATCCCCCCACATCCTCGTACCCATTACCAACCCCTCCTCACCCCATACAGGAAGGAAACCATCCTCTCTTGCATTATGGGGCCAGTCCCAGGCAACCCCCGCACCTTGGCCTAGAAGAATCCAGATCTTCCCAACTCTGACCTCTGCAGTCCCCATTTGAAGCCTCCTCTTACTGGCTTTCCTACAGCGCCCTGCACATAGCCCCTCGCCAGAGCCTTCATGTCTCTGAAGATTTCTTCTCCCACCCATCCCAGCCCTCCCCACATCCTTAGCTCCTGTCCTCACCCTGGACCCTCAAATCTATACATCCCGTCAACCCATTCTCCATATCTGCCCACCCAAAGGGCCGCCGTCCGCCTTCCCTCCCTCCTTCCCTCCCTCCTTCCCTCCCTCCCTCAAGTGGTCCTCTCTCCAGGAATTTGAACTGTTCCTTTTCACAGTCTAGATCTAGATCATCCCCACCCCCACCCCCCAGCCTCAACTCTCTCCCCCAAGTGGCCCTCACTAACTGGGCCTCCCCCCTACTCCCTGACTGCATTCACTCCCTCCAAGCTCCTTCAAGGTGAAAGGAGGGCAGGCAGCTAGGCATCTACCTGGGTGACCTTCTCAGTGACATTGTGGGTACGCTCCTTTATCTTGGGTGCTATGATCTCCCGGTCACTTGTGGGTGAGGCCAAGAAGGGGTCACCCTTGAGGTCCACGAAGTTGAGCGTGATCTGGGGAATCTTGCTAATGGTGCGGTAGCGCACGAGGTCCGAGTCTGAGGTGGAGTTGAGCAGGCCGCTGCGCAGGGGGTGCATGGTCCCTGGGGTGGAGAGGCAGAGCGGGTTAGCAGGGCAGGAAGGGGGAGCCAGGCCACGAGAACACAGACAGGAGGCCAGGTCTTGGCTTGGCCAGGGCTGTGCAGGACAGTGCGCAATGAGGTCAGCTCAGGAAAACCCACAGCCACAGGACGAGCACCAGCCAGAGCCCCACCCCATAAAGCAATGTGAGGTGGAGACCACAGGAGTGGGAAGAAAGGGCCACTGAACGGGCACGGGGACCTGCCAGAGGGCCAGGTGGCATCAGGAGCCCCAGCACCAGCTCCACCACCACCCCTGCCTCCAGATGTCCTGGGACAGCCAGCTGCGCGGCCAGCAAGGGCTCTGGGAGTGGGGGAGTGTAATGGGCTGAATGGACATTTAATAGAGTAAAAGCCACTTAATGAGATTAAATAAGTGCTTAATGGGATTTCCATCTCCCAGGCACCCAGGACATGGAAGAGAAAGAGAGGAAATGGTGGGCCTTCTCTTAGGACCTGACAGGGCTGATGAACAGAAGCGTAGGCAGGGCAGGGCAGGGCAGGGCAGGGCAGGCACACTGGCCCTCACCGGTGCTGGCGTGACGTGGCGGCGGGGGCAGCCCCCCTGCACGCATGGCCTCGATGTCGTCAGCAGATGAGGCGCGGCGCACGCTGGCGCAGCTCTCTCGGGAGCGCGTCCGGGCCAGGCTGCAGCTGGAACCAGAGGCATCGGGGTTGAGGCCGTGCGCCCGTGGGGATGGGTGCGGCCCCCGTGCGCTGGCTGGAGGTGAGCTGGGACCCACGAGCGCGCGCCTCTCCTCGGCCGGACCCATTCCAGCCACGTGGTTGTCCATGGCCGACACTTCATCCAGGGCCAGCGACTCACTGCTGGGCGCTGCGGGCGACAAGTCTACATCCACCACCACCGCTCCCGGGGCGCCTGTGCTGCCCGTGCCACCCGGCCTCACAGATGACTCGCGAGCCGTCAGGGCCAGCAGGGCCGGCAGCTTTAGGCGGAAGGTCTTAGCCCGGCCTGTAGGGAGAAAAAGGCTGTGTGATTCAGAGACCTCGAGCACCCGGGGAGGGCGCAGGGCCTAGTGACTTGAGTCTCGCCAAATGGAACGAGGGGACCTGGAAGGGACGAGGGACCCATCCCACGCACAGCACTCCACTCCCGAAACCATGCAATCCTATCTACAAGTAGTCAGAGCAGCTGCAGTTCCAGCCCTACTTCTGGGAAGACCCCACAAACCCCGCAATGCACACAGCACTAGGAGAACCATCCTCCTCCTCGCGTCACGCAGGAAGGCAGCAGGCCTGAGGCCCGGGGGTTTGTGAGGTCCCAGGATCAGGGCTGGGCCTCCGTATGTGCAGAGGGGGATGTCACAACTCGGTCCCACACCTGCCCTGTGGCATTTGGCTTTGTAGGACCAGAGTCATTAACGCTGCTGTTGTGGAGCTTGAGAAACCAAGAGGTGACTGCTTCTGGCTGTCTGGGGACAGCGGGGGATGTGAGCATCCGGGTCGACCAGGAGGAAAGAGGCAAGCAGGCCCTGGCATCTTCTCTTCTGTGTGCCAAGGCCACTTGGAGAACTTGGCTCACCCAGAATGAAGGACCAGAGGGCAGAAACTACCATTGCTATAAGCAGGAGCCGCTCCCAGCTAGCAGGGCAAGTCTCCATGCCAGGACTGCTCCAGCAAGGCTGCAGAGAAGACCCCTCCTTCAGTGGTTTCGCTGTAGGAGAACCCAGGTGACAAGGCCAAAACTCACAGGCTCGTTCCTGCCCCAACGACCTGGATTCTGGGGTCTGCTGCTCCACCCTTGTCTGTCCATCTCGGGCCAAGTGGGACCTCCAAGTGTTCTCCCCCTGGCCTCTGATATGAAGGGCACAAGTCTCTCCCTCTCTTTCTTCCTCCTTCTCCCTCCCTCCCTTCCTTCCTTCTTCCCTTCCTCCTCTCTTTCTCTTCATTTCCTGCAGAGCACTGGCCCCACAGAATCAAACTATGTGTCTTTAAGCTGGCTCAAGATATCTGCTATACTGCTAAGCTCACCTATAATCCTAGCTACTCAGGAGGCTGAGATCTGAGGATTGAGGTTCAAAGCCAACCTAGGCAAGAAAGTCCCTGAGACTCTTATTTCCAGTTAACCAGCAAAAAGCCAGATACAGAGGCATGGCTCAGGTGGCAAAGTGTCATCCCTAAGTGAAAAAGCTAAACACAAGCATAGGGCTAAATTCAAGCCCCAGTACCAGCACATAGAAAAAAAATTGCGGGGGGGGGGGTTCTGGTTGTGGGGCCTGAACTCTGGGCCTGGGCACTGTCCCTCAGCTCTTCAGCTCAAGGCTAGTGCTCTACCACTTGAGCCACAGTGCCACTTCGGCTTTTTTCTTTCTGCTTATGTGGTGCTGAGGAATCGAACCCAGGGCCTCATGCATGCAAGGCAAGCGCTCTACCACTGAGCCACCTTCCCAGCGCCCAGAAAAAAATGTTTTTAAAGAGTTCTTCTGCTTACTTACCAGGGGCCAGCCAGCTGATAGGGGGCCCCCGGTGATTGGTGTCATGAGCCGGGGACCCCACCATGTCCTTCTCCATCACCACCTCAAAGTTGAGGATGAACATGATGACAGCCCCATCCTCATTCTTCACGGGTACCACATCCACCAGACACAGGAAGCAGCTCCCTGGGGAGGGGGAGGAGATACACAGGCCATGATGGAACCAAGGGTTCCCTCCCGCAAGAGACAGAGCAGAGTCCGGCAGGATGGGCCCCAAACCCAAAGGGAGCCAACCACTTCTGCTCCCCTCCTCCTCCCCCAACACCTCCCTCCTCTCTTGCCTCTCCTACCCTGACCCCATACCGCCTCTCTTGCCTCTGGGGCTGACCCTACCCCTCGGGTACGTGCCAGCCAGTCTGCGCTGCTTCCCTCGCTCTGCTTGCGTGACTCTTCTCTCCCTCTCTGCCTGTCGTACTTCCCTAGCCCACTTTTTTTATGCGCATTATCCCTCACATCTTTCCCGTCCGTGTTTTCTGCTCGGTTTCCCTATCCTTTCAACATCTCTGTTTTCCCATCACTCAAGGTAGTGTACCCCAGTGGCCACGCCCACAGCCTTCAGCTCCAGGATCTCTGGGCCCAGATCTCAGCTCTGCTGCTTGGTGATAACATATGTGTTTTTCTGGGAATGTTCAATGTCCCTGTTAAACAGGGAAGATGAGGCACCTTTGTCCTTACCTGGAAAATGATTCTCTCCTCATGAGTTGAAAGACTAAATCGATGATCACATGCTAAGTGCTCTGGGCAGGGCTGGCGCGCTCTGGCACCACAGACAGCCGGCTACTGTTTGCTGTCTCTGTCTCTGTTCTTTCTAGATTAGTTCCCAGCCATTGTGTCGGTCCACAACAAGATAAGTACAGAGTTGAAAGCAAGAGTTTCAAAATCTCTGTAACAATTTGGCAGTGCCACAAGACCCAAGCATGTGATCTTGCATCTGGTATGTGACACGGTTGAAACAGAGAAAAGCAACCCTTCACCAAAGAGGCTGAGCGCCCTTCATCTCCATCTCCCCTGCTCTTGCTCCCTGCTCTGAATTCTCTCCCTCCTCTTCGCAGGCCACGTCAGCCCACTCCCAAGCTCACTAGAGAGCACATGGCCCAGCTGCAGGAAGTCCTCCCAGATGAGTCAGAAGGGCACAGGGACCTGCTGTTCCTCCTCCTCTGGGGACAGCAGGGACACGGGCCTGGACTCATCTCCACCCGCTCCGTTCACCTGTCTTCTCTGCCTCGTGGCCCACACTGCTTCGGTGGGACCAACCCCTGGAATTGACCCTGGGAACCAACGCTGGACCAGCAAGTCAGTGGTGGCAGAATGCTATCAGGGAGCAGGTGGTTATGGATAGAAAAGAGGTGGCAGCCTGTCAGTCACACTCGGTCCTTAGAGGCCCAGCCTCGGCCCTCTGGCTGACCTCTCTACCTCTCAGAGCCTCCTTGAGCTCATCTCCCTTCCCGGTCTCCCCTTGCCCAACCCTACCTCTGGTCTAGGCTGGCAGCAGGGTAATGACGGTGGTGGTGGCTCAGACCATCGCTGGCACTTGGAGCAGGTGCCTGCTGCCTGCAACCAGGCCAAGGTGCTGGCAGGGGGGGAGGGATAGGGGGGCGAGGAGGTGCGGTGGAAGGGGAAGCCATGTCAGTTGCCGGCCAGCAGGCCGGCTGGGACAGGCTTGGCTCCCAGGAGCCCCTGGGCTGGGTGCAATGCAGACTTGCTGGAGACAGAGCTGAACTGCAGACAAGCGGGATCCTATAGTGGGGCCTTTAAACCCAACTCAACAGCATGACCCCGAGGAAGGGCTGGGCCCAGGAGGGGCTGGTCAGGAGCTCTCGCCCCACCCCACGGCCCTTCCACTCACCGCATGCTAGGCCCTCACTGCCCTCCAAGGGCTCTGAGTGCAGGGGCTCAACCTGGGTCTCCCTCCAGCAGCTGCGCTTGTCCCCTGACCTCCGGCCTCTGACACACAGCTGTGGTGTTGGAGCCGCAGGGGGCTGGGCCCAGCTGGAGACCGTTTGGCACCCAGACAGCCGGCCCGGAGTTTATGCCCTAATATGGTGATGGCCAGCAGCGGCCCGAACAGGAACTGGCCTCCTCAGGACTATGGACAAGGAAACCTCAGACCTGTGGACCCCAGCGGTCCAGGCCCCGCACCACAGTCACCGCCTGAACACCTGTCTCAGAGAAGCCTGGAGTCTGGAGCCAAGATGACACCTTCCGAGGGCTCCGGGACCCTGTTCCCAACACAGGGCCCCCGCCACACCAAGTGTGACCCTGAGTCTGACTACCCCATTCTCACTTCAGGCTACTCAGTGTGAGAAGCCAGCTCTTCATTCTGGAGCCCACCCAGCCCAGACCCTGCTTGTCACATTACTGCACTCTCTCTGGACCCTAGCAGCTCAAAACCACCAAACCCTCACCATGCAGAAACTCCAGGTAGGCCTCTCCCTCCACCACGCAGCACACCAGCCAGCTCCCAGGCCCAGAGACAGACAGACAGACAGACAGACAGACAGACACACACACACACACACACACACACACACACACACACAGAGCCCGCATCCCCTCTCTTTGGTGACTCTCAAGGAATTCTTCCTTTCAAATAATCCTATCAAAGACCTGGTTATTCTAAAAATGTGAAGCTCAGCCCTGCCTGATAACACAGAGCCAGAATTGGAGGGAAAGAAAATTGGGCGCCAAACAGGTCCCAGGTTCCCCAGGCACCACCATCTCACTATCCTCAGCTCCAGGTCTTCAACACACCCTGCAGACCGGCTCCCACCCCATCACTGGCTGGAAGGGTGGAGGGTCCTGAGGGTGAGAGGCCAGCCAGGCCAGGGGCACGCCCAGAACTGTTGGAGCTGGGTATTCCCACAGAACAAATAGCAAGCTTCGGGGGAGTTTTGGGGCTTTGCTTCCCAGAAGAGAAGAACTACAAAGACCCACCCTCTGACAGGAGCCTGGGGTGGCTGGGAAAGAGAACAATCCTGCCAACCACCTGCCCCGGCTCCCAGCCAGCCAGCGCACCCAGGATGGAGGTGGCCTCAGGAAGGGCCATGAGGCCACGAGTTGGGAGAGGCTGCAGTTCCACTGAGAGCCACTCTGTGGCAGGCACACTCCAGGAGCACTCCGGGAAGGAGGGGGCTGCAGGACAGGCTGGAGGGGGCAGCAGGGAGCCAGAGTCCCAGTCTCACAGGAAAGGGAGCGGGAGCACTCGGCCAGCCACTCTGTGGTGCACTGTAGTGCGGTCTACGCCACGAGGTGAGCAAGCCAGCAGTGCAGGGCCCACAGGATGATGATCTAATGCATGCAAGGCTCAAAGCCTGGCTCAAGAGAGCATCTTAAATGATGGAAAGGTACCCAGGCCAGCCTGCCACCCCTCCTCCCCTCTGATCTCTGGCCAGGCAGAAGAAACCTCACTCTAAGAGAGGGAAGCTCCACACCCAGCCCAGGCCTGCTCCCGACATGGGATGGAGAAAAGGAACAGGGAGGCAGGCAGACCTTGACAGCTGCTGGCCTCAGACTCCTGACACTAAAGCTTCTGGTTTTAAGGCTGGGTGACGCGGCCCAGCCACTCTCCCGGCAGGCCTTCAAAGGTCATGCTGCTCACTGAAGGTCACTGAGGGGAGGAGGCAGTAGAAAGAAGCCTGGGGTAGAAGTAGACCGGACCCACTTCAGGTACAGCGTGTATTGCTCTATGAGAAGGTCCCTATTATTAGACCGCGACATTTGATGCCAACTTTCACCTAGGGCACTGACCCCGCCTGGGCCTCCTAGCCCATCGAGGGTCACCTTCCTTACCAATTCCCTACCTCTGACCACTCCTGGCCAGACAGCAGCTATCCTTGGCTCTAACAATCAGGCCTTATCTGTCATAGCAGAACTAGGCAGGAAGAGGCCTGCAAAGGACCTGAGCAGCCTTGGGCGGGCTCCTAGGGTCAGTGACTCAGCCGGCTCACCTGTGAGCCAGGTGTCCTCACAGCTTCCTCACTACAGGGTTCAGTGAGCACATCCACCCGGTGAAGCACTGGAAGAAACCACCAGCACAGCAGCTCGGGCACCCACCCCCACTGAGGTTAAGTGTTCAAGTGGCGCCCCGGACAGGAGGGAGAGAAGAGAACCAACCAGACAGTAGAAGAGCCCTACAGTGTAGGCTATTCTTTCCCCAACGATCAAGAAACCCGGATTCCCGGGAGTCCCTACTCTCGTTTGCTCTGTAGCTCTTGGGCTGGTCACCCACCTCAGGGCTTAGACTCTGGGGGTACCACAGGGACAAATGGCTTCTGCCCTGGGTGCCAGATGAAATGACAGATGGCCTTGTGGAAGCATTTGGAGCTATAACGAGGCAGGGTAGCGGGTCCCTGCAGGGAAGGTGACCTCACACATCCCCACGCTGGTCGCCTCCTGCCTCACCCTGAGCAGAAGGAGCTGTACCCAGAATGGGCCCAAAGTCACACTGAGGGCAGGAGGCTGGGGCTGCCGTTGGCCCTGTCCGCCCCCAGGCAGAGGCTGTCTCCGGAGCAGCAGCCCAGGGCTGTGCAGTGTCAGGTTATATTTAGCCTGGTGGCGGCGACAGGAAGATGCAGCGGGAGCCGCTCCTGGCCAGGGGCCACCGTGTCACTAACACCACTCTCATGGGCAGCTGCAGGCCTCGGGATAGCCTAGGCTACTGCAGGCTCAGGGGAGAGAGCGAGAGTGAGAGACACTGAGAGGCCAGCCAGCAAATGTGGGTGTGATGTAGGTGTGGGGGGGGGAGGGAGAGAGGGAGGGAAGGGGGAGAGAGAGAGAGAGAGAGAGAAATCCTATGCTCCTATTCTAGAAACTGAGACCCTCGCCGGGCACCAGTGGCTCACACCTGTAATCCTAGCTACTCAGGAGGCTGAGATCTGAGGATCGAGGTTCAAAGCCAGCCCAGTCCATGAGACTTTTATCTCCAGTAAACCCAGAAAACCAGAAGTGGTGCTGTGGCTCAAAGTGGTAAAGCGCTCGCCTTGAGCTGAAGAGCTGAGGGACAGCGCCCAGGCCCAGAGTTCAGGCCCCAACACCGACAAAAAAAAAAAAGAAAAGAAACAGACCTACAGTCCTGGACAGGGTTGAGGGACAACTGCAGCCAAAAGCCACAGAATTCCCATCTACAGACAGACTCCTCAACTGACCTTCCAGCTAGACCCTGATAGGTTCCTTGGTACAGGGCCTAAGGTCTCAGAGCTTCTAGAGCTACTGCCCATAGCCAGGGTCTGGTGTGTGCCCGAGCCATCTCTCTGACTGCCACATGTGCCATGGGGCTCATGGTGCCCCCAGCTCGTCTCATGTGGTATAAACGGAGACGCACACCCTGCCGCAGGAAGACAAGGCTACCGGGTCCTGGGGAAAGCTGCCTCCACTGCTCCAGCTTGCGGAGTCCCTGCAGGGCCCTTCTGCTCTCCAGTCCACCCAGCTCCTCCCCACCCCTCCAGGGCCCATGGCAGGGAGGACGGAATGGCTACTTCTTTCCCTACCTAAAACTATGTCCCTCACAAGCTGGCTTCTAGGTGCCATCTCCAGGCCAGCATCTAGGCCGGAAGCCAGGGGTCTGGCACAGGAGGGACGCGTGGGGCGTGCAGCGGTGCAAGGCCAGCTGATGGCAGCTAGGGAGCTGCAGTTACGGCACGGGTGCCAGGTTATGTCCCTAGCATCTCATCACCCTGCAGAGCCCAGGGCACCTGGCATCCTTCAGGGGAGAACTGGCCCATTTCAAACCTGTGGCCCTGACCTGAGTGTAGACAACAGACAGAGCACCCAAGCACTCAGGTATGTCACCCCAAAGCAGCACAAATCTGGTCACTGGTCACCATGGAACAGAGGCTGCCCAAATGAGGCAAGGCAGTAATGCAGCAGGCATTGTATTTCCAAGTCTCGGGCTCCTTCAGCCCTCTTCGGCTGCAACCACACCCCTGTCACAGCAAGGGCACACAGAGCTGTCACTGTCCACTGGGGTCCTCTAGCGCCCCACACAGCTTCCAGGACTTGGCTCCATCTTGGTTTCCAACACACCCTAGAGTGCCCAAGAAACAACGAGAAGCCCAAGCCAGCTTGGACAGCAGTTACGAAGCAGGCAATATCTTCCTCCCCTCCCCCCCGGTCAGTCATAGGGCTTGAACACTGGGCCTGGGCACTGTCCCTCAGCTCTTCAGCTGAAGGCAAGGGCTCTACCACTTCAGCCACAGTGCCACTTCCAGTTTTCTGGTGGTTTACTGGAGATAAAAGAGTTTCACGGACTTTCCTGCCCAGACTGGCTTTGAACCACGATCCTCAGATCTCAGCCTCTTGAGTAGCTAGGATTACAGGTGTGAGCCACCAGCACCCAGCAGCAATATCTTGTGTCTCTTTCCTTTTCTTTTCTTTTTTTGTGCAGATACTGGGCCTTGGACTCAGGGCCTGGGTGCTGTACCTTAACTTTCTCACTCAAGGATAGTACTCTACAGCTTGAGTCACACCTCCACTTCTGGCTTTTTGCTGGTTAATTGGAGATAAGAATTTCACAGACTTTTCTGCCTGGGCTGGTTTCAAACTATGATCCTAAGATTTCAGCCTCCTGAGTAGCTAGGATGACAGACAGACATGAGCCACCAGTGCCCACTGTCTTCTTGAATATCAAGCCAAACGTACAATCCCTCCCTGATATACCCTCCCCCAGGACTCTGCAAAACACTCACTGCAGGGGCTGGGAATGTGGCTCAGTGGTAGAGCGCTTGCCTTGCATACATGAGGCCCTAGGTTCGATTCCTCAGCACCACGTAAGCAGAAAAAGCTGGAAGTGGCGCTGTGGCTCAAGAGGTAGAGCACCAGGCTTGAGCTGAAGAGCTGAGGGACAGCGCCCAGCCCAAAGTCCAGGCCCCACAACCAGCAAAAAAAAACCATTCACTGCAGATATACATGCCTGTACAAACCCCCCAAAGGCTGGAAACATGTGCCCATGACTCAAACATAATCAAAGTTGGTATTATTTTAGACAATCAGCTTCTTAGAGAGCCAACAAAATCAACAGATAAGGAATTAGAACTTAATGGGGAGAGGGAATCCAAGTACATTGTGTGTGTATATATAAATATTACAATTAACCTCCATCATACCATTAATACATACTGTGTGCATGTGTGTGAGAGAGAAAGACTGAAGAACTAATGAGAGCTCAGTAAGATTTCCAGATATAAGATCAGTTCACAAGATACATAGATATTCTCTACAACAGCCACAATTTCTTCTTCTTTTTTTTTTGTGGGGGGGCCAGTCGTGGGGCCTGAACTCTGGGTGTTGTCCCTCAGCTCTTCAGCTCAAGGCTAGCACTCTACCACTTGAGCCACAGCGCCACTTCCGGCTTTTTTCTTTTTGCTTATGTGGTGCTGAGGAATCGAACCCAGGGCCTCAGGCATGAAAGGCAAGCGCTCTACCACTGAGCCACCTTCCCAGCCCCAAACAGCCACAATTTCAAAAGTAACAAAAACTAAAAATTATGCAAGAACCAACCAAAAATGTACTATTGAGCAAGGCACTCATGGCTCATACCCAGAGTCCAAGATACTCAGGAGGCTGAGATCTGAGGATCATGGTTCAAAGCCAGCCAATCCAGGAAAATCCGTAAGACTCTTATCTCCAATGAACCAACAGAAAACCGGAAGTGGCACTGTGGTGCAAAGTGCTAGAGCACTCACCTTGAGCAAAAGAGCTCAGGGACTGTGCCCAGGCCCAAAGTTCAAGCCCCATGACTGACCAAAAAAAAAAAAAAATGCTCCTGAGAATAGCCAGACACAAGAAGCCCATGCCTATAATGCTAGCTACTCAAGAGACTAAGATCTGAGGGTTGTGGTCAAAGCCATCCCTTGCAGAAAAGTTTATGAACCTCTTATCTCCAATTAACCACCCAAAAAGACAAAAGTGGAGCTATGGCTCAAGTGGTAGAGTGCTAGCCTTGAGCAAAATGGCTTAGGGACAGCACCCAGGCCCTGAGTTCAAGGCCTAGGACCAGCACCAAAAAAGAAAGAAAGAAGGAAGGAAGGGAGGGAAGAAAGAGGGAGGGAGGGAGGGAAGAAAAAAATGCAAACAAAACCTTAAGATAATAAAGGATATAGAATTGATCTAGTAAAAATTAAGAGACAGCCTAATCACTTAACTGAGACAAACACAATAAATAATTCTCCCAAAATTAACTTACAAAAATTGACTGAATTCTGATCAAGATTGTAGCAGGAGAAAGAAGTTGTATTAGGAGCCTGAGGCAGGAGGACCATGAATTCCAGCTCAGCGTAGGCTACTATTTCAAAAACGTGAACCAACTGATCCATCAACGGGAGAGGAAAAAAAGATGCATTCACCTTATGAGATGCTGAGACATGCTAAGCACCATAGCTTTGTTTTTGTTGCTGTTTAATATAGTTCTGATGCAAAAGCAGACAAATATTTGGAACTGACTAGAATGTCAGAGGCAGATCCATGGCTATGTGGAAAATAAACCTATGCTGAAGGTGACCCCAGAAATCAATGGAAAAAAACAGATGAGATGAGTTAGGAAAGTTGGCTCGTCACATGGAAAAAATACAACTTGATCCCAACTTGAGGCTGCATCCGAGGAGTGCTGGGGATGGATTCAAGACCCAACCCAAGAAGGCACACCAGGGAGAGGGGAGGAGCCCTGTGGACCCCACGGCCTCACCATGGAGAAGCACCTCTTTTTAGCATGAACAGACGCTAAAAATCCATTATGTTTCTATTAAAATTAAGTATCTTCCTTGAATAAATTGAAGAGAGACTAAGAAAAAGAAGATACACACAATAACAATTCCACGGAGAGTTAACATGTTCAATACATATTGAACATTAACAGTAGGCATTGATGGTTTTAGAATATGTGATCGACTCCTACAAATTCACCCACAGGAACAAAAGCTGCAGCCTCAACAGAAAGAGATGAACAAAGCATAGAAGCAAGCCATCCACAGGAACTAAATCCAGAAAGGCTATGAAGCCTAAAACATAATCAGCCTTCCCAGAAATCAAAGAAATGCAAATTAAAGCAACAAGGTGTCACTTCCACCTACTGTACTAGGAAAAAAATTAGAAAGGTCAATGACACCAAAAGTGGCAGCGATATAGGCTTATAGGAATCTCATGGTCTGTTCAGGAAGCAGGTGTACGCGTGTAGTCAGGTAACAGACGAGACTCCACAGCCTGTGACCCAGCAAGGCCACCCAGGGCACGCAGCCCACACACACGTCCTTACAGGAATGTGGAAGGTCTCAGGGACTTGGATGCTCACTGCAGTCCCAGTTCTGTGGCATGGGAAATAAAGCAACCTATCCTCCTCTCCAGGAGAGGACACACATAATACACATGGATATATACCCCTGAATGGGAAGCCACAGACTAGACATCAAATACCAACTCACCTGGACTTACTTACAAACATACTCTTGTGTAAGAAAAGTGAATGCCAGCATACAATATATGGCCCAGCATTATTTACATAAATTTAATCTACATGCTTCTATCCAGACAAAATACACATTTGCAAGAACATATGCGAGCAACACATTCACAGACAGTACGCTTGAATAGTTGCCTATAGGGGGTGTCACGGGACCAGGAAGTGAGAGGGAAAAAAGGAAAGAGAAAATAACATGAGAAAATGGAAAAAGAACAAAAACACTCACATGAGTGTTGTGGTTCCCATCACTTGAGGAGGTATGGAGAAGAGGCCGAGGGACAGGGACAGAACGCTGCCCGGGGTGCGGGTGACCGTGGACAGGCTCGCAGCAGTCCTGACAGCTGGGGGGCACCTGCTGTGTGCCCAGCTTGCTGCTGCTTTGGGACGCGCAGGGGACAGGTGCTTTGATTCCTTAGGTAACAAGAGCTGAGCCAAACCCAGATTTTCCTGAGGCCCTGAGTCCACTGCATCCCCAAAGCCTCTCTGGGGAAGACAGCCTGCGCAAGGCAGTCCACACGGGGCAGGGCTCCCACTCGGGCCTCCGCCAGCTGGGCACAACAGGGCAAGCCCCTTAGGCAGGAGTTCCCTTCCTGGAAAATGACAGAAGAATGGCCCTCAGGTCCTGAAGCAGTGTGTCGGCTGGCCATAAGGAAGGGCGTGCCTGTGCGCTGTGGGGCGGCTGCTGTCTCCCCCTGCTCTCCTCTGTCCTCTGAGTGAGGCCATGAGCCCCAGATGCTGCCCTGTACCCTAGACTGTCTCCCACACGCAGCAACCAGGCTGCAGGACTTCAGGCTCTCTCTCAGAGGTCACCTTAGGCCACCTCCCACTAGTCCTACCTTCCACTAGCTCTGAAAGTCTCCCCAACCTCCGTGACCCCTCCCAGCCTGATGTCTCTGACCGTAAGGCTCTTCACACTGTGACAGACTGAGGCCCAGGGATGGGAAGTGATTTGCCCAAGATCACACAGCACTGAGCCCAAAACTGTCCCCAAGTCACCTAAGTCCCTGGGCAGGGCTTCTACCATACAACACGGCTTACCTCATTCCTTCCTTCCTTCATTCATTCAGTAAACATGTAAAATGCTGAGCTCTGACTACACACTAAGTGTGTGGGCAGAAGAGAAGAAAACAGACAGGTTCCCTCTGCCTTGCCTGAATTTACAGCCCTCTGAGGAAAGATGGCATGACAAGATCGCCCAGCACTGGGCCAAGGGAGAGGCAGGGAGAGGGCAACCCCTGTCAAGCCCTTCTGCTACTAGGCCCGCAGACAATGGATCACCTAGGAAAGGCCAGCCCAGCGCCCAGCCCAGCGCCCAGCCCGGAGGCGCGAGCGGTGGGCCGGCAGCTGCTGGAGGCCCCAGGCTCAGCCCCTGTTCCAGGTGTCCTTCCCAGCTCTTCTCTGGGCCCTGACTCTCCCCCACCCCAGCCTCCCTACCTACCTAGGAAGAGGTTCCATCATCCCCCTCACTCAACAAAGTCAAATACCACCTACGCTCCTGCCAGCACGGGGCAAGGTGGCAAAGAGGAAACGGGGCCATTCTCAGGGGACGCCTCCAAGGCTCCGGAGATGTTTACGTGTGAAAGGGCCTTCTTGGAGCCTCTCAAATCACTACACAGGAGACAAGAGGCTCACCCCATCTCATACCTCTAAACCCTCCCCAGAACCCAGGGCCATGGTCAACTCTGCTTCCTCCCAGACAGCTTTGGGCAAATATTTACATAGCTCCTCTCAGGGTTTGAGGGATAAATACAGGGAGAGACTCAACACGGAGGAGCCGCCTCCCAACACTGTCCAGGCCCAGGGTACAGTGAGGACAAACAGCACCTGCCAGCCAGGGGCTGCCTCCTAGCGGGAGGGGGGGGCCAAGGAACTGCACAAGAAGCCCCACCCCCACCCCGGCAGACCAAGGCAGGAAAGTGGGGGTAGATGGCTGACTCAAAGCTGGCCCGGGACACCTCTAACGCCCATGCCCACCCCGGGCAGTGCTGAGGGCATCCTCACCCCCATCCTAGGCTATTCATGTCAAGCAGATATGCACCAACCTCTGAACCCTGTCTTCCTGGCCCCAAGGCTTCCCCTTAGGAGAAAAGCTTTCTTCTTACCCATTCAGATCAACCAGGACCTGGGGGGCAAAGGCCCCAGCAGCAGTGACAAGCAGGGTCTCTTGCTTAAAGGACAGGGAGGAGTAGGGAAGGTGAGGAAAGGTCCACAGAGACAGCGGGATGGCACAGATGGTACCGAGGAAGGAGGGAGCCCAGAGGCATATGGCTGACACCAGCAGGGCCCTCATGAGTACCTGGGGGGCCCAGTCTCAGTCAGATGCCAGCAGCCCAGTGCGGGGGTGGGGGGTGGGAGGGGTGGGGGGGTGAGGAGGGGGAGGGGGGAGGCACAGCACACTGGGGAACAGGTCTGGCCCTCAAGTCCCTGCCCTTCCCCCAACTGCGGCATCAGCTGTTGGGGGGGGGGGGCCTCTGACCTTGTTGCCATGGCAACGGGCCTGCAGCTGGAGTGGAGAAGCTGATAGACTCTTCTCCAGAGACACCCCGATCCCCACCCACGCACAGGCTCCAGGGGACAGAGGGACGTGGAGATAGGTCCAGGACAGTCCGTGGGTACTGGGGAGATGGACAGAACCTATGAGACAGAGGCCCACCGAACACAGAGTAAGAGCAGAGAGGGAGGAAGGCAAGAGGAAGGAAGAGAACAGACAGAAAGAGGTAAAGACAAAGGGCCAGAGAGGGTCAGACAGGCTGGAGGCAAAGGCAGGGAGGCCCAAGTTGGAAGGGGGGGGGGGAGTGTTCTATGCCAAGACTACACGTCACAGCAGGCAGGCAGAGCAGGACAGAGCACAGCAGTGGGGAGGCAACAGAGCGCTAGAACAAAGAGCGGAGAACAGAAGGGACAGAGAGTGGGGACCTCTGAACCACAGCCTGGCCGTGGCACTGTGGGGGCACAGGTGTGCACCCCGCCAGCACCTGCTGCTGGAGGGGCCGTGGCTGGGATGTTCCTACCGGCCAACCCCACACCGAGGGGCTCCTTCTCAATTCCCTTTAGTCCTGGGTCTGACTGTCGGGGGCCAGTGAAGCCCCAGCACACTGTGTCTTCCTCCACCTACACTCCCCAATCGAGCCCCTCCACTTCCCAGCAGTACCAGCAACTAAATAATGGGGCTGTCTGGCTCCAGACCCTGAGACTGCACAGAGCTAGGCCAGAGGCACCGACACAGCCCAGCTGTCCTTGGTTGCTCCTGCCAGCAAAAGGCCCTGCCTCCCCCGCAGCCACCCGCCTCCCCGGGGCTACAGCCAGGGACCCACTCCCCCAGGGCTGGCCTAGCCAGGCACCCCACAGGAAAGCCTGGACAGCCGGGCGCTGGTGGCTCACGCCCATAATCCTAGCTACTCAGGAGGCTGAGATCTGAGAATCACAGTTCCAAGCCAGCCTGGGCAGGAAAGTCCATGAGACTCTTATCTCCAATGAACCACCTGAAAACCGTAAGTGGCACTGTGGCTCAAGTGGTAGAGCGCTTGCCTTGAGCTGGAGAGCTGAGGGACAATGCCAGGCCCAGAGTTCAAGCCCCACACTGACAAAAAAGAAAGAAAGAAAGAAAGAAAGAAAGCCTGGACAGAAACAGGAGAGGGCACTGGCATGCCTCCTCTTCCTCTCCCTCTGGCCCTTGCAGCACACACACACACACACACACAGCCCAGGTCAAGCCACAGGCTGACACCAAGGACTACTGCATAGCTCAGGAAGGGAAGGTTGAGGAAATTTGCCTACATTACCACAGGCCTTTGGAGCCAGGGTCAGAGGGGCCCCAGGTGACGGAAGGCCAAGCTATGGCCAATGGGAGTGAGCTGATCCCCATGGAAACTTGGTGAGAGCACGGAAGGAGACAGGAGGCAGCGCGCTGGCATAGGGTTTCTGGCTCGCTGCCCCACCTGGAGTAGTAACCCACTCCTCAGAGCTTGAACTTGGGAGGGAACCTGGGTTCTAGGCCCACCCTCTCTTGATGCCTCCCAGCTTCTCCATCTATAACCCCAGTGGGCTGAATTAAGTGACCCTCTACATCACCAAGATTCTGGGAGAGCTGCTCGAAGAAGGGGTTTCCTGGCCATCCTCTCCCAAAGGAGTGGGCCTGAACCAAGAAGGAGGGGCCAGGGCTGGGAAGGTGGCTCAGTGGTAGAGCACTTGCCTTGCATGCATGAGGCCCTGGGTTCGATTCCTCAGCACCACATAGGCAGGGGAAAAAAAGCCGGAAGTGGCGCTGTGGCTCAAGTGGTAGAGCGCTAGCCTTTGAGTTGAAGAGCTGAGGAACAGCACCCAGGCCCAGAGTTCAGGCCCAGGACTGGACCCAAAAAATAAAAGAAGGAGGGCCCACTCACCTAGGAGGGTCCCATACATGCTACCACTGAAGGCAAGGGCACCTGCACCCTTTCTGCCAAAGCACCAGATCCACCAGCACAAGCACCATCCGCTGCAGGGCTAGAACAAGGTTTTACAGAGGAAGGATCTGTTGTGGGCACTTTCTCAAAAGCTCAACACAAGGCCAGGTATGGTGGCACATGGTTATAAACCCAGCACTGGGGACACAAAGGCAGAAGCAGGAAGGTGGAAAGTTCAAAGCAAGCCTGAGCTACATGATAAGACTTTCTCAAAACAACCAAAAAACTTCAAACATCAACACTTTTCTCAGGTCCCAAGTAAGTACATTATCCCAGAAAGCCAACCAACTTGACCGGTGTTCTCTAATTTCCTTCATTATTTCTGAGCCGAGGACTTAGGTGCTCCTATTTGTTTTATGATACCAGTGGTTTGGAAACTTTTAAAACTCTAATCTCACATGAAGTAACATGCAACATGAGACACAGACCTAGAACACTCTGGTGTGATTTTCAAAATATGCCAGACAGCAGAACAGAAGGCTCTTGTCAGACAGACATGGACTTTATTCCCAGCCTGGGTGACTTTGAAAACTTCCTTAATTTCTCTGAACTGCAATGTCCTTGTCCATAAAATGAAGGTTTAAAAGAAGGCCACTAATACCTCTCAGGGCTGTTGTGAACACTGCACTAGATACTAGTCACCCAGTGTCCAGCAGGCACTAACTATGCACTATTTCAGAGTATGCACCCAGCCTTGCCTGCCCCTGAGATAGAACCCCAATTTGCTGCAAGCAGCCTCTCTCCCCTAAGGCCCCAGTGACCATGTCCCCCAAATGCTGCCCTGTAACACCACTGCCTGCACACCTTGAGAAGCCCAACTATTACATGGCCCTCTCAGCCACCCTGGAGTATGCATGGCAGGGGGGCCTAGGACTCACTGTCTCTGCTTACCCCAGCAGGAAGCAGAGTTCACTCCCTGAGGACAGTAATCTGTCCTGTAGTCTGTTCCACATCCAAGAGCCCAGTTCTGAGGTCTCACAGGGGTACAGTAAATGCTAATGGGACATGCCCTGGGCTGACAGCCCAGCCTGGGCTCTGGAGCACCCTTCTCGGCCCTCTGGTGCCCACAGGCCCTAAGCCTGAGATCACTGACTTCCAGAGCAGAACCTATCCCGAAGGGGCAGGCATGGTGTGGGAGCTGGCGGCCGCCGGCTCTGTTTATTCACTCTCCGGAAGCCCAGAGCAGCTGGGCTGGGAGGCGGTGGCTGAGCAGAGACACCTGGTGCAGGAGCTGGTGGTGGCGGCCAGGCGGGTGCTCACCAGATGAAACAAAAGGACAAAGGGAGCTGAAGTGGTGGGAAGAGGCACTCCAGCCCGCAGGTACAAATGGAAGAGCAAAGGGCCAAGAGAAGGCCAGCAGCTGTCCTCCTGGCCTCCCCCTCTGCCTGAACCAATCACCTGATTAGGGGTTACCCTAGGGGAGCTAGAGTCCAGGGGTCAGTCGGAGGTCAGCACCAACCTGACCTGTTACTTCCAGAGCCTTCACTTGCAGCCCACCCAGCGCAGCCTGCTCACACCTGCCTAAGCGGAGGGGGCCGCGCCTGGCAGCCCCCAGCCACCGGAAGGGCCATCCCCCCTGCCTAGGCGGCCCCGCCCCTCCGCGGCCCCGCCCCTCCGCGGCCCCGCCTACCATCTTTCCGGTAGAAGGCGATCTCCACTTTGCGCTCCTCGGCGCCCAGGAGGGCCTGCGCGATTTGCGCGGCGGCGCGGCGCTGCGTGCGCGGCCCGTGCAGGAAGTCGCAGGTGCAGGGCCGCTGCATCACCTCGGCCCGCGAGTAGCCGCACAGCTCGCAGAAGCCGTCGTTGCAGTAGATGACGGCGCAGTTCTCCACCCGAGCGTTGGCGATGATGAACTTGCGGCCTGGGAGGGGGAGGGGAGGCGGGGAAGAGCGAGCACGTGAGCGGGGACCCCCAGGCTCGGGGACTCCCAGACCTTCCCACGTCCTGTCGTCACACACTTTCTGCAGCAAGGCATCAAAAGTGGGGCCTGGGCTCCCCGGCCGGGGCGAACGCAGCTGTGCCCGGACACAGGTGCCTGGACCGGGCCGGGCCTGGACCGGGCAGGGCCCGGCGGCACGCCCCCGCCCGCGAGCTGGCTGCGTGGCTTCCCCCGGGCAGGGCGCCAGCGGCCCGCCGCCCCCTCCCTCCGCGCCCGGGGCCCGAGGCCAGCATGGGCGGGTGTCAGCAACGCGTGTCAGCGGCCGCGGCGGAGGGATAAACACTGGGCCTGGAAAGGGAGCCTGGGAAGGGCCAGAGATGGCGGCCAGCCTTCCTTTTGCGTGGCTCCTCTGGCTTATCTCTCTTGATGCCTGCTCGCAGGGCACTTCCTAGAAAACCATTCCCCCAGGTACGTGCAAGCCCGGTTGGGTCAGTACCTGCTAAAGCTTCCACGCCCCATCCACTGGCAGCCAGGGGCTGGGACGGGTACGCCCGGAGGATGAGAGGTAACTGCCAGGCACCTATTATTACACTTTATCTCTGGATGTTGGGCACCAGGGGAGGTCGATGTCATCCTCTTGTTAGAGAGGAAGAAACAGGCCCAAGGGAAGTTCAGCAATGTGGCCGTGTCTTGGAGCTCACAAACGGCAGCGCTAGCTTTTGAACGTTGTCTTCCAGGAAGCAGCGGAATAACCCGGCTTACCAGCCAAAGCCCAAGGTCACGGGGAGCAAGGAAAATGATCTGTGGCACCCAACCTTGGAAACCCTAGGACTCAGGGATGGGCCTGAGACACTGGCCCGTTTGCAAGAACACATATGCAGGAGTGTGGACCTTCTCCAGGGGTGTGCGGCCTCCTCCACGGCCCCATCAGGCAGGGAAGACCCCAATGGACCCCATTCAGCTACACTCACCCCATGCCTGCCCCAAGATCCAGGCCAGTAGGTGAGCAGCAGGCCAGCCTCAGCTGGTGCTCCAGGGATAAGAGCTTTCTAGAAACAGAAGTTCCAGCCACTTTAGCCTTGAAAACCGGAGCTTTGGAGAAGTTGTTGGACTGACTCTCTCCTCCCCTCCCCAGCTGGCACTGCTCTGAGGCTGTACAACCAGTAGAGCAAGGCCCAAGTGGCCACAGCAGGCACCCCTTGAGACGGGCAGCCATCAGACATATCTGTGCTCCTCCTGTCTTCTTCTATCATTCTTCAAAGAAGTTAACCTTTTGGAGTTGGGTCATCTTTACGTCTGTTCTTAAAGGTCCCCCCAAAAAGAAACTTGCTCCAGACAGGCATCAACCCCAGGTCTGGGCTGGGGTTGTAAAGGCCCTTGAATTCTGACTCATCTCCACCTCAGCCCAAGACAGTTCAGAGCACTGGCCACCCATGGGAGAAAAGCCACCCCTTGTCCTACTTCTAGGCCTGGGAGAGAAGAGCACATTTCTTCGAAGGCAAGGCCCACTCCACCCCTCCTTACTAAGATCCTGGAATACCAGGACAAAAGGGACTTAGAAAGCCCTTGTGCACTTTCTCCTCCACCTCCTGCTCCTCCTCCACAGAGGGGGAAACTTAGGCTCAGAGATGAGTCACTCAAGGTCACAGAGCAGTCAGTAGCAAAGGTGGGGCCAGAAGCCACGCCTCCCCACTCCCCTCCTAGGTCTTTCCCAGGTGCTACCAGAGCCTACTCAGCCACCACAACTTGTGGGAAGGAAAGCCCAGGACCCGCTCCCAGTACCACAGTCTCCACCCTGTCTAATCACCCCGGTCCAGGGCCAGAGACAATGTTGACCCCTCCCCCCACCACAGCACGAGCACACGCTGTCCTGTGTGCACCAGGTCATGGGCAAGGAATGTCACCCTCTCCCTGGGCCCTTGGCAGTTGCGCCTACTGTGGCACATACAGCCTTGGGGAAGAGGCACATGAATGCCCAGAACATTCACCTAGCTTGGGACACTTCTAGAAGCCACTGCTGCCAGACTGTCATTAGGGGTGCTGTAAGGTTCCTCTAAGGAGGTTTGAGGAGAGTGCCCAGGACCATCAAATCCACAATGCGGGACACCACAGCCAGCCCGGAAGCCTCAAAGTCAGCTTGGGCCTTAGGACACCTTCTCAGCACAGGACCCACAATCAGGAGCCCTGTCAAAGACACCTCCCCCTGCCCACACAGGATCAAATTCATGACCCCAGGACCCGGGTCACTGTCCTACACTCGAGGCACAGAGCCTACATACTTCCTTGGCTTTCCGTCTCTCACGACACAGTCCAGATGGAGACTCTATACTTTCAGGGCATTTACATTCTCCTGTCCTTGTGTGAGTGCGCACACACGCGCACACACACACACACACAGTCGCTTAAACTTCAAGCACTCAGAGTTGGGGACACCTGCAGACTCCCATCCTACCTCCCTTCCCGGCACACTCGGGGTGTCGCACAAACTCTGCATCCCAAA
>NW_012267317.1:3900083-3905649 GCF_000151885.1 Dipodomys ordii | reverse complement strand
CCCTGGTGCCCGGCTTCCCCACGGCGCCCCGGAGCACCCGGGCGCCCTCAGCGCACACTCTGAACCTGCGGTGGGAGGCCGGGGCGAGGCCTGGGCCCCGGAAGACCAGCCAGGCCCGGCGCAGGCCCGGCCCTGGGAAGGGCAGGACGATGTGGAGGCCCCAGGCCAGCCGATGTCTGAGAGAGGCGTGGGGGAGCCCTCGAGGGCACACCCCCGTCTCACACTCGCAGCCCTGTCTGGTTATTCACGCCCGTGGATGCGTGGCACGCCTAGAGAGACATCCGAACAAGAGTTGCGGCCTCCTAGCTGCGGGGTCAGGGAGAGGCCCCTGAGCTCCAGGTTTCCACCCGGGGGGTCCCGGCGTGCGAGCCGCCTGCCACCCTCGCTCCTGCAGGCCCAACGGACGGGCTTGGGGCCCAGCGGCGGCCCGGCCCCCCGGTAAACCCTGGCCCAGCCGCAGGCCCCTCCCCCCGCCAGCTGGCTCGCTCCAGCTGCAGCTCCCTTATTTAGGCAAGAGGTCTGAGGATGCTCAAGGGCAGGCAGAGTGTCTGCCCGCCGCCTGCCCATCGCCGGCCGACCTCATGCCCGGGTCTGAGTGAGGGTCTTCGGGTCTGAACAGCTCAGGCAGGGCCTGGCTTAGGCAGGCCAGGGCGGGTGGCGAGTGCTGACAGCTGAGCAGGCCGGCGAGAGGGGAGGAGTCGGCAGCTGGGCCCGCTGCAGGTCCCCTCCCCAGCCAGCAGCCCGGATCAGAGGCCTGTCTGGATGGATGGGGCCATGTGGGGGCTCCTGAGGCCTTGCAGCTGCCTCTGTCCTTGGGAGCAAGGGGGGCTGGGTCTTGTCACCAGGGAGAACCAACGTGGGAATCTAGGGGGAGGGGAGGAACAAAGGACAAAAGAGGAAAGCAGTCTGGCAAGGAGGGAGGCTAGGCACCACAGACCACCCTCCCCAGGCGCTCGCTTCCCACCCAGGAGCAAAGAGATGCAGACATTAGGGCCAAATAGGGCCACTGGCCAGCAGATGACACTCTTTTTTATTTGCTGGTGGGTGGGCAGTGAGTCAGGGAGGCTGCCGGTGGGAGAGAAGGAGGTGGCTCCACCAGCTGATTCTAAAAAAGTCCAGAGGCTCCGCCTGCACAGTCATCGCCCAGGCCCTCTCCACCTTCCACAGCACTCGAGGTGCCCAGGGCCTTCCAGGCACTGGCTCCCCCCAGCCCTTGTGGCCTGGCATCCGGGACCTCAGTACTTCCGAGTTCATGCCTGGCACAGCCCCCGCCCTGGGCCTCGGCCACGGCCACCCCACACAGCAGGGCTTGCTTGCCGCTGTGTGAGTGGACAGTCCTCCCTTCGGGTGAGGATCTGAGAGAAAAGAAGAAAGGCTAAAATGCCCATAGAGCGAAAGAGAATGGGAAAGGACATGTGTCGTTTCTTCCCAGACCGAGAGGGTGGGAATCTTGAACCCACAGGAAAGGGCTTTACATCCGGCCTGGCCAGCTGCCCCCAGCATAGGAAGCCACATGCCTAGAGCAGGTGTCTTCTCAGCCCAGAGGGAAGACCCAGGAGTTGAGGAACCCTTCCCCTCCCAATAAGACCAGGCAGCAGAGTAACTCTCCTCTAGAGAGAGAGAGAGAGAGAGAGCTAGAAGTCTGTCTCTCTGTCTCTGTCTCTGATCTCAAATGGAGATTTCTGACTTCTTTTAGAAGCTCAGAGGAGAGCCTGAAGGCAGTCCCACCATCCACCCCCACAGCCACGGACTGAAACAAGTTCCACTGTGATGTGAAACGGACACACTTCCCCCAAGGCATCCTCCCTGGGCTCTAAGCACAAGCTGGTAGATGAGGAAGCTTTACCATCACCGAGTACCAACCTCCATTACCTACCCCCAGATCGAAGGACAGAAAAGTGTCCAAACCCATGCCAAGGGCTTCTAGAATCGTCCCACCCCCACCGCAGGTCCCAAGAGCCTTTGTCAGGAATCATTCCTGGGAAGAGCTCTCCCTCACCCTGCCTGTGACTGAGGGAAGGGAGAGGCTGTATTTACAGTGAGACATATAGGCTCCTCCCAGCTCCTTGAAAGAGATGATTTAGGGAGAAGAGTCTGCAGAAAACATCCTGCTCACCCCACTCTCTGCTCCTGTTCAGTCTGAGGGAGTCGAGCCAGGACTTCCTGGGAGGAAAGAAGTAATTGAAGCCTACCTCTGCTGCTAGGGCCCCCAAGGATCAGACCAGGCCAGACACAGCAAAAAATCAGGCTCAGGAGAGCAAGTAACACTCACAAGGGACTAGAAAGCAGTTCCAAGCAGACAGGCACAGGAGAGACAGCTTCGGGAGCAATGGCTCCTTGGAAGCCCCAAGGGAGGAAGGGCATCATAGTGGAAGCTCAGACTGCAAGGGAGACTGGGGACAGGCTTGGAAGGGGGGCTTTGTTCTGTGCCATCGGGTTTCAAAGTGAGATGTTTTCAGATATGAACTAGAGTTGGAGGAGAAGAGAAGCTAGAAGCAGGTGCTCAGGACTCACTGAGAGCAAGACAGAGAAAGAGAGATGGGGCGACTAAAGGACCCAGCTCAACCCCATAGCCAAAAGTCAGAGTTTCCTTCATTCACTGGCTCCATGTGTAGTCCTCCAGCCAACTCCTGCCCATACCAAGGTCTTTTCCCTCTCCCCCATTGATGGGACATGCTTCTGGCTTGTGATGTCAGAAGTCAGCAAGGTACTAGAGATTGACATTGAGGACACCTAGCTTCTGATTCCAGTTCTGCTACTTGTCATGTCAACAAATGTTTCTTGGGGACCTTGTTGGGGGGGGGTGCTGGTGCCAAATGCTGTGGGGTATAGGAGGGATAAGCCAGACTCCCTCCTCCGGGGATTCACAGTCTAGTGAGATTTGAGACAGGCTGTAGGCAGACAAGAACTATGCAGTCAACTGGGGGAGTCTGAGAGGGCTGGGGGAGGGGCAGCGACTTCAGCAGAAGATTGAAGGCCAGCAGAAGCATTCCACAGACAGCATGAGTGAATGGAGGCCAGGGGTATGGACAAAACAGGTGCGGTGAAGTGGACCCGTAGGTTGGCAGAATTGGCAGAGGGCTGAGGGTTGGGAATTTTTGTCTGTATGCAAGGGAGACACCCTGCAGCAAGAACGCTTTGTCCACGAATGTAGAAATCGCATTTGCTTTTGTCCAGACAGGCCTAGGGTAGGAGTCCAATAATTATCTTTTGGTGAATTAATAAAACTAAGGATGTAATTTAGTTAACTACTGCTGCCTAAGAGCCTTCCCCAAACCCAGTCTTCAATCAGTGACAGGGTTTATTTTGCTCATGGACCCGCCATTGGGGCAGGTTCAGCCGGGACCACTTGTCTCTACCTATCTCCAGGTGCAGGACTGGAAAGCTCATTCCTCATGCTTGATGGTTAATGCTAGCTGTCCCTGGGACCTCGGCTCAGACCAGGGTTAGACATCCACATTGAAGCCATTTGAGCATGGTTGCTTAGCTGCTGAGTTTCAAAGACAAATGTCTTGTGACAAGACCAGGCAGCATCTGAAGGATCATCAGTAATTTAACCTTGAAATGTCACACAAAAGAAGTTCTGCGGGGCTGGGAAGGTGGCTCAGTGGTAGAGTGCTTGCCTTGCATGCCTGAGGCCCTGGGTTCTATTCCTCAGCACCACAAAAGCAAAAAGAAAAAAGCCAGAAGTGGCGCTGTGGCTCAAATGATAGAGCATTAGCCTTGAGCTGAAGAGCTGAGGGATAGCGCAGGCCCAGAGTTCAAGCCCCATGACCGGACCCCCCCCCAAGAGAAAAGAACTTCTGCCATAGTCATGTCCCATTAGGTATGGAGACAGGACATAGACCCCATCTCTCAATGGAGGAATATCATGTTGTATAGGGGGAAAGCATTGCAAGGCGAACAATATCATGGTCCTTCTTTTGTATTTATTTTAGACTAAAACTAAATGGAAAGGAAGACCATTAAGGACATGGGAGAAGGCCTTGATCAGTCCCCCACAGACCCATTGTGTCACCCCTGCAGGGTCCACTGGCAATAGGCAAACTATGAGTTGATCTCAGCTTCCAAGAAATTCATCTAACTGAGGAAAGAAGACAGATAGGCAGGAATGTCATGAAAACTTTCTGGTGCTACTGATGCTGTGTGGAGGGAAGCTCACTGGGGTAGCTTCAAAGGACTGAAAAAAAAAAATAAGAAACAAGCCAAGCTTTTAGCCATCCTGTTAGGGAGATGCCCTGGAGGAGATCTCAAGTTCTCTTGGCAGCTTTGTCCTTCTAGCCTGGCTGGAACTTTGTCTCTGTCCAAGGTGCTGAAAGCGCTAGCTGCCAGGCTGGGCAGGAAAGCAGGAAAGGCAACGCAGGTGACCAAGAAAGAGGCCCTCTTCAGGACATAGTGAACTATACAGCCACTGCTAAGCCATGAAAATGCTTCTGGAACTGGACAGTAGCCCCGAAAGCAGCATCCAGCGGGACCGTTAACGATGAGAAGCCCAGACCTCCTGTGCCTTCTTCCCTCATCCTCCCAGCTGGTCAGCAAACAATGCGATCTCACCTCTGAGTTTTTCATCTGAAGTTATCTGAGTTTCTGTTGCTTTGTGAGGTTTTAGACCTGGACATAAACACTTTGCTCTTTCAGCTGATGAAATAGAGATGCTACAGAGATTATGCCACATGTTAGAAATGAAACTGGACGAGAAATCAGTCTCTTAGGTCCTTAGTCAAGTGATTTGCCATCATACCCTTCCAGGTTGTGAGTTGTATATCACATATAGCAAGAGCTAAAGAAGTAAGTACTTCAAGGAATGTGTGTGTGTGTGTGTGTGAGAGAGAGAGAGAGAGAGAGAGAGAAATACCCAGAACATTCTATATACAGAGATGGCTGTGTCAGCAGACTTATGCTAAAATCAAGCAAGCTTGGCCCAGCTTAATGAGAGTGGGGAGTGAGAGTGGAAATGCTAACCTAACACTAGCTCCAGGGCCCAAAGGGAGCTGTCCCTCCCTATGGATCACTAAGCAGCCAATAACAAGAATCAAAGAAGAGAATTCAAGTCCAACCTGATCTCTACTGCCCCATTATCTCGCCCACATACACATAGACAATTATCCAGCACTTTGTAAGTGCCCCCAAACTATTCAGGAAACCTAGGAAAACAAGTTCTACAATCCAGCCTCTGGCCTTACAGAGTTTGCAGTGAGTTGGAAAGAATATTATGGGAACCAAGTACAAACCATAGCAGCTGACAAGAGAAGGCACATGGTCCTGCAGCCCTAGCTCAGGAAGTAGTTCTGGGAAGTGGGGGTATAGCTCAAGTGGTAGAGTGCCAGCCTTGAGTGAAAAAGCCAAGGAAGAGCACAAGGCCCTGAATTCAATCCCTAGTACTAGCACCAGTGAGAGAGAGAGAGAGAGAGAGAGAGAGAGAACTGTTATCACCCAGCACCACTTGTTCATACCTGTAGTCCTAGCTACTCAAGAGGCTGAGAGCTGAAGATTACTGTTTGAAATCGACTCAGGCAGATAAATCTGAAAGACTCTTATCTCAATTAACCAGAAAAAAGCCAGAAGT
>NW_012267317.1:3882271-3899873 GCF_000151885.1 Dipodomys ordii | reverse complement strand
CACACACACACACACACACACACACACAAGTAAATGCTTCCTGTAAATGCCTGACTTCAGATGGGAGCAGACTTCAGACACAGACAAAAGGCTATACAGGGAAGGAGAGTTTAGGGGGAAATTCAGCTGAGCTGAGAACTGAGACAGAACTCATCTCAACCCTCTAGAAACCACCAGTGCAGCACCAGGTCCCATGGGAAGAGTTGGTGGGCATAAGAGGTGACAGCAGAGCTGAGCACAGTGTGGGGTTCATAAAGTCCAGGAAGGACTCTTTTCTGGGCTCATAATAGCAGAACCCATTTTACATGCATGCTCTTCTAGGAACTGGGGCCTGCTGTCCCTCGAAGAGCCTGGGCTGGAGTTTAGGAAAGCAGGCCCCTGTGGGAGTCAGGGTTTTATAATCTTCTTGGGAGGGCAGGAGAAAAGACAAACACCGTAGCTCTTCCTTCCCTGATACCATGAGGTGGCAGTTTTGGTTCAGTACATCCTCACCACTATGAAGTGCTGCCTGGCCACAGACCCAGAACACAGAAGCCAACCATTAGAGGCTGGAACCTCTAAAACCAGGAGCCCAAATTAATTTTTCCTCTTAAAAAAAATTAGGTAGGCTCCATAATGACCAAAGACATGTCAGTGCGGGATCAAGGTTTCTGTACCGTGGCTTACGCCTGTCATCCTAGCTACTCAGGAGGCTGAGATCTGAGGATCCAGGTTCAAAGCCAGCCTGGGCAGGAATGTCGGTGAGACTCTTATCTCCAATAAACCACCAGAAAACCAGAAGTGGCGCTGTGGCTCAAAGTGGTAAAGTGCTCACCTTGAGCTGAAGAGATGAGGGACAGCGCCCAAGCACGGAGTTCAAGCCCCATAACCGACCAAAAAATAAAAATTTCTGTATCGATCTCTACATATAGAAATGGGTTTTAAAGGCTGCTATGGGTGTGGAGAGAGGCTCTGCCCCTCCCTCCACACCTGGGTCCCTGAAAGGAGACTCCGCCCGGCAGATCACCAGGGTCAGTTGCTACAGAATTTCCATGCTGGCCACACTAGAAGCTCAAAGTCCCAGTTCCCAAGAAACCTAGCACCACAGCAACCACACCAAGAAACTGGGCCAGGCTGAGGGACTGAAGGAGAGGAGGAGGGAAAGGGGGCAGGGCCTGGCAGGCATCCCTGACCGCCATCTCTCAAGTCTAGAGTAACCCTATAGTCTTGAACTGGCAGACGGACAGTCTTGCACGGTGTTCTGTGTAGGTCCTGATGGTTATCATTCAGTATACTTTGGTTTTACCCTTAAAACACCTCATTTTTCACTCTGAATCCAAGGAATGAAGAGTAATTTAGGTCCTATGCATGCTAAAACAGTCATAGCTACACCATAAGTGTTCTTGGCCCAAATAAGCTTTGGAGGCACACGAACTAGATGAGGAGGCAGGTCAGTAAAAAGTCTCAGGTGTTTTCACACATCCAGACACATTACACACCCACATGCACACTCATTCACATGCAACTACACACTCACACACACATGTATTGCTACAGACTGAATATATTTGAGTCCTCCACAAATTCATATGTATTAAAAGATGGGTTCTCACTGGGCATTGGTGGCTCATGCCTGCAATCTTTGCTATTCAGGAGGCTGAGATGTGAGGATCAGAGTTTGAAGCCAGCTCAGGCAGGAAAGTCCATGAGATTCATATCTCCAATTAACTACAAAACGAACAAACAAAAAAACCAGAAGTGGAGCTGTGGCTCAAGTGGTAGAGCTCTAGCCTTGAGCATAAAAGCTCAGGGACAGCACACAGGCCCTGAGTTCAAGCTCTAGGACCTACACCAAAAAAGAAAAAATGAGATCTCTGGGAGGTGATTGGGCTGTGAGGGTAAAGCCTCATTAGTGCCCTTATAGAGTAGACCCCAGGAGCCCACACCTTGATTACCACTGACAAAACAAAAAACTGGAAGTTTCCAGAAACCTCTGGATCACAAGACTCTCCTAGCAGTCTGAGGGCTAGGAGATGAACAGAGCTGTAGAACAGGATGGATTTAATCAGCCTTGTCACCCAGCCTTCCTGTGGAATGGGGTAGATCTCCAGGTCCCCCCTTCCATCTCACCCACTGCACGAACCACCTCCTCCCACAGGAGCCACAGCACCCAGTGCTCATGCTGGATACAGGTCCCTGTGCCTTGCCATCCACCAGGCTGCGTGCTCTCTGGAGGGAGGAGAGAAGGACTTGCCCAGGGGAAGGGGCCCCTGCTCCTCTGGGGTTGAGCCACTCTGTCAGCATCAGGAGCCTCAGGCTTGTACAGACCAGCCACTAAATGGTCCCAGAGGGCTAGTGTGGTCCCACCATCCAATCAGTGGCACACATGACTGGTTCCTAGGTGTGACCACTGTCTAGTGTCAGATCTCAGGACTTTACATGGATCACTACTCCTCTTCAGCTCTTTGCTGCCCCCATGTGGTTGAATCAAGAAGGGTAGCAGCTACTAGAGGGCGCCCAAGGCTAACAGCAAAGCCTTTTCAGACCGGAAGTCCCTTTCCTGCCCTCATCATCCTGGGCCCCTTCCCCAAAGCCCTCCTCAACTCACAGCTCAGTTTTCCAAGCTGGAAACCTAAACAGACTTCTCTTGACACAAGCATGACTTACATCCTGAGTCGGAGGGAGGCCTGCAGTCAGGCTTCCTCCCTCCTCCCTCCCTCCTATCCCCTTGGCTCCCCACCCAGCCCTTGCCAACAGGCAGGAAGGAAGCTGCTCATAGTAGGGAGGGTGAGGCACTTCCAGCTCACACTGAACAACCCCGGGGCTGGGCTAGAAAGCGCCAGGGCCTCCTGCTTCACCAGCCATCCTCCACATCCTCTGGAGCCCTACACTCACTCTGGGCTCAAGGTCTTTCCTTGTGAACATAGGCGCCCCAAGGTCAGGGTGTGCCCCCTCCCAGCCCTGAAGAGCATGCCAATGGTATAAGAGAAGACTGAAGCAAGATTTGTCATCTTCTCAGAGATCAGAGGAGCGTACGGGGCATTGGGAGGTTGGTCTTCCCCAGGGAAGAGCCATCCCACCACCCACAGAAGCCCAGTGAGAGTTGCTCTGGGCCAACCTTTCCAGTGACAGAAGTCTCACCATTGTCAAGGGTAGAAGGGCTGGGTTCCCCAGGCAGCCCTGTCCATCTTGTCACCCCACGATTCAAATTTAAATTCTTTCCTTTCAATAGAATTACACTCTGAAAGCCTTGGAAACTTGGTTGGCCATTTTTCTTTTCCAGAAAGGACTCTTTAAAAAGTACATTCTAAACAGGAACCAGGATACAAGGACATGTTTATTGCAGCACTGTTCACAATAGCCAGGTTAGGGAAACAACCCAGATGAATGGATCCAAAAATGGTGGTGTCTATACACAATGGGATATTATGCAGCCATTAGAAAGGACAAAATAATGGCACTTGCAGGGAAATGGATGGAACTAGAAGAAATCATGTTGGGTGAGGTAAGCCAAGAGCAAAGAGACAAACGGTACATGGTCTCCCTAAGTGGATGTTAAATCCAAAACATAAGGAGATATGACAAAGTTAACAAGACTTAAGAAACAAAGGACTGGGCTGGGAAGATGGCTCAGTGGTAGAGCGCTTGCCTTGCATGCCTGAGGCCCTGGGTTCGATTCCTCAGCACCACATAAGCAAAAAGAAAAAAAAGCCGGAAGTGGCACTGTGGCTCAGGTGGTAGAGCGCTAGCCTTGAGCTGAAGAGCTGAGGGATAGTGCCCAGGCCCAGAGTTCAGGCCCCACGACCGGACCCAAAAAAAAAAAGAAACAAAGGACTTCCACTCATTTGGTGAATCATTACTAAATGACCCCATGCTGCTGACCACATATATGGTATATATGAGCACACCAGAGGGAAACTAGGAAGAGGACACAGAACTAGAGGGAATCAGGGGAAAACGTACAACAGTGGGACCCATCAGCTGCACTGGACATTGATCAAAACGAGCTAAGCAACTCAATGGCAGCGATGGGAGGGAGGGAATGAGTGGGAAAGAGGGAGCAGCTGACTCTAAGCAAAAGGAAAGGAATGTACACATCACCCGATGTGGAAGAAATAACTGTATTGTCAAGGCCCATAGAACTTGTAAACCTTGTAGACCACAATAGACAATCTGCCCCACGAAAATTAGAATGTGTTTGTGACGTTAACTAAGCATCCCTATGCCACAATACTGTGAAATTTGTGAAATTATGTAATCACTTAATCACAATAAAGAATTTGAAAAAAAGTGTATATGTTCTAAGTAAATGAAATAAGTGGAGGTGTGGCTCAAGCAGTTAAGAGTGCCAGCCTGGAAAAATGCCCTGAGTTCAAGGCAAAACAAAAAACAGAAAGCAAAAACCAGCCTGTCTACTTTCCTTCCCCTGCTTCACTCCTCCCTCCCCCACCAGATCAGAACACCAAGATGGAAGTTAGGACAGGCAGGTAATGCTACCTTGCCCCAGAAAAGAGAAAACTTTCTTACTGGAAAAACTTACACCTCTGACTTTTTCTCCTTTTCTCAAACCTTGTCATGGCACACTCTGCCCCAAGCTATGCCCACTTGATTCAGCCTTCAGTGCAGGCCAGGCTGTAAGGACCAGGCTTCATCTGCTTTGGTGGCCTAGACAGTGCTCCCTCTTGAGTCTGACCCACTTCAGCTAAACCCCTCCTCAGTGGAGACCTCCTCCGGTTGACTCCTGAATACCCCCAGATGCCTGAGAAGGTTGTATGTACTGTGAAACAAGCCACTGTTTTGGCAGTGCCCACTCCTTGCAGACTGCTCATACCCAGAGAGGTTCCTAAGGAAAAGTGGCCTATGCTTTCCAGAATTCACCTGGGCAAGACCTCACATACACAGAGCCAGCGATCCGAGAACCACAGCCTACAGGAAGAGATGTCCAAGGCCTGGGAAAGGGGGACAAAGAATCTGGGGAGTATGGAGAAGAGGATACTGCAGAAAGCTTCACTAAGGAACCTCCCAAGCTGCAGGGTAGTCCTCTGGGAAGCAGCCCTCAAGGAGTTGGAAGCCAAGTGCCAGTGGCTCACGCCTGTAGTCCTAGCTTCTCAAGAGGCTGAGATCTGAGGATCACAGTTCAAAGCCAGCCTGGGCAGCAAAGTCTATGAGATTCTTATCTCCAATGAACCACAAAAAAAAAAGTGGTGCTGTGGCTTAAGTGGTAAAGCCCTCACCTTGAGCTGAACAGCTCAGAGACCAGTGCCCAGGCCCAGAGTTCGAGCCTCATGCCCGATAAAAAAAAGGGGGGGGGAGGGGAGTTGAAATCATAAGAGAATTACTTGAGGGTAATGACTGAGAGAGAGTGGAAAGAGGGAGCAGGGATGGGTAGGAGAAGGATCCAGAAAGTAACGCTGATCTGACCCCCGTGGAAGGGAAGGGAAGAAGCAGTCAGTGGGAAAAGCCTCCGTCAGCCCAGAGGCTCTGACATCCACATGGCCATGGAAGCCAATACCGATGGCTCATGCCTGGAATCCTAGCCACTCAGGATGTTGAGATTTGAGGATCACAGTTCAAAACCAGCCCAGGCAGGAAAGTCCATGAGACTTTTTTTTTTTGCCAGTCCTGGGGCTTGAACTCAGGGCCTGGGTGCCATCCCTGAGCTTCTTTTGCTCAAGGCTAGCACTCTACCACTTGAGCCACAGCACCACTCCCGGCTTTTTCTGTTATGTGGTACTGAGTAATCTAACTCAGGGCTTCATTCATGCTAGGCAAGCACTCTTGCCACTAAGCCACCTTCCCAACCCAATCATGAGACTCCTTGCCTCCAACTGACCCACAAAATCACTGAAGTACAGCTGTGGCTCAAGTAGTTGAGTACCAGCCATGAGAGAAAAACGCTGAATGAGAGCTCAAGGCCATGCATTCAAGCCCCAGTGTAGGCACACACACACACACACACACACACACACACACACACACGGAAGGGGCCCAGTTTGATAGAAATGGGGAACTCATTCCTATCAGTCTTGGAATAAATTCTGGGCAGCTCCCACAGGCATTACAGCTGGAACACATCCACCACTCACCCTCCCACAGCAGGCCTGCTCTTCATGAGTGAGATGTGGCTGAGACTGCTTCAGAACCGCTAAGGATGGACAAGATGGGGTAGAGGGATACATTAGCAAAGGCCCAGAGGCAGGAAAGCACAAGACAGTTTGGGAATCGTGAGAACGTCCATTTGTCTAGAACAAGGGATTGATCAGTAC
Organism: Dipodomys ordii; assembly: GCF_000151885.1. NCBI lineage: Eukaryota > Metazoa > Chordata > Mammalia > Rodentia > Heteromyidae > Dipodomys > Dipodomys ordii. The sequence goes on along the minus strand of NW_012267317.1, from coordinate 3,893,628 downwards.
CCTAGAGAAACAGAAGATCAGGTCAGTGTGGACTGAATAGACTTGGAGTGGACTTGGCCTTGGCTGAAGGTTTTAGGTGGAGACAGGTCTGAGGTAAGCCCTGCTTTTGAGAGGAACCACGGATGGGAAGTCTGGGGTCAGGGGAGACAAGGGTCAGGAGACCCTCAGAGAAGCCATGGCCAGTGACACAGGCAAAATGGATTCTGGAAGGTGTCAGCATCCAATACTAGGTGTAACCTTGGCCTTGAGGAAGCCAGTCACAGTTCCTTAGCCAGAACCAGGAAAGAGGAACCCTTCGTTGTGCTGAACATGGGAGCCAGACCCAGCAGACAGACCACGGGAGTTGGTCTGGTTGAAAATATCTAGAGGGTAGAGGGCTAGATTCCATCTCCCAACTCCTGGAAAAGAAAACTGGTGGGGATAGACAGGAGCCTTAGATTTGGGGACAAGCTAGACTGTCCCCCTTGGGGGAGGGTCCAGAGCACTCACATCCAGGGACAGTCCTATCTGTTTGTGAGGCCCCTTTCCCTCCACCCTCTCAAACTGGCAGACCCACCTTCTTGGTGACCCCAGAGCTAGCACAGCCTGTTCCTTCCGGCCGATCCAGCTGCCAGCCCCCCACCCAGACCCACCCCAACCTTATTCTCCAGTATTTTTCAAAGGAGTCCAGCCAACACAAATCCACATGTTTGTTTGTCTGCCTGTCTGCCTCTCCCAATCTCTGCCTGACTCTCGGCTTCCGTTTCTTGTAGTCAAGTCTCTAAGGCCTAAAACCCACAAGGCCTTCCACCCCTGTGGAACCAGTCAGTGAGCTCCTGGCCTTTCTCCAGCCCCTAGATGGCATAGAACTACAAACTCCAGCATGCATTTCTGCCAAAGGTGCCAAGAATGTATTTCATGTGTGCCCCTTTGCATTCTGGGAATTGTAGTTTTCCTGCCCTCATACTCGAGGGGCTTCCAAGCTTCCCCCCCCACCCCCTAGGGGCCCTCCTGCCTCTGTCCTGATTGGCAGGTCTTTCTTCTGACCCGCTGCCCCATGGAAGCATGCGTCACTGGATGACAGATTGGGTGTGGAGGCCCTGGATGGCAGCTTCCTGCCCTTTTGTGGCCCCCATTTGAGTCATGGGGAGTGGGGTTCCAGGAAATTGAGATGGGGGGGAAGGGACACCCTAATGCCAGTCATAAGGACAAAGAGTCTCTGCACTCTTATTGGACTGTATTCCTCCAAGAAGCCCTTCAAAACAAAGATCCTGAAGGAGATGGTGAAGACGGTTGTTGGTAAGCCTAGAGGTCCCTGTGGTAACTAGGATTCCATCGTCCTGTCTCCTAGCACTGTGCTCCACATCTACCCCTGTGGTGTGACCCTAGCGAAGCATCTTTCTGACTCTGGTTGCTCTTACTCCCCCTCCACCCCCCTCCCAAAGCCACCCCCACCGCAGTGCAGCTCCTGCACTCCAGGCCCAGGTCTCCACAGGACACCTGGGTTCCCACAGACCAGCTCTAGCCCTCATGACGGAGCCCAGGCGTCCGGGCCCCCCACCCTCTGGGCCAGCGGGCATGGAGCCGAGGCTTCAGAGCCTCACAGCAGCCTTGTTCCTGTCCCATTGTGTATGAGGCAGGGCGGGGCGAGGGCCAGCCCTGGAGAGCCCCCTCCCACTACGCCCTCCTTGCTTCCTAAGGAAAAGGCCAGGGCTCTGCTCAAGCAGACAGCCGAGCTGACGCGCCGCTGACATGGGCAACCTGAAGAGTGTGGGCCAGGAGCCCGGGCCACCCTGCGGCCTGGGGCTGGGGCTGGGCCTCGGATTGTGTGGCAAGCAGGGTCCGGCCACTCCTGCCTCAGCCTCAGCCTCAGAGCCGGGGCGGCCACCAGCATCCCCACCCCCGACCTCACCCGCGCCAGACCACAGGTGAGAGCCCCATGACTAGAAGCAGGTGGGCAGGAGGCTACGTGTTCACCTGAAGCCAGGGCTAGGAAGGGCCAAGAGAGATCCTCAGTAAATATATATATATATATATATATATATATATTATTATTATTATTATTATTATTATTATTAGTGTGGCCAGAGCAGGACTGGCTGGAAGACTCTGGAAAGAGATCGGGATCGAGGCTGGCGTGACGGGTCAAAGTCGGAAGTATGGGGCCTGCTCTAGAATTGGGCCAGGGCTCAAATGCTGTTTGGCTATCAAGAGCTGTTTGACTTCAAACAACTTGCTTAATGTCTCTGAGCCTCTGTTATGGAAAATGGAGTCTTCTTAGTATCCTTACCCCATGGCCTGTACATTTCTAGCTTACAAGCCTTCAGCAAGTAGTGGTGGTGATTCGTTAACCTGGGGGAGGGGGGGGATGAGACAGAAGCTGCGGATGAGCTTCTAGTTGAGTGAGAAAGTGGGGTGTCATGGGACGGGGAGCAAGCTGGCCCAGGAGTCTCAGGTCCAATGCTCCCACATAGGGCTGAAGGCCAGGCTCTGCCGCTCAGGCAGGCGCAGCATGATCCGAGTCCCTCCCTTCCTCCCCGGCTGGCTGGTAGCTCTGGGAGGAAGCGATAAGGCCTCCAAGGCTTCCCTTCACACAACGCTACTGTCAGGAGGGGTGTGAGTGGGAGGAAAATCAGAACGGAGGAATCCCTGCTAGGCTTACCCTTAGCGCAGGCTCTGGGCTCTGTTCCCCCTTCAGAAGGGCCTATGCCTTCGTTCATTTTACATTGCTACCGCCTAGAGGTCTGGATGACTTAGAAAGAGTAGAGGTTGGCTGGGTACAACGACTCATGCCTGTAATACCAGCTCAGGAGGCAGAGATTAGTAGACTCGAGGTTCAAGGACAGCTTGAACAAAAAGGTAGACTTTATCTAGACCAAAAAACTGGGCATGGTTGTATGCTTGTCATCCGCCAGAAGTAGAACTGTGACTCAAGCGGTAGAGCACCAATCCTGAGTGGAAACAAAAACAAAAACAAAAACCTGAAAGACAGAGCTCAGGCCCCAGCACTGGCACTGAGAGAGACAGAGACAGAGACAGAGAGACAGAGATAGAGACAGAGACAGGGAGAGGGAGAGGAAGAGGCAGAAGGAGAGGGAGAGAGAAAGAGGGAGGAGGAGAGGGTGAGAGAGAGAGAGAAAGAGAAAGAGAGGTTTATTTTGCTCCTAGTTCTAGAAGCTAGAAATCCCAGAGCGAGCATGGTGTTGGCGCTGCTCAGCCACTGACCAGCGCCGCATGCCGCAACCTCTCGTGGTGAGAGATCACATGTAAGACAGAGCCAGTGGCCGTGAGTGTTGCTCCTCTAACAAAGCCACTTGCACTGACCCACGGATCCATCCATGAGAGAGAAGCCATCAGCTTCAAAGATCCCACCGCTCAACTCTGCTACACTGAACCCACATGGCTAGCGTGTGAAACGAGGTGGGAAGAGCACATTCAGCTCATAGCAACACCTCAGGTACAAAGGTCAGCATGGACACGGAAGGAGGACCCGGCGGGGACTGGCGCTCAGGAGCGAGGCCCAGACAGGCCCAGGCCACTATAGTCAGAGCTCAGACTGTCCCTGCGTACTCCAGATGGGTAGCCTTGGATCCCTGGTCAGCAGGCCCTCCTCCTAACTTGGGGTGTCAGCTGATGCGTTAGGAAGCAGACGGAAAGGAGGTGATAAAGCAGTGGGGTCACTAATGCTGTAGGAGGTGGCCTCAAGGCTGTACGCTCCCCCCCACAACTCCCTCCCTGGCTTCCAACAGCTCCCCGCTAACCCGGCCACCAGAGGGGCCCAGGTTCCCTAGAGTGAAGAACTGGGAAGTGGGCAGCATCGCCTATGACACCCTGTGCGCCCAGGCTCAGCAGGTGAGACGGGCTCACCGGGGGCGGCGGGGGGGGGGCTGGGAGGGCGGCTTCCTCACGCCACCCTGCTCTGAATCTGCCCCGTCTCCCAAAAAGACAAGGAGCCGGGCACCTGCGGCTCACGCCTGTCATCCCAGCTACTCAGGAGGCTGAGATCTGAGGCTTGCAGTTCAAAGCCAGCCCAGACTCTTCTCTCCAATTAACCACTCAAAAACCCAAGTGGCGCTGTGGCTCAAAGTGGTAGAGTACTAGCCTTGAGCAAATGAGATCAGGAACAGCACCCAGAAAGAGACATTGCAGGGGGGAGCTGTGAAGAACCAGAGGAACTGATGGGCCTGTGAGGACTTTGGTGACCCCTAGCCTTACCCAAGTCCTGACCCTAGTTCTGCTCTAAACCCGCCCACCCTCACCCCACTTCCAGTCTCAGCCCTGGCCTGCGTCCACCCCGGGCTAGACTCTGCCGGCATCTTTCCCAAGTTCCCTGTAGTCCCTGCTGCCTCACAACAGACCCTGCACAATGCCCTGGTCCTGACCTTTGTGTTCCCCACTCCCCTGACCCAGGATGGACCCTGCACCCCAAGACGCTGCCTGGGCTCCCTTGTGTTTCCAAGGAAACTACAGAGCTCCTCCCCGCCAGAGCAGCTGCTGGGTCAGGCCAGGGACTTCATTAACCAGTACTACAGCTCCATCAAGAGGTGAGGCCTTCGCTGACACCCAGGCTCCCCTCCATGCCATGGAACCCCAATCCTCGACCTCTCAGCCCTGACACCAAGGCCCAGCGCTCCCCTCTTACCCTGTGACTGTTCTTACCACACTCCCCCAGGAGCGGCTCCCAGGCCCATGAGCAGCGGCTTCAGGAGGTCGAGGCTGAGGTGGCATCCACAGGCACCTACCAGCTCCGGGAGAGCGAGCTGGTATTCGGGGCCAAGCAGGCCTGGCGCAACGCTCCCCGCTGTGTAGGCCGGATCCAGTGGGGAAAGCTGCAGGTGTGGCCAGCTGGTGTCCAGATGGGCACCAGGGAACAGAGGGTGGGCATGGACAGGCAGTTCCTGAGGTCTCTCGGGGGTGGGGGTGGGGGGGAGGAGGTTCCATACAGTGGGGGGTTTTCCGCCTCTTACCTACATAGCTGCCACCTGGTTAGGAAGCTGTACACTAGTGACTTGGAAATGTCAGGCCTACTGGGTACAATGGTGGTTGAGCAGGGATAACTCCCCGCCTGCCCCCCATGGTTGTCAGGGGTAAGAGAAGCTTCTGCAAGAGGCCTGCCAAATGGCTACTTGTGCCATGTGGGCCTCCTGCCCAGCTGGGTCCCACACCCTCCTTCACAACCTGCCCACAAACCAGAGCTAAGCTGGGTTACTAGAGAGCTGGGGCCTTGGCATGAGGAGATACAAGGGACCACAGGCCTTCTGAGCTCTTAAGTGGTCACCAAAGAATGGAGAATACAGCCACATGCCCAGCCAATCCAAAGGTGTCTCCAATAAAGCAACTATCCTTAGCAAGGCTCTGGTGGCTTATGCCTGTCATCCTAGCTACTCAGGAGGCTGAGATCTGAGAATCACAGTTAAAATCAACCCGGGCAGGGGTTGGGAAGGTGGCTCAGTGGTAGAGCACTTGCCTTGCATGCGTGAGGCCCTGGGTTCGATTCCTCAGTACCATATAAGCAAAAAGAAAAAAAAATCAACCCGGGCAGACAAATCCATGAGACTGTTATCTCCAGTTAATCAACAACAACAAAAAAAAAAAAAAACAGAAGCGGAGCTATGGTTAAGTAGTAGAACACCAGCCATGAGCGAAAAAGCCAAGCAAGAGCTCAAGACCCTGAGTTCAAACCTCCGTACCAACACATACCAAATATATATATATATATATACATATATGTATATATATATATGCTTCCTAACAGTTGTGTGACTATTTAAGTTGTTCAAAGCTTTATCTAACTTTCAACCCATTAGAGCTTCCACAATGGTCTTCACTCCCTGCATGTCTCTGCCTTGACCCCAGACCAGCCACTGCCTCCTGCTGCCCCGTTACATTTCCTCCTCTCTCCCAGCCTCTTCTTCCTGCCATCACAATGTAAGCATTGGCAGAGGCCCAAGAGGCCACCTAGCGCAGCCCCTGCCGCCTTCCCAGCAGCAGGGAGCTCGGGGGAGAGCCGGGACTCTGCTCGAGCATCACAGTTAGTGTGCGACCTACTCCTAGGTGGCTGTGCCCTTCCTCCAGCATGGCTGGCACCAGGAAGCTTCTGGAGGACCGGGGAAAACACGTCCTCTGGGAAGGAGTTAGGCTATACTGAGGACACATGGGATGGGAGAACTGGTTAAGTGGACAGAGGGCGGCTTCCCTGCCTCCTTCCAGTGAATAACACGCCTGGCCTCTGGGGTTGCTACTCAAGACCCCAACTCTCTTCTTGCCCTTTCTCTGTCTTGGCGGGCCCAGGTGTTTGACGCCCGGGATTGCAGGACTGCACAGGAAATGTTTACCTACATCTGTAATCACATCAAGTATGCCACCAACCGTGGTAACCTTCGGTAAGTGCTTCCATCCAACCACACCAGAGCCCATCCTGACGCCAGGCCAGGTGAAGGAGGGTCTCTGACCAGCTCTAATCCCCCCATCAGCTCGGCCATCACGGTGTTCCCCCAGCGCTGCCCAGGCCGAGGAGACTTCCGAATCTGGAACAGCCAGCTGGTGCGCTACGCAGGGTACAGACAGCAGGATGGCTCCGTGAGAGGGGACCCTGCCAACGTGGAGATCACTGAGGTGGGTACAGAGGCAAGTGGGCAAACGAAGAGGAGGAGGCAGGGGCCAGCCAGCCAGAGAGGGGTTAGTCAACAGGAAGAGAAGACCCTTCCTTCGAATGAAAGATGAGAGATGTAAAACAATCAGGGCCTGAGAGTTAGGCCCTGGTAGCTTCTCGGGAGGCTGAGATGTGAGGATCATAGTTCAAAGCCAGCCCAGGCAGGAAAGTCCATGAAATTCCTATCTCCAGCTAATCACCAAAAAGCCAGAAGTAAAGCTGTGGCTTAAGTGGTAGAGTTCTAGCCTTGAGCAAAAAGATCAGGGACAGAGCCTAGGCCCTGAGGTCAAGCCCCAGTAATCACACACACACACACACACACACACACACACACCCTGGAGTAGCTGCAGACACCTAGCCAATGCAGGAGCCTTGAGGCGAAAGGTGGGAGATGGCTGACGGAGAGGACCCCTCAGGAGGTCGGGTTGAGGCCTTGGGACCTGTGTTTGCCTGCCCCCTGCAGCTCTGCATCCAGCATGGCTGGACCCCAGGAAATGGCCGCTTTGATGTGCTGCCCCTGCTGCTCCAGGCTCCTGATGAGCCCCCAGAACTCTTCACCCTGCCCCCCGAGCTTGTCCTCGAGGTGCCCCTGGAGCACCCCACGTGAGCATGGAGGGATGACGTGGGGTGGCAAGGAGGGGCAGTGGAGGACACCTGCAAGGGCTCTACATGGCCTCATCCAAACCTGACGCCCCCAGGCTGGAGTGGTTCGTGGCCCTGGGCCTGCGCTGGTACGCCCTCCCGGCGGTATCCAACATGCTTCTGGAAATTGGGGGCCTGGAGTTCCCCGCGGCCCCGTTCAGTGGCTGGTACATGAGCACTGAGATCGGAATGAGGAACCTGTGTGACCCTCACCGCTACAACATCTTGGAGGTGAGGAGCCACTGTGGGGGCGGGGGACGGGGGGCGACAGGCAGGCAGGACACAGCCCTGCACACAGCACCCCCCCAACATGCCAGCAGCGATCTGAGCTGAGTCAATTCCAAGGACACAAACTCTGGAACCATCCAGGCAATGGGGAGTGCGCTAATCTCTAGTTCTGCATCTCTCATAATGTTGTCAGAGGGGACTTCGACTCCAAAAAAAAGTTCAAGATCTTTGAAGGAGTTTCAAAGATGAGAAACTGTCCCAGTGACTCACACCTGTAATCCTAGCTACTCAGGAGGCTGAGATCTGAGGATCATGGTTTGAAGTTAATCGAGGCAAGAAAGTCCATGAGACAGGGACATTGCCAAGTCCCTAAGTTCAAGTCCCAGGACCAGCACCAATAAATAAATAAATAAAACTGAGAAACTAAGTCCCAGAACTGAGAAGCGACTTGCCCAAGTTCCCTCTGTGCTCCATGATGCCTTTGTCGGAGAAAAGGCTGATCCAACCCGCACTGGGTGGTCAGCCCCTGACAGTGCCTTCCCCGCCCTGCTCCATCTACTACCCATTGCCTCTGTCCCTGCCAACACCCACTGCCCTGCCCAGGACGTGGCCGTCTGCATGGACCTGGACACCCGGACAACCTCGTCCCTGTGGAAAGACAAGGCAGCGGTGGAAATTAACGTGGCTGTGCTGCACAGTTACCAGGTGGACAGGCCCACGCTGGCGGGGAGGGCAAAGGGGGCTGGGAGGAATGAAGAACAGGGGGCACATAGAAACTAGGGCAGGGCTTAGACGGCTGCAAGTTCATACGCGAGGCCTGCCGCGGGGACGGCGTATGGCGGGCAGCTCGTGCCAGGAACCTTGTTCAGTAATCCCATCCCCAGAGGATGCTGTGGGGCCCAGTGCAACCTGGAAACTCCAATAGTAGAATGGAAGATGTGAGAACAGTGGTGAAATGGTATCTGCTCAATACTTCAATGGGGAATGAAAGGTTCAGGAAGGGCCAGGGATGTGGCTCAGTGGCTGTGTGTTTGCCTAGCATGTTCGAAACCCTGAGTTTTGGACTCCTCAGCAATGCAAAAAGAAAGATAAACCTAGCTACTCAGAGGCTGAGATCTGAGGTCACAGCTCGAAATCAGAACCGTGTCCCAGGCAGAAAAGTCCATGAGACTCATATTTCTAATTAACCACCAGAAAAGCTGCAAGTCGAGCTGTGGCTCAAGTGGTAAGAGTACCAGCCTTGAGGAATTAAAAAAAAAAAAAAAGCTAAGGGGCAGTGCCCCAGAACTGGCACCAAAAAAAGAACGGTATTTTGGGTTGAGAGAGAGGCACACAGAGAGTGAAAATGGGAGCAACTATTGCATGTCGGACTTAGAATGTGACCTTGCAAGCTACAGTTTGGGGGTGCTATTCTGGTGTGAGGGGATACGGTCTGTGTCAGGGGCTCGGGGCACAGTGTGTGTCGTTAGAGGGTGGGGCCTGGGGGCTGATTCTGAGCCTGGCCTCTCTCCCTCCCCCACCTCAGCTGGCCAAAGTGACCATTGTGGATCACCATGCGGCCACGGCCTCCTTCATGAAGCACCTGGAGAACGAGCAGAAGGCCAGGGGGGGCTGCCCCGCTGACTGGGCCTGGATCGTGCCCCCCATCTCAGGCAGCCTCACTCCTGTCTTCCATCAAGAGATGGTCAACTACTTCCTATCCCCTGCCTTCCGCTATCAGGTGTCCACCCGACTGCTTCCTGTGCCCCCTCCCAACTCTAACTCTGAAGCCCCCAGGAAGCACTAATCGTCGCTGTCTCCCTCTCCCGCCTCTCCTCCCCATCGCTTCCCTGCAGCCAGACCCCTGGAAGGGAGGTACAGCCAAGGGTGCCGGCATCACCAGGAAGAAGACCTTTAAGGAAGTAGCCAAGTGGGTACCCTGGAAGTGCACCCCTCCTCACACACACAACAGCCTGTGGTGATGGGGCTGGACCCCTGCGGGGGGAGGGGGGCTGAGCTTCTGAGCATCTAAATACCCCCACCCACCCTCACCTGCTGCAGTGCGGTGAAGATCTCCGCCTCGCTCATGGGCACGGTGATGGCGAAGCGCGTGAAGGCGACCATCTTGTACGGCTCAGAGACCGGCCGGGCACAGAGCTACGCACAGCAGCTGGGGAGGCTCTTCCGGAAGGCGTTCGACCCCCGGGTAGGGCTGAGCCCAGTAGCAGGAGGCCAGAGAGGGGTGGTTGGCCAGAATTTTCAGAGGTACTCAGGAGCTCAGGGGAGGTCCAAAAGACAGAGCTCAACAAAGGGCACTGGCTCACATCTATAATCTTAGCTACTCAGGAGGCTGAGATCTGAGGATTGCAGTTTGAAGCCAGTGAGACTCTTATCTCCAATTAAGCACCAAAAAAAGTCAGACATGGAACTGTGGTTCAAGTGGTACAGCACTAGCCTTGAGCAAATTCAGGCAGAACTCAGGAGGAATCCTGGAGTCTACGAGATTAAGAGTCGAGTCAGGGCCTGAAGCTTGCCCAGAGGTTCAGAGAGAAGGAAAAGGGCAGCAAGAAATCTGGGCACTGGAGGCTCACTCTATAATCCTAGCTACTCAGGACTAAATTCTGAGGAGTGCAGTTCAAAGCCAGCCCCGGCAGGAAATTCCATGAGATTCTTAACTCCAATGAACCACCAGAAAACCGGAAGTGGCACTGTGGCTCAAGTGGTAGAGCACTTGCCTTGAGCTGAAGAGCTCAGGTACAATGCTCAGGCCCAGAGTTCAAGCCCCACAACCGGCTAAAAAAATAAAGGTGGGGGGGCAGCAAGAGTGGAGTCCCCATCTCTCCTGTCCTCACCCACAGGTCCTGTGCATGGATGAGTATGACGTGGTGTCCCTGGAGCATGAGACCCTGGTATTGGTGGTGACCAGCACCTTTGGGAATGGGGATCCCCCAGAGAATGGAGAGGTAAGGCCTTCTAGACGGGGGGAATGAGTTGAGATTCAAAACTAGAGTGGTTGGATAGGCACTTACACACACATACACACACACACACACACACACACAAACACACACCACCAGGATGGAAAGCAAAGATATGCAGGGAAATTTCCCCACAATTCCAGTGTGACCTTCTGTACAAGAGCAAGCCACACCCTAGCCACAACCTCCCCCACACAAACCTACTGAACTGCACCTCCAGGTCATCTCCATTCTCAGGGTAAAGCTGACCAAGGAGGTCAGACTGCCCCTGGGAGCTGACAGCGTGAATACAGGGACACTCCGCTCCATTCCCTGTCGCAGCTTTTCCCTTCTTTCCTAACAAAGGAGCACTTCTAGTTGCCAACAGAGGTTTAAAAAAACCTCTCTTGCTCAACAATAACAAAAAAAAAGAACTACAGCACGACCATCCAATGAGTTTCCAGTTGATGCTTCTGAGCTCCCCAAGGGAGACGCACTTAGTCCTCTTATCTGTTTCCAGAGTTAACTGCCTTGCCTTCTAAGTGCCTCCCCTGCACGCTGAGAAAGCGAGTGCCTACAGCAGGCTGGCTTTTCCTGTATAACTTTTATTGTTTTTATGATTTTATTAGCATATATTAGTTGCATAAGAGTTGTGATATTCCCATACATACATATAACATACCCCATCATTAAACTCACCCCTTCCAACTCTCTCCCTCATCTCTTTTCCCCTTCTTCAAACAATCTCAACAGGTTTCATGGTCCTGTTTTCATACATGCTTATCAAGTACTTTGACTGTATTCACACTCATTTACCCTCTCCTTGGCCTTGCCCACCCCCAAGAAAGCCCATTCATGGGCTCCAGTGTGTGTGTGTGTGTGTGTGTGTGTGTGTGTGTGTGTGTGTGTGTGTGTGTGTG
>NW_012267317.1:3870989-3882196 GCF_000151885.1 Dipodomys ordii | reverse complement strand
TGTGTGTGTGTGTGTGTGTGTGTGTGTGTGTGTGTGTGTGTGTGTGTATGTGTGCATGTTGCCAGTACTGGGGCTTTAAATTCAAGGCCTGAGTACTGTCCCTTAGCTTTTTTCACTCAAGGCTGGCACTCTACCACTTGAGTCACAGCTCTACTTTTAGCTTTTTGGTAATTATTTGGAGATAAGAGTCTCCTGGTCTTTTCTGCGCAAGCTGGCTTTGAACTTCAATCCTGAGATTTCATTCTCCTGAGTAGCTAGGATAGGATTATAGGCAGAGCCGTCAGTGCCCTGCCATAGGCTTAAGCTCTGATGGAAGCTTCCCCCTCTGTCTGCCTCTCCATGTCAGCTCTCCTTCTGACCTGAAAAACAAAAAAAACTACTAGCACCTGTCTGAGCATCTGCTCAGCATCTGTTCAGGCGTCCTTGCTGGGTCAGGACGTGGCAGCAGGAGGGTAGCTGGGAAAGCTTGATTTTACAACAAAACTACTCCTGTCACAACCCACTAATCCATTCATCTGTGAATACATTTATCCATTCATGAAAGCAAAGTCCCAAGAACCCTCAGGCCCATCAGCCCCCAACATCCCAAATGTTAACTCGTGACTTTTCCAACACCTGAATTCTGGAGACACTCAAATCATAAGCTGAACTATGGATTTTTTTAATATAAAAGTAGTACTGGCTGGTAATGTGGCTCAGTGATACAGTGCTTGCCATAGCATGCATGAAGCCCTGGTTCAATTCCTTGGTATCACATAAACAAAATCAAACAAAAACAAACACCTATGTAACCCACAGTCCTAAGAAGCTATAGAACATTTCCATCACCCCCGAAAGCTCCCTCATCAATTCCTCCCAGTTGCTGTCCTTTCCAGTCTGTCTCCTTGCCCCAGTTGTGATTTCTGTCATGTTAGGCAGGTTTCTCCTGCTCCAGAGCGTCAGATAAATGGAAGTGTGTGGCACATGCCCTGTCACTTGGCCTGCTTTGGAGGCTCGTGTGTGCTCTGTCTCTTTGTGCTGCTAAGTGCTCACTGCGTGACTAGGCTGTTTGTTTATCCATTCTCCTGTTGATAGACACTGGGCTGTTTCCAGTTTGGGGGATTATGAAGAAAGCTGTTACGAATATTTTTGTACCAGGCTTTTGTGGGCTTATGTTTTCATTTCTCCTGGGTAAATACCTAGGAGTGGAATTACTGGTCATAGGGTACATGTAAGTTTAACTTTTTTTTTAAACTGCCAAGTGGCCAGATTGAACCATACTCTTATGATCTGCATTTCAATTTTACGTCAAAAAAATTTTTTGCGCTGGTCCTGGGATTTAAACTGAAGACCTGGGCACTGTCCTAAGCTCTTTTTGCTCAAAACTAGCAGTCTTATCACTTGAGCCACAGCTCCACTTTCCAACTCTTTGGTGGTTAATTGGGGATAAGAGTCTCACAGACTTTCCTACATGGGCTGGCTTTGAACTGTGAGCCTCAGATCTCAGCCTCCTGAGCAGCTAGGATTACAGGCATGCACCACTGGCACCCAGCATCTCACAATTTTTTTTTTGCGGGGCGGGGGCAGGGGTTGGGGAGGGGGAGGTCAGTCATGGGGCTTGAACTCTGTCCCTGAGCTCTTCACCTCAAGGCTAGCAAAATCACTTGAGCCACAGAACCACTACCAGTTTTCTGATGGTTTATTGGAGATAAGAGTCTCACATACTTCCCTGCCTGGGCTGGCTTTGAACCACGATCCTCAGATCTCAGCTCCTGAGTAGCTAGGATTACAGGCATGAGCCACTGGTGTCCAGCTCTCACAATTTTTTTAATTTATTTATTTATTTTATTTGTGAACATACTGTACAGAGGGGTTACAATTACATGGGCAGGATAGGCTCTCACAATTTTTAAGTGGAACAAGTATAGGAATATGTCCACAGAAAATGAGGTATATCCACCAAAAAGATGAATAATAGTATTTATAGCAACATTGCATATAAATTTGCCCACACTGGTGACAATCAACAAAGATTGGATAAATAAGTTATGGATATTCAAATATAATACAACAATATAGCAATAGGTGTGAACAAATTACAATACATTATAACCATAATACAGATATCAAAACAGAGTAAAAGAATTCTCTCTTGGGCTGGGAAGGTGGCTCAGTGGTAGAGTGCTTGCCTTGCATGCATGAGGCCCTGGGTTCGATTCCTCAGCACCACATAAGCAAAAAAAAAAAAAAGCTGGAAGTGGCGCTGTGGCTAAGTGGTAGAGTGCTAGACTTGAGCTGAAGAGCTGAGGGACAGTGCCCAGGCCCAGAGTTCAGGCCCCACGACCAGACCCCCCAAAAAAGAATTTTTTCTCTCTCTCTCTCTCTCTCTCTCTCACACACACACACACACACACACACACACACACACAAACCATATATCATAACACATGTTATAGGATACACTATAGAATGAAATTCAGAAACAGGCAACTTTAAAACCCAGTCTTCAGATCTCAGCCTTCTTAGTTAGGATTGTAGGCATGAGCCACCAGCACTGAGCCCTGTATGCTTTTAAGCAAGCTAGTCATTAATTAAATGCTTATCTCTGGCTCCTGCTTTCCAGGCCTCCTTTTTCCTGATCTATCCTGCCCCAAAGTCACACATGCTGATTATTGTGAACTGATAGACTCATTACCCAACTGCATCTATAAAATATTTAGATGTGATTTCCTGTTAGCTCTCTTGTCTGTCTAGCTGTTTTCACAGCACTGAGATATGGGCAACCTCATTTGTAATGCCCTCTGGATACCAGGACACTGCACAAGGAGAGCTCTGTTCACCCCTGAGTTGGCTGAAGCACCAGGGCCTCTCACCCTTGACATAGAAGGAAAAAAACATCTCCCCAGCAGCCACCAGCACAATCTGACCACCTCCACGAAGTGTTTAAACCCTTCAAGCAGCCCCACTTCCATGGACTAGAGAGGAGATTTGCAAACAAGGAAGCACTCAAACCGTGTGTGAGAGTGCGCTTGAGCATTGCTTGTAACCCCCCAATGGCTTCAGTCAGAGGGAGTTGTGCACCATGTTATACACAAATGGAAGAACTTAAAATAACCGTTAGATCCAGGTGCTTGTGGTTCACCTGCAATCCTTGCAAAGGCTGACATCTGAGGAGCATGGTTCCAAGCCAGCCCAGGAAAGAAAGTCTGTGAGACTGTATCTCCAATTAATCCCCCCAGAAAGCTGGAAATGAAGCTGTGGCTCAAGTGGTAGAGTCTAACCTTAAGCAGAAAATGCCAAGTGATAGCACAAGGCCCTGAGTTCAAGCCCTAGTAATGGTACAAAAAGAAAAGAATAAGGACAAGCTGACATATTGATGTCCACGATAGGTTATGATAAAAAGCAGGCAAGTATAATATACTAAGTGTGGACAGATCACAACTCAGGATGGTTTAGCTTATGACTTTGTACTTTATGAGAGCATCCATTAGAAGCCATGCTTTCAATCTTGAGTGTGGCTCTTTGCCCAGACTGGAGCTACGTGGTGGGATCCACTCTACACGCTAATAGCCACAGCTCCCAGTCAGCCCTGTAGCCATGTGGTACCTGGGTAAGACGTTAGAAGAGTGGGTGAGTGAAACTATTTTTCACTGATAACATGCTCACTTCACAACGGCTTCCTCTAACCACACTGTAAAGCCACATGCACATGGGCATTGACCAAGGACTAGAAGGTTCCCATCTGTCATAGTGGATGTTACAGGAAGTAAAACAAGCCAAGAGAAGGGCAGTCAACTCTTCAAAAAGCAAGACTTTTGAAATTTTCAAGACCAAAATTAGAAGTTGGATGGACACCAATGGTTCATGCTTCTAATCCTAACTACTCAAGAGGCTGGGATCTGAAGAGTGAGGTCACAAACCAGCCCAAGCAGGAAAGTCTGTGAGACTCTTATCCCCAGTTAATCAGCAAAAAAACAACAACAGGGCTGGGATGTAGCTCAGTGGCAAAGCTCTTGCCTAGCAAGTGCAACGACCTGGGTTCTATCCCCAGTACCAAAAAAGAAGACAAAAAAAATACAGTTAAAAAAAACAACAACAACAAAGAACTAGAGACTTGGGAAGGTGGCTCAGTGGTAGAGTGCTTGCCTTGCATGCATGAGGCCCTGGGTTCGATTACTCAGTACCACATTAACAGAAAAGGCTGGAAGTGGCGCTGTTGGCTCAAGTGATAGAGCGCTGGCCTTGAGCTGAAGAGCTGAGGGACAGCGCCCAGGCCAAAAGTCTAAGCCCTATGCCTGACCAAAAAAAAAAAAAAACCTAGAAATAGGGATGTGGCTTAATACTTGAGTGAAAAAGTACAAGGCCCTGAATTCAAGTGCCAGTACTGACATCGAGAGAGAGGGGGGGGGGAGGGAGGGAGGGAGAGAGAGAGAGAGAGAAAGAGAAAGTTGCTAACAAAGACTAATAAGGACTAGATTGCTGTATTTTCTGAAATAAAACTAACTTGATGCTCCCTGGCAGAGCTTCGCAGCGGCACTGATGGAGATGTCTGGCCCCTACAACAGCTCCCCCCGCCCAGAGCAGCACAAGTGAGTAGCTCCCAGCAACTTCAGCCACTAGAGACATTTTCAGATGCACAAGGAAAGAGCACACACGTGCACGCATGCGCACGCGCGCGCGCACACACACACACACACACACACACACACTTCGCACCCAGTCTCAGGGCCTTCCCTCTCCGGGGACCAAAGCCCCAAAACCCCTAAGATCTCCTTCAGCGGGAGGCATGACTGAGCAGAGCCTCAGTCCCTCAGTCCCTCACAAGGACAGGGCCCTTCTCACCCTAGAGGTAGGGACCCCAGAAACTGTTCCCTGGCTGGGCCAGATCTCTGTGAACCCCACACCCACCCATGTCTTCATTCTCTTGTCAGGAGTTACAAAATCCGCTTCAACAGTGTCTCCTGCTCAGACCCGCTGGTGACCTCTTGGAGGCGCAAGAGGAAGGAATCCAGTAACACAGACAGTGCGGGGGCCCTGGGGACCCTCAGGTTGGGGGTGCTCCCCAGAGGGGGTGTACAGGAGGCAAGCTGCTGAAGCAGTGGCTGGCCGGGGGACTCCAGCAATGCCTCCTGCACCTCAGGTTCTGTGTGTTCGGGCTGGGCTCCCGGGCATATCCCCACTTCTGTGCCTTTGCACGGGCGGTGGACACCAGGCTGGAAGAGCTGGGTGGAGAGCGGCTGCTGCAGCTGGGCCAGGGAGACGAGCTGTGTGGCCAGGAGGAGGCCTTCCGAGGCTGGGCCCAGGCCGCCTTCCAGGTGAGACCCTGGCCACCCAACAGCTGCCCCGGGCCGGCTTCTCACTGACTCACGCCACTCTGGAGCCCCTCCCCATACCCTCATGGCTGAGAGCTGTTTCCTGGCCCCATTCTGTTCCTCTCCAATCCACCCTTATTTTGTCACTTTGTCGCTGCAGTCAGCCCTCTGGGCTCAGTCCCAAGTGGACAACAACGGGGCCCTACCAACAGAAAAGGTTGGGTAGAAGCATGTCCTGAGAGAGCAGGGAGGACTGCACGAGGCCGCCTCAGCCTTAGCCAGGCACAGGCTAGCCCCACGCACGGAGGCCGCCTCAGCCTTAGCCAGGCACAGGCTAGCCCCACGCACGGAGGCCGCCTCAGCCTTAGCCAGGCACAGGCTAGCCCCACGCACGGAGGAGGGGGCGGGCTTGAGCCCCAGGCAGGGAGGAGGAAAGAGGAGCCAGAGGACCAGATGGAGGACAGGGTTGAAGCAGAAGCCAGCAGGAGCTTCAGGAAGTTGAAGCCAGACTAACATGGACAGGGCCTGGCCTAGAGAGTTGGTCTTGACCAAGGAGTGTCCCAGGAAATGATTTCTCTTTTTTTGGTTGGTCATGGGGCTTGAACTCTGGACCTGGGCGCTGTCCCTGTGCTCCTCAGCTCAAGGCTAGTGCCCTACCACTTAAACCACAGCACCACTTCCAGTTTTCTGGTGGATTCTTGGTGGT
The DNA here is from genome assembly GCF_000151885.1 of Dipodomys ordii. Classification (NCBI taxonomy): domain Eukaryota; kingdom Metazoa; phylum Chordata; class Mammalia; order Rodentia; family Heteromyidae; genus Dipodomys; species Dipodomys ordii. The sequence goes on along the minus strand of NW_012267317.1, from coordinate 3,876,199 downwards.
GGTGGTGGTGGTGGTGGTGGTAGTAGTGGTGGTGGTGGTGGTGGTTTTTTGTTTTGTTTGTCAGTTGTGGGGGCTGAACTCCAGATTTGGGCGCTGTCCCTCAGTTCTTTAGCTCAAGTACTCTACCACTAGAGCCACAGCATCACTTCCAGCTTTCTGCCTATGTGGTACTGAGGAATTGAACACAGGGCCTCATACATGCGAGGCAAACTCTATCTAGTGGTTAATTGGAGATAAATGTCTCACGGACTTTCCTGCCCAAGCTGTCTTTGGACCATGATCCTCAGATCTCAGCCTCCTGAGTAGCTAGGATTACAGGCGTGAGCCACTGGCGTCCGGCAACTGATTTCTCTTAACTCTGGGCTTTCTCAGGGTGGTGCTGCTTGTCTAGGGATTATACCTGAACCCAGCAAGGGCTCCCTCTCCAGAGGTTACAGTATTCAGCCCAGGCAGGGCTGCCCCAGCATCTATCCATCCATCCATCCATCCACCTAGGGTACACATTCAGCAGGTTTGGGTCAATGCAAGGAGAAGAGCATCCTTGGAGGTGGGGCATGGAGCTGGTTTGCTGGGGAGGAGAAAGCCAAACTGGAAAAGCAGCCCCAGATTGAGAAGTGAATGGGTGGGGTTGAGGTGGAGCTCAGTTGGTAGTGGGCTAACCAATGAGCAAAAGCATCAGATACCAAGTTAGAGTCTCAGTTTTAAACCAAAATAAGAGAAGTGATGGAAAATAAGGCCTAGAGACTGGCATGGTGGTTCATACCTATCATCTCAGCACTTGGGAAGCTAAAGCAGAAGAATCAAGAGTTTGAGTCCAGTTTGGGCTACACAGCCAGACCCTGTCCCAAATAAATAAATAAGACCTAGAGAACACAGACAAGAAAAGCCATTAGAAGTTTCAGAGTGGGACAAGACCACAACATGAAGTCTTAGGAATACAGCTCTGTGGTGGCGGCAAATGTGAGCATCTGAGAAGCAGGAAGACTGGGGCGGTAGCAGCGGGGATAGGAAGGAAGGGAGGGGGCTAAGGAAGGAAGGAAGAGATATAAGACTGCTCACACTACAAAAGAAACAGCAGAAGGACCTGGTGATACGGTGCTCAGCCAATCATGGAAGAGCCCTGGATCTCAAACCTGAAATGGGCCAAGCAGCTGGCTGGCCTTGTACCTCCCCAGACAGCACATGAGCCTGCCCTTCACCCACGACCCCTGTTGTGACACAGCCTAGACTCTGCATGTGCTATACTAAGGGCTTCACATACAGCCTTCACTAGAATCCAGTGAGGTATCAAGATGGGGAAACAGAGGCATGTAAGATGTAAGTACAGTCAGAACTCAAATGCATGTTTGGTGTACAGCTCACTCACTGAGCACCACGCAATAGGCACTGGACTCCCTGGAGCACAGGATCAACACTCACTAGGCAAGCAGCCAGCAGGTGCAACCAGTCAATGCGGCCAGGCTATAATCCTAGCTACTCAACAGGCTGAGACCTGAGGATCAAGGTTCACATCCAGCCTGGGCAGAAAAGTCCATGAGATTCTTATCTCCATTTAACTACCTAAAGGACTACCTAAAGGCCAGAAGTGGAGCTGTGGCTCCAGTGGTAGAGTGCTAGCCTTGCATACAAAACAGCTCAGGGAGCAGAACTCATCCAGATCCTGAGTGTATGCCCCAGAACACACTCACACACACACACACACACACACACACACACACACACACACAAAGTCAATACACACCATGAGCAGCCAGCAGCACCCTGGGCCAGTGGCTAAGCCATGACATGGGCTGGAGAACAAGGTGCCATAGTCAGAGCTGTCTGTTTCAGTCTCATTTCATTCTCCAGCCTATCTCTCCTCGCCCCCTCCGCCCCCCCACCCATGAGGCCACAGCCCCCAGGAACAAACCCAGGCTACCCTGGCTCCGCAGCCAGCCACTGGCACAGCTGCACCTCCCTTGGCACACCCTTCCCGGGCTCCTCACTGGGGCCTCGCCCTGGTGGCAGGCGGTCCTCAGCCCTGGCCCCTTCACCCCTCAGGCCTCCTGTGAGACCTTCTGTGTGGGAGAAGATGCCAAGGCTGCCGCCCGGGACATATTCAGCCCCAAACGCAGCTGGAAACGCCAGAGATACCGGCTGAGTACCCAGGCCGAGGGCCTGCAGCTGCTGCCAGGTGTGGCCCTGACCTCTCTGATCCTGTTGGCTCCCTGGGGTCCCCAGGACCCCAGGATTCTCTCAGCAGTCAGGCTTGCTCCCTGGCTCAGGCCGCCTCCTCTCCCCCTCCCCTTCCAGGCCTCATCCATGTGCACAGGCGGAAGATGTTCCAGGCTACCATCCTCTCTGTGGAAAATCTACAAAGCAGCAAATCCACGTGAGGAAGGGGGCCCGATCCCTGCCCCTCCATGCACTCCTCTGCCCCCCCCTAAAATCACTCCCTCCCCACCCATAGCCGAGCCACCATCCTGGTGCGCCTGGACACTGGAGGACAGGAGGGGCTTCACTACCAGCCTGGAGACCACATAGGTGTCTGTCCACCCAATCGACCAGGCCTGGTGGAGGCGCTGCTGAGCCGCGTAGAGGACCCCCCACCACCCACCGAGCCTATAGCAGTGGAGCAGCTGGAGAAGGGCAGCCCTGGTGAGGATGGGGCACTGGGCAGGACGGTGAGAGTCTGTCACATCCCCTGGCAGGGCTCCCCCTGGAGCTCGGCCCTGACGGGGTTGCCACCTTCCTTCACAGCTCAGCACGTCTTCAGGTCTATCTGTGCCATGTTGGCCTTGTTCCTGGATACCAACAAACCCCCTAAAGACCTTACCTCTCTCTAGGCTCTCCACAGTGCTTCCCCCTAGTGGTCTAGCTTGTGCTGTAACTAACCTCCTGCCAAATTACTGCCTGTGGAGTTAAACATAAACTGGGTGAGGTCAGGGGCAGAGAAACCTCGACCAACCCCGTCCAACTAGGGGTCATCTAAAAAGCCCACCAGGGCCCCCAAACAGGCCCACCCCACAGACCATGAGCCGTTTACCAGTAAGACAAGGTGAAGTCAAGTTAGTCCCTGCCCAAAGCAAACAGCCCAGAAGATGTCATTCCTCCTGGGACCCTTCCTCAAAGCCCCCTGTGTGCTCCCCCCAGGCGGCCCTCCCCCCGGCTGGGTACGGGACCCGCGGCTGCCCCCGTGCACACTGCGCCAGGCTCTCACGTTCTTCCTGGACATCACGTCCCCACCCAGCCCTCGCCTCCTGCGACTGCTCAGCACCCTGGCTGAAGAATCCAGTGAACAACAGGAGCTAGAGGCCCTCAGCGAGGTAAGGGTGGCCCAGCAGGGAGCAGGGGCAAGGCGGGGAAGAGGAATTGACAGGAGTCCTCAGGGGAGGTCTCCCTAGACTTTCGCATCCTGGCCAGTATTTATTTAGTGGTGCTTTAAAACCAGCTCTATGCTGACCCATTTGTCTTTGGATGCGCAAGGCCTCTGTTTTTGTGTGTGTTGTTGGTACAATCCTTAGGTCTCAGCCTCCAGAGAAGCTAGGATTACAAGCATGAGCCACCAACACCGAGCCCTGTGAGGTCTTAACAAGGTGTTGATTGGCCTGAACTGAGCAGGGAGGAATCTTAAAGAGGCTCTCCTGGAAAGAGGTCAAGAAGGGAGATCAGTAGGCAGGGGATGGGGCTCCCAGCTGACCGCACTCCACCCTACCAGGATCCCCGGCGCTACGAAGAGTGGAAGTGGTTCCGCTGTCCCACGCTGCTGGAGGTGCTGGAGCAGTTCCCGTCAGTGGCGCTGCCTGCTCCCCTGCTCCTCACCCAGCTGCCCCTGCTCCAGCCCCGGTACTACTCTGTCAGCTCAGCACCGAGCACTCATCCGGGAGAGATCCACCTGACCGTCGCTGTGCTGGCCTATAGGACCCAGGGTAAGACCGGGAGCAGTACAGGCCTAGGCCTCAGCAGGCCCAAGTCAGCCCCTCATTGGCCTCTCCTCCCCATCCCCTAGATGGACTGGGCCCCCTGCACTATGGGGTCTGCTCCACGTGGCTGAGCCAACTCAAGGCTGGAGACCTCGTGCCCTGCTTCATCAGGGGGTAAGTGAGCTAGGCAGGATGGAACGTCAGGAGAATATCCATGTCCCGGTGGGGAGAGGACAGGGGGAGGACAGGTGAGGAATCTGTGGGGAGGAGGGGTTCCCACAGGGTCAGGTGGTAGCTATGAATAACACCACTGGGAGCGAGCAAGGAGGACCTGCAGAACAGCAAGGCTATCAGATCAATAGGTCACTCCAAAACCATAGCTGTGGCCAGCCATGGCTCACACCTGTAATCCTAGTGACTCAGGAGGCTGAGATCTGAGGATCACAGATCAAAGCCAGCCTATCTTCAATAAAGTAAGAAAAATCTGGAAGTTTTGCTGTGACTCAAGTGGTAGAGCACTAGCCTTGAGCACAAAGAGGCTTGGGGACAGAGCCCAGACCCCAAGTTCAAGCTCGACTGGCAAAAAGAAAAAAACACATGGCTGAGCTTTGGGACTCACTTGAACTCAGGATCCTGCCCTGAAACTCCAATTCCCAGAGACACAACACAGAACAGGCCAGTGGTTCTGTGAAAGCAAGGCCTTTATTAAAAGACATGGTGCTAAGTGCTGGTGGTTCACACCTGTAACACCAACAACTTGAGAGGCTGAGATCTGAGTTCAAAGCAAGCCAGAGCCTAAAAGTCCATGAGACGCTTATCCCCAACGAACCAGCAAAAAGACAAAAATGGAGGTAGAGTGGCACCTTGCCTTGAGCAAGGAGAGAGTATGGCCTTGTGAGTTCAAGCCTCAGTACTGTCCCCTCCCCAAATATGAAGACATAAGGGACAGGAAGGGACCTAATGGAGTCTCTCTGGCTAGGGCTCCCTCCTTCCGGCTGCCACCTGATCCCAGCTTGCCCTGCATTCTGGTTGGCCCAGGCACTGGCATTGCCCCTTTCCGGGGCTTCTGGCAAGAGCGACTACACGACATTGAGAGCAAAGGTGAGTCTGGGCTTTATGGACCACTGGAAGTTAGGAGAGTCACACAACCTAGGGACAAAGGGGTGAGACTTAAAGAAAGCAGGTAGGAAAGAAAGTATAAGAAAGGGAGCCCAGCCGGGCGCTGGTGGCTCACGCCTGTAATCCTAGCTACTCAGGAGGCTGAGATCTGAGGATCGCGGTTCAAAGCCAGCCCGGGCAGGAGAGACC
>NW_012267317.1:3864097-3870524 GCF_000151885.1 Dipodomys ordii | reverse complement strand
AAAAAAAAAAAAATGGAGGGACTGGGAATGTGGCTTAGTGATAGAGTGCTTGCCTTGCATACATGAAGCCACCATAAACAGAAAAGGTCAGAAGTGGTGCTATAGTGGTGCTGTGGTAGAGTGCTAGCCTTGAGCACAGAGAGGCTCAAGGACAGCACCCAGGCCCAGAGTTCAAGCCTCAGGACTGGCAAAAAAGAAAAAAGCAGAGAAAAAGAAAATACAAGTAGGAAAGAGATAGAACAAGAATATCAGAAGATAAAAAGGTGCAAGACCTATGAAGTAATAGGTGTCCAGGTTGAAAGCCAGCCCAGGTAGACAAATCCAAGACACTTATCTCCAAATAACCAGAAAAAAGCTGAAAGTGGAGGAGTGGCTCAAGTTGGTAGAGTACCAGCCTCGAGTCAAAAGGCTGAGAGAAGGCAAGACTCAAAGTTCAAGCCCCAATACAAAAAAAGCCAGGGGGCTGGGAAGGTGGCTCAGTGGTAGAGCACTTGCCTTGCATGCCTTGCATACCATATAAGCAAAAAGAAAAAAGCCGGAAGTGGCACTGTGGCTCAAGTGGTAGAGTGCTAGCCTTGAGCTGAAGAACTGAGGGACAGCGCCCAGGCCCAGAGTTCAGGCCCCACGACCCCCCCCCAAAAAAAAAGAAAGAAAAGAAAAGAAACAACAACAAAAAACAACCCATATGCAGTTGTCTCATGCCTGTAATCCTAGCTATGTGCAGGAGGTTGAGATCTGCCAGCCCAGGCAGGAAAAATGTGTAAGATTCTTATCTCCACTAAACTACCAAAAACAAATCTAGAAGTGGAGTTGTGGTTCAGGTGATAAGTACTAGCTTTGAGCAAAAAGCTTAGGAACAGAGCCAGGGCCCTAAGTTCAAGCCCCATGACCAGCACACACACACACACACACACACACACACACACACACACACACAAAGGAGGATGCCCAAGAGCAAGGTTGAAGGTGGGAGAATCTAGTTTGGATCAGGCAGAGGTCGGAGTTGCAAGCAGTAGAGCTTGGAACATCGGAGAACTTCATAGCACTCAAAGCTCCAATTCCTGCTCTGTAAATCAGAGATGCAGCAAGGGTCTCCGTAAAAGCATCTTGCATTGCCCTAAAAGCCAAAGACCTGTTGCAGCCTAGGTCAGGTGGCCAGTGGGTGGGGATGCCAGGGCCCCGGCCATGCTATAGGGCCTCTGTCTGCAGGATTACAGCCCGCTCCCATGACTTTGGTGTTTGGCTGCCGATGCTCCCAACTCGATCATCTCTACCGCGACGAGGTGCGGGACGCCCAGCTGCGCGGGGTGTTTGGCCAGGTCCTCACGGCCTTCTCCAGGGAACCTGGAAGCCCCAAGGTACGAGCCGATGAGGACAGTGAGGCCCAGGCCACCCCGACTCCACGCACCCCCAGACCGAGGCCTGAGTTCTCCCCAGCCCCTCCAGTCGGGGCGCGGCCCTTGGACCCCGCCCCGGGTGACACGGGAGGGTGGCGGGAGCCTTTTCACAGCCGGGACCGCCCCTTGTCCCGCCCGCCCCCCAGACCTACGTGCAGGACATCCTACGGACCGAGCTGGCGGCTGAGGTGCACCGCGTGCTGTGCCTCGAGCGAGGCCACATGTTTGTCTGTGGTGACGTCACCATGGCGACCAGCGTCCTGCAGACCGTGCAGCGAATCCTGGCCACAGAGGGCGACATGGAGCTTGACGCTGCGGGTGACGTCATCGGCGTGCTGCGGGTAAGGGGCGGGACCAAGGAGGCTCCAGCGTGGGCGGGGGAGGGCGTGGCCTAGGCCGGGCCGCCCCCAGGAAGGCTGCAGGGTGGGCATTCCGGCCTGGGGGGCTTCTGGCCCGCTGTGCACCCGGGGTTAAGTCACTCTGACCGCTTTCCCCCACAGGATCAGCAACGCTACCATGAAGACATTTTCGGGCTCACGCTGCGCACCCAGGAAGTGACAAGCCGAATACGCACCCAGAGCTTTTCCTTACAGGAGAGGCAACTGCGGGGTGCGGTGCCCTGGGCATTCGATCCCCCGGGCCCAGACAGCCCAGGCTCCTGACAGCCTCAGGTTTCCCACTCAGTTCCCAGAGAAGGGCTTCCACAGTCCCGTCTGCTGACCAGGGCCCGCCACCTTTCTCTACCATATATCTCCTGGTGCCTGTCCCTAGGCTTTGGAGATTCAGCTTCATTCCCCTAGAGAGTAAGTGACATGTCTCCTTTCTCCAGGCCCGGTTCCCCCGGCTGGGGGCTGGGGGCTGGGGGCTGCGTAATCGAGAAATCCCAGCCTACTGCTACCTACTTGGTGTGCTTTAGGTGAACTGTAGAATACCTTACTACTCTCAGGAGTATCTTAACCTTTAAAGCTTATATCGAAATCATTGAAATATTTATTGTTGAAGATATATGTTTAGGTGCCTAGCCCCACCCCTGTGGATTACACTCAAAAGAATAAAAAGAAAGCCAAGTTATGCGTTTCAACTTGTACAGACACAGGAGGTGGTAATTCTTTGACAGCCAGTCCCACACAATTCCATGTGAACTAGCACTCCACAGACAGCCAATCACAGGCTGTTCTTGCTCTTGATTGAGAAAGCAGGTGCAGCCATCAGCTGCCAGGAGTGGGGCACGCCAGAAACTGCCATCATACAAGATGTGCAACACAGCCACAAGCAATCTTTACTGCTTATTTCACACAGGATGAGGAGCTCCACCCACTTCCTCAGACATCTCAGCAGTGCTAAAGTCCAAAAACATCAGCCTACTCTAGATTTTCCACTCACAAGTCACCCGCCCACCTCCCTCCAGGCCCATGGGAACCTGAAAGGGAGGCCAGCAGGAAGAACTTCCTGGTCTTTCAGATCAGGGTAACTCATGGCTTCCTTAATGCTGAATTTGGCCTCTCCCTGTGACCTGGCCCGGCCTTCCACCGGCCTTGCACCTGGAGGATGATCAGGGACTTCTTCACAGGCAACTACTCCTGCCAGCCATTTGAAGCTGTCTCCTTGGCCCCTTTGTGTGGGGACCATCTCTAAGATTGGTTTCCCTGTCATACAGTCATCACCTCTCCTCTTTCTCTCTTCACTGGGGCAAGTTCCTCATTGATCCCCAGGTCTTGCCCAACAAAGCATCCTGGGCATGTTAGTCTGTTGGCAGGTAGCTCTAAGATGGCTCCATGTGTCCTTCCATGCCACCCCATCCAATCAATTCCCTGCAGCTGGAGAAATGAGAAACCTGGAAGAGGAGGAGGAGGAGGTTTGTATGCATATTTGTTAAGCATCTTAGGAGACAGGTTGTAGAGATGACCACCTTCACCTCCCCAAAATTTAACCAATGTTCTGGTTTTCCCCCCACCTAGCGTCAAGCCAAGTTTCTACCCCTCCCTTCCCTTCCAAAGCAGGCAATACTGACCTGAAGTGTCCTCTCAATCCGTGCAAGGGACCTGGCCAGACTCTTTCTTGGTGTCTGTTGTCTCCTGAAATGTCCTAGGGAACAGACTCGGGGCCCTCTGAGTTGCCCACTGCTGTCTGGGACTGGAGGCAGGACTGGAGCCTATGACAAAAATAATCAGCTGGGCAATGTTACGCTGTCCAACATCCTTGCCCTCTCCCTTCCTCACCATCACTGGACCAGGATGGCTTCTCATCGTCAGGTGAGGCTGGCTGTGAGGGGCTGGACCAGGGCCTGGAGGGAGAGGAGGTCGAAGCCTCCCCCCACACTTCTTGCTGCTGCTGCTGCTGATGAAGCTAGATGGAGGAAGAGAAGTGAGAGACTCCCTCCTGCCTAAGGAGAGCAGAAGCCCCTGGATACTTCCTTGGACCCTAGCCCCAACCCCTCCTCTCCATTTCATTCCCCTGCTTCTTCCTCACTGTTCTCTTTCAGACACCCCCTTCACTCACCTGGTGTAGGTAGATGGCATGAAGACTCATTTCCGCAGAAGCCAGCTCTGGGAGCTGGGCCAGCTTCTGGCTCCCAGTGCCACCTGGGGACACACAGCTGGAACACAGAATACAACTGGTCAGGAGACACACCCCTTCCCCTGGGAGAGCCCGGCTACCAGTCTCCTTCCAAATTCCCTCCAGCTTGATCTGGGAGGAGGAATGCCGGCCCAGACTCCCTTGAAGCTCAGGCTTCCATCCCTTACCTGGAGTCCTGGCCCATGCGGGAAAGGGAAGCAAGGAGGCTGGCTGTGGCAGCAGCTGGACAGGAGGTTGTGGGGCTCAAGTCCCTTGGGGGCAGAAGGGGGTTCACCAAGAGGTTGGCCAGGAAGGCTTCCGGCTAGACAAAAGAGAGGAATCAGAAGAGGGGAGGAGAAGGGAGGAGGATGGAAGCAGCCTAGAGAAGGCAGGAGAGGCTGAGGTAAGGTGAAGGTGAAAGGCAGGAGGGCTGGGTGCAGGTGGCTCACGCCAGTAATCCTAGCTACACGGGAGGCTGAGAGTTGAGATTGTGGTTCAAAGCCAGCCCAGGCAAGGAAAGTCCGTGAGACTCTTAGTTCCTATTAATCACCAGAAAACCACTGGAAGAGGCGCTGTGGCTCAAGTGGTGGAGTATTTGCCTTGAGCTGAAGAGCTGAGGGACTCAGGCCCAGAGTTCAAGCCCCATGACCAACCCAAACAAACAACAACTAAAGAAAGGCAAAAGGGTCATCCCAAGCCTGGCACTCACCAGAGGTGAGGTGCAGTTGCTGAGCACCCCTGGGGTTGGGGGGCTGCGAGCTGAGGTAGCACCCCAGGCAGCTGCATCTTGTTGTACCCGGCCCCGAATCTGCCCAAGAAACTTGGAGCTGTGGCCCGGGGGGCGCCACTGAGGATGTGCCAAGGAGAAGCGCATCAAGGAGAGTTCTGTCTTTCCATCCTCAGCGCGTTGAGACAGTGAGGCCTCTGTCTGACCCTCGGAGAGCCACTGCAATCAAAGACAGTCCTTTTTGGTGCCGGGACACACCAAGCTTCATGGGATGGGTGGGACAGGAAATCCTGCCCCTTGTGCTAGATTAAGGGAAACTGGGACTTGCTCAGGACCACCCACTTACAGCAACCGGTGCCTTCCATGCCTTGCTCCCCTGTGCAGACCCAGCTTCCCAAGAGCCCCACAGCCCCATCCACTGCCCTGTCCCCTTTATCAGCTTCTCTGGCAGTCTTTCCTTCCATTCACTGTGGTTTCTGTGCTGGGAACTCTGTAAAGCACTAAAGACCCGTATCTATGCCAATTCTCTCGGAAAGCGGGACACTGGCTGCTGCTACTGTTCTCACCTGTTGAGGAAGCTAAGGCACACAGAAAGCAAGTCACAGGTGGCAAGCCATGGAGTTGGGGTTGGAACACATTGGGTGAGACAAACGCCTCCTGGCCCTTTCAGGAGCAGGGAAGGGCTCCTACCTGAGGATGGCCGTGGCGCTTCACATCCATGAGGGCGAAGGAACAAATGTCCCCAACGCCAGCCACATCCACAGTGAAGTGGTGGAAAAAGTCGATAATCTCTAGGGCACGGGGGTGGAACCAGAAGAGCAGAAACAGTGGGGTGAGAAGTGGGGACAGCAGCTCCTCCAGGAGGGAGACCTGAGGAAGCGGGAGCGAGGCTGAGCAGAGACTAGGAGGGGTCCCCACTAGTGATCAGGGTTGCCCCCTCCCTGCCCAGAGCACTCAAAGGCAGGAAGCCCTATCCTTTTTCTTTTGTGCCAGTACTGGGGCTTGAACTCTGGGACATGGGCGCCGTCTCCTTAGCTTTTTCTGCTCGGGTTGATCCTCTACCACTTGAGTCAACATCTCCACTTCCAGCTTTTTTTTTTGCTAACTAATTGGAGCTCAGAGTCTCTTGGTGATCCCCAGATTCCAGCCACCTGAGTAGCTTAGAGGCGAGAGTCACTTGCCCCTAGCAGAAAGACTTACATCATCCAGTCTCTCCTTCGGTACCCTTGAGCCATGGCTTGTCTGGGACAGATTCCCCGCTGCCGGGGCCTCTCCCCAGACCCCGCTCTCCCGGCCTCCTCACCCCCTGCAGCCCCACTGCCCCCGCAACCCCCTCACCGCTCGATACTGCAGCAACTGCGCCATCTGCCGGTAGGCGCTGGCCCTGCCGCCCGCGCCGGGCTGCTCGGGCTGCTCGGGGAGGTAGTGCATGTGCGCCAGGGCTGCCTGCAGCAGGAGCTGCGGGGGGCGCCCCTGGCCTTGCTCTTCAGGAATGAAAGACCTGCGGGGAAGGGGGGGGGGAGGGAGGACAGCGGTTAGGGGGAGGGACACGCGGGAAGGCGAGGGCCGGCTCCGAGGAACGCCCCACCCACCGCCAGCACTCCCCGGCTCGCACCTGGCCACGGTGGCCACGACCCCCAGCGCGGTCATGGCGGTGAGCACGTGCTCCACGGCCAGCACGTCCTCGTCGTAGACGGTGAGCACGAGCAGCGCGGCGAAGAGCGCGCCCGCGAAGAAGACGAGCTGG
>NW_012267317.1:3819263-3863820 GCF_000151885.1 Dipodomys ordii | reverse complement strand
GCACCTGCCAGGCCAGCACCAGCGGGCTCAGCGCCAGGTTCACGGCCGCCAGCAGCAGCACCGTGCGCCCCCAGCGCGCCGCCAGCGCGCCCCGCTGCTCGCGGCGCTTGTACTCCTCGGGCAGCTCCCAGCCCCCGCGGAAGAGCGAGAAGGGGCCGCGGAAGAGGAGCAGGTCGATGTTGAGCGCCAGGCCGCGGCTCAGGAAGCCCACGCTGCCTCCCCAGGGCAGCGAGCAGCGGGCCGGCAGCAGGCCCTTGTTGGCCAAGGCCACCTGGTAGTTGGTGTAGCGGAGGATGCGGTGGTGGACGTCCAGTTCGGTCAGGGGGCGCGGCTGCACGCACAGACCCCCGCTCCTCTGCAGCTCCAGGAGACGGGACTGCACCTCCGCCCAGGGCACGGAGCCCAGGTCCTCCTAAAGAGAGGGGTCGGTGAGCACCGCAGACCGGATTCCCCTCCGTGGAGATGCCACAGGCAGGCGGCCTGCAAACCGCCACACCCTCGCCAAGGCCAGAGCCGCAGCCCCCATGGCCTCCTCACCCACGGACGCCTGGCTTTCAGCCCTCCTCGAACCCTGGGGGCCAACAGGAGTCCTTTGGCTTTCATTTCCTTCTGGAGTGTTCTGCTCCTGACCCTGGCTGTCACTCATGTAGCCATTAATCATGTGCTTCCTGGTGACACCCCCCCTTTAAACTCCAGGTGTCAGACCCTGCTTCTCAGCTCCTTCAAACTGGTTGTTGTGAGGCAGTAGAGGAGGCTGAGATCTGAGGAGTGTGGTTGGCGAAGCCAGCCCAGGCAAGCAAGTCCACGAGACTCTTATCCCCAATTAACCAGTTTAAAGCCAGAAGTGGAGTGTCAACCTTGAGCAATAGAAGCTAAAAGACAGCACTCAGGCTCTGAGTTCAAGCCCCAGTACAGGCACCATCAAAAAGGAAAAGAAAAGCAGAGATCACACTGGCACTCCTCTATCCATCTCTGTCCACTGCAGGGCTGAGGAGTGCCTTTAACCAAAAACTTCCATTCGGAGCAAGAAACAGCCAGCACAAACAAGAGGGGCAGCATAAATAACCAGGCTCCCTTCCAGGAAGGCGCACAAGCAAGTGCTCATTGCTCTTCCCTACTTCCTGTCCTGAGAACAACAAAATGCCTCTCATCTGACCTTCCAAACCCAACCAGAATGCCCTCTGCTCTAGAAAGTCAGGTGACAGCCCTTCCTCCAAGCACCCATTGTTTTTACATCATGGCATATGACTATAAGTCATCTTGTATGACCCATATCAATAAAGGAGCTTAGTCTGGTGGCTCACACCTGTAATTCTACCTACTCAGGAGGCTGAGATCTGAGGATTGCAGTTTAAAGCTAGCCCAGGCAAGAAAGTTCTCTGAACTACCAAAAAGCCAGAAGTAGAGCTATGGTAGACTGCTAACAATTAACAAAAAGATGCTCAAGGACAGTGCCCAGGCCCTGAACTCAAACCCCAGGACCAGCACTAACTAACTATACATAAATAAAGGAGAGCTGGAAATGTGGATTATTGATAGAGATTATTGATAGCCTGCATGAAGCCATGGGTTCAATTCCTCAGTATCACATAAACAGAAAAAGGCAGAAATGGTGCTGTGGCTCAAGTGGTAGCCTTGAGCAAAAGCAGCTCAGGGACAGTGCCCAGGCCCCGAGTTCAAGCCCCAGGACTGGCAAAAAAAAAAAAAAGTGGAGCCTGTGGCCCAAAGTGGTAGACTGGGCTTCTGCAAATTACCCCAGGGGTAGTGCCCAGGCCCTGAGTTTAAGTCCCACAACCAGCAATAAATAAACAAACAAATTAATAAGGGTACTCTAGTCCAGGGCACATTCATGAAGGCCTCATTCCCCAGCTGGTCCTTCGTCTGTGTGCTGCCCCCTCCGCCTCGCCTCTACCCACCCTTCCCTGTAGAGGCGCCTGCTCCGCTCACCGGAGGGATGTGCAAGGCTTCCCTGTAGAACACTTGGATGTCCCAGTAGCTGAAGAGGTTGCAGACTGAGCGAAGCAGCTGGAACAGCCAGAAGCCAGCAGCCAGCACCAAGAGGAAGACCAGCAGGGGACTGTCATGGATCCTGTATGGGGTTGGACAGGTCTTGGTGTAGAAAAGTGGAAAGCCCACAGAGATGGATACTGGGAGGAGTTTAAAAGACCAACAGTTCTCCAGGTGAAGTCCAAGGAAAGATCCCCAAAAAGGCCTTCACAGATGACTGCAAAGTTAATACTTTTTTGTATGGGGGTCATGGGGCTTGATGAACTCAGAGTCTGGGTGTTGTCCCTGAGCTTTTTTTTGCTCGACCACTTTAAGCCACAGCTCCACTTCTGGTTTTATGGTAGTTAATTGGAGATTAGAGTCTCATGGACTTCCACGTGGGCTGGCTTTGAACTGTGATCCTCAGATCTCAGCCTCCTGAGTAACTACGCTTACAGGCATGAGGCACCAGTTCCAGCTAAGACATGTGCTTTCATAGACCTTAATGTTGACCTCAGTGGTGGGCACTAGTGACTCACACCTGTAATTCTAGTTACTCAGGAGGCTGAGATCTGAGATCAGAGTCAATGCCAGCCTGGGCAGGAAAGTCCATGAGATTCTTAGCTCCAGTTAGGCACACAAAAAAGCCAGAGGAGCTGGGAAGGTGGCTCAGTGGTAAAGCGCTTGCCTTGCATGCCTGAGGCCCTGGGTTCGATTCCTCAGCACCACATAAGCAGAAAAAGCCGGAAGTGGCGCTATGGCTCAAGTGGTAAAGCACTAGCCTTGAGCTGAAGAGTTGAAGGACAGTGCCCAGGCCCAGAGTTCAGGCCCCACAACCGACAAAAAACAAATCCCAGCAGCATTTTATGGAAGTGGTGTTGTAGCTCAAGTGGTAGAGGGCTCTCCTTGAGCTGAAGAGTTGAAGGACAGTGCCCAGGCCCAGAGTTCAAGCCCCATGACCGACAAAAAAAAAAAAAAAGCCAGGAGGCCGGACACTGGTGGCTCACACCTGTAATCCTAGCTACTCAGGAGGCTGAGATCTGAGGATTGTAGTTCAAAGCCAGCAGGGGCAGGAACATCTGTGAGACTCTTATCTCCGGTAAACCACTAGAAAACTGGCTCTTTGGCTCAAGCGGTAGAGCGCTCACCTTGAGCTGAAGAGCACAGGGACAGCGCCTAGGCCCAGAGTTCAAGCCCCACGACCAACCAAAAAAAAAGAAAGAAAGAAAGAAAAAAGCCAGGAGCTGCTAGGTGCTGGTGGCTTAGGCCTGTAATTTTTTTTGGGGGGAGGGTCCAGTCATGGGGCCTGAACTCTAGGCCTGGGTGCTGTCCCTCAGCTCTTCAGCTCAAGGCTAGCGCTCTACCACTTGAGCCTGAGCCACAGCACCACTTCCAGCTTTTTTCTTTTTGCTTAAGTTAAATTACAGCCCCGCGCCTGTAATTCTAACTACTCAGAAGGCTGAGATCTGAGGATTGTATTTTGAAACCAGCAGGGGTTGGGAAGTCTGTGAGACTCTTATGTCCAATTAATCACAGAAAAGTCTGGAGGTGGTGCTGTGGCTCAAGTGGTAGAGTGCTATAGCCTTGAACAAAAAAAAAAAAAAAGGAGCCCAGGGACAGCACCCAGGCCCCAGGACAAGGGAGTGGGGGGGAAGCCATAAGTGGAGGTATGGCTCAAGTAATAGAGTGCCAGCCAGCCTTGAGTGAAAAAGCCAAGGAGTACCCAGGTCCTGAGTACCCACTCCAGTACCAGCACACACACAAACGAAACTAAAATGAAGTAACTCTGACCTCAGGGCTGGGGATGTGGCTCAGTGTACAACTGCCGAGAATACCTGAGGCTCTAGGTTTGGTCCTCATCACAAAAATAAAAGATGGCCTCACCTTTAATTTTTCACCAAGTAAATAAAAATAAACATGACTCCTAAACAAAGGCTCTTCACCAGTCTCCATCACTCAGTGTACTTTAAAATTCACTTTAAGACTTGAAGGCAAGCCAGGTGCTAGTGGCTCACGCCTGTAATCCTAGCTACTCAGTCTGAGATCTGAGGATCATGGTTCAAAGCCAGCCCAGGCAGGGAAGTCCATGAGACTCTTAGCTCCAATAAACCACTCAGAAAACTGGAAGTGGAGCTGAGTGGCTCAAGTGGTAGAGTGCTCACCTTGAGTGGGAAAAGCTAAGGGACAGCGCCCAGGCCCAGAGTTCAAGCCCCAAAAGATTGTGAGAGCTGATCTAGCCAAAGAGCAGGGGTGCCCCCCCCTCCACATGAATCCCAACCTCACTCACCTCTCGGCACACTGGGCTGAGGGCAGGATGGCATCTGACAGGGTCACCTTGTTATGGAATGGTCCAGATCTTGTCCGGTTATTTGGTTGGTTGGCAAAGAGAACATCGTAATCCACACAGCGAAGGAGGAAGGTAGTGAAGGTGACAATGAAAATGAATTGTCTGTGGTGGGAAGTGGCAGAGATGAGATGGGATCTCCCGCCCCGGTTCCCAGTCAAGCCTAGGGCGGTCCCCCTCTCTCCCCCAGAGCCCTGGGCTCGGGATGGACTAGAAGCAGCAGGCTTGACTACGGAGGGAAGCAAGGGGACAGAACTTGGATCAGTGTCTCACCCCAGCTGGAAGATGTCCTCCAGCAGGATGCAGACAAAGCCATTCCGCTGGTGGTAGCTGTAGATGTGCCAAGCATGTCAAGAAATAAGCCTAAGACACAATGGGCCTTTCCCAAGATGCCTTGTGGAAGCTCACCTCCTGACCCACAGCACCCTCAGAGTCTGCTAAGAATGTGCCGGATCCAAATGGGTCCCTCCTGAGCTACTACTCAGGAGGCTGAGATCAGGATTGCAGTTTGAAGCCAGTCCTCACAGGAAAGTCCATGAGACTCTTATCTTCCCTAAACCCCCAAAAAGCTGGAAGTGGCTCTGTGGCTTAAATGGTAGGGCACTAGCCGTGAGCAAGAAGCTCAGGGACAGCACCCAGGCAGTGAGTTCAAGCCCCAGGCCTAGCACACACAAAATGGGGGCGGGGGAGGCTCCTCCCATGCCACCCCTGACAAACTGAGCACAAAGGATATCTTGGTGAAGAAGCTATCCAGGTTCTGGATGTGATGCCAGGAGCCTGGGCACAAAGGAAGCGTGTCAGTTCCAGGGTGGCTACCTGAGCCACCAGGCTTCCATCCCAGAGGCCCAGCGTGGGCTGAGCCCGCGTTCCCCCCCATCCCCAGGCTCCCACCCACCCCAGTCCCAAACCCACTCACCCCGGAGCCCTTCCGGCACGTGCAGCAGCGGTTGCTGCTCCTCCCCGTGGAGGGGTGAATCTTGGGACCCCTCGGGGTCACAGTCTTCCAGCCGTTCATACTCCTGCTCAGGGATGAGAGGACCTATCCGCAGCCCAGGAGGGTCCTGGTGGCACCGGCGGGAGGGAGGGGGGGTGCCCGAGGATAGGGATGGGGTACAGTGGGATCCCCAAGATGGGGAGGCAGAGATGGGTGTCATTTGGGGCTGAGGTGAGGGAGTGGCGGCCACAGGGAGGGTATTTTGTCGAGGCTGAGAAGCCTCGGTCCCCTGCAGTGCCAGGCACGGGGAGCCCACAGAAGGAGAGTTCCGCGTGGAAGGGGAGCTTCTTGTAGTGCGAGGAGACAGAGAGAAGACAGAGATCCGCCCTCCCCCAGGTCCCCTACAGGGAGGAGCAGGCAGCGGCAGCGGCATGGGGAGCAGGGGCACTGAGCTGGGCCCCATGTCCCCCCACCGCCCCAGCCGCCCCCTGCTGCCCCCCCACCCCCTGCGGCTCACCATCTAGTTGTGACTTCTCCTGAGAAGCAGAAGACTCCCGGGCTGTCGCGGTATCTATGGAGGTTGGTGGAGCTAAGTGAGGACTTCAACAAAGACAGGGATGACAACAACAACACAACCCGAGGTGACTCAGGCTGGGCTAGGCCTCCGGCGTCCCAGCTCGCAGTCACCTGTGATCACTCACCCTCCCTACAACCCGGGGCCAATCCCCTCCCGGCACAGCCTCCTCCACGCCCAGCAGGGACAGAGGATTGGGAGGCCACCAATGAAGATTTTATTGGGATAAGAAGTTACACCTATTATCTCCACCTTCAAACTGAACCAGGACTCCTAACAAAATGGAAGCCACCCCGGCCTAAGTAAAACAAAAGAAACAACAACAACAACAAAAGTAGTATCTTATCACTGTCTTAAGTGTCTTCAGCCTGGTGCTGCCAGAGGTTTATGCCTGTAATCCTAGCTACTCAAGAAGCTGAGATCTGAGGATCACAGTTTGAGGCTAGTCCGGGAAAGAAAGTTCCCGAAGACTCTGATCTCCAATAACTACTCAGAAAAAAGCCAGAAGTAGCACAGTGGATTAAGTAGTAGGACACTAACCTTGAGCAAAAGTAGTTCTGGGACAGCCCTTAGGCCCTGAATTCAAGCCATTCAATAAATGGCTCACTGTTTGGTTCACCTAAACACACTAGGAAGAGAAGTAGGGAGGGAGACTGGCTTGGCAGCCAGGTGGAGAAGCCAAGGAAAGGAAGAAGTGAGGGAAGAAAAGCCTGCCTAGTGTTTGAGATAATTTGAGAAAGGTGAAGTTGAACAGTAAGGTTCCGTGGAAGTGCCTTCTCTTAAAATATGGGTGCCCTCTCCTCCAAGTCCTGGTTAGCTTTCTGGGGCCCCTGAGAAGCACCAAAGCAGGAGTGGCAGAGGGGGACAGCCACAGACCCAGGAGGTGGAAGGATGGGCTGAGTTGAACTTCTTGTTGTCACCAAGATGGGGGCCCAGGTGGCTGGTCCGATGGCTTGCCCAACGCCATTCCTAAGGCCCTGAGTCACCTGGTGCCCTACTGAAGCAGGATCTGAGGTGCAGCCAGCAGGTGTCAGAGGACCTCAGGGCTGGAGACTGAGGACTGACATAGGGCCCAGGATGGACATAGGGCCAGTAACCTAGAAACAGAGAGGAAAACGGTGCTTTCTACATGGTTTCCTGGAGGAATGTGAAGGTGACTGTGGAATTGCCCCACAATTCATGCCCACGCTGCCTCTTTTCTCCTCTGTGCATCCTTTCTGGGAAAGAAATTGCCACTGAAGCTCTGGGCTTGCATGCATTACGGCCCAGCAGAACTATGAGAATCCTTCTAACAGGTTGCAAAAATGGAATGCCATGTTGTAGAGGATGAGGGCAAGCGGGGGAGGAGGGGCCAGAAGGTTCTCATGATGACACTTCTGTCGTGATGGGTATTGTGAGGTTCTGACTGGGCCCTCTCACCTCACCCACCTGATAGCAATTACTCAGCACCACTGACAGGGAGAGAATTACGATGACAGAAGGGGTGAATGGCCAAGATCTCGTGATCTGACTTGTTGACTACTTAAAGAAAATAATAATGAAGGAACGGGAGGAGGAAGAAGAGGAGGAAGTAGTCAAGATGCGCATGGGAAAAGGGGTTCATAGTCAAACTGTAAGGTCCACCCTGGGAAGAAGGGGCAGACAACTCCTCCTCCTGGTTAAGTTTCCGCCCAGTACCTGCATCACCTAGGTAACTGGCACGCTTAGAGGCAGTCACCTTCCCCCCCCCAATCCAAATCCTGTGTGCCTGTGTGGCCACACTTTCTCCCACCCCTGGCCTTGATAAGTCGTGGTCCAGCTGTGGTTCGACCCTTTTTCATCCCTGCTGCGTGGGCTTCCAACTTGGCCAGAGGTGAGCTGCAGCTGGAAAATAAACCTTTCCCTGGCCTGTATACCACCTGCTGCTCTCTCTTTCCTCTGCTGCTGATTTAATTTACATAACACAAACTAGAACCCTTCTCTAAACTCTTTAGGCTAATCTCAGCCTAATTCCCATTCACTATCCAAATCAGGCCTAAACTAACTCTCCCACTCTTCTCTTACAGACAGTGGAAGATTAGGGAACTAGATGAACAAAGGAAAGCCACCCCAGCCAAGAAGTTAGCCCCGAGGAAGAGGAAGACAATGTAAACAAATAATTACACCTAAGAATAAACTCTAAACTCTAACTAGCTGGGCAGATAAGTAAACTTGAGCAAGAATGAGGAAATGCCTTGGGCTGCAAGATTCCATTTCCTAAAACCCTAAATGGCTCACGCCTGTAATCCAGACTACTCTGGAGGCTGAGATTTGAGGATTGCAGTTTGAAGTAAACCTGGGCAAGAAAGTCTGTGAGACTTTTTTTTTTTTTTGTCGGTCATTGGGTTTGAACTCTGGGCCTGGGCACTGTCCCTCAGCTTTTCAGCCCAAGGCTAGCGCTCTACCACTTGACTTGACCCACAGTGCCACTTCTGGTTTTTTTGGTGGTTTCTTGGAGATAAGAATCTCACGGTCTTTCCTGCTGGCTTTGAACCTCGATCCTCAAATCTCAGCCTCTTGAATAGCTAGAATGACAGGCGTGAGCCACCAGCACCCAGCTTATGAGACTTGTCAGTTAACCACCAGCAAACTGGAAGTGGCTCAAAGTGGTGGAGTGCTAGCCTTTAGAGAAAAAGCTTAGGAACAGCACTCTGGTCCTGAGTTCAAGCCCCACAACCAACCCCCCAAAAAAGTAAGATGATCTGTGCCCTCCTGAAGTCCTCATATCAAGGTCTCTCTTGAGCCATGAGGGCATAATGGCTGCTATACAATCTTCTATGCTTGGCCCTAAACTGAACAGGGCAGAGGAATAAACGCATAGAGACATCTGCCCTCAACTTCTTAAAAGCATAGGTGGGGATGGCCTGTGTTAAAAAAACATTTGCCTAACATGCCTGAGGTCCTGAGGTTAAAAAAGAGTAGGGCTGTGCCGGGCGCTGGTGGCTCACGCCTGTAATCCTAGCTACTCAGGAGGCTGAGATCTGAGGATCATGGTTCAAAGCCAGCCCGGGCAGGAGAGACCGTGAGACTCCTATCTCCAATAAACCACCAGAAAACCAGAAGTGGCACTGTAGCTCAAGTGGTAGAGCGCTCGTCTTGAGCTGAAGAGCTGAGGGACAGCGCCCAGACCCAGAGTTCAAGCCCCACGACCGACAAAAAAAAAAAAAAGAGTAGGGCTGGGGATGTGGCTTAGTGGTAGTGCTTGCCTAGCATGCATGAAGCCCTGGGTTCAATTCCTCAGTACCACATACACAGAAAAAGTCAGAAGTGGAGCTCTGGCTCAAGTGGTAGAATGCTATTGAGCAAAAGAAGCTCAGGGACAGTGCAGAGGCCTTGAGTTCAAACCCCAGGATTTGCAAAAAAAAAATAAAGTGTAGAGTGAGACACTGGCAGCTCATACCTGTAATCCTAGCTACTCAGAAGGCTGAGCTCTGAGGATCACAATTTGAAGCCAACCTAGGCAGGAAAGTCCATGAGATTCTTATCTCCAATTAACCATCAAAAAGCTGGAAGTGGAGCTGTGGCTCAAGTAGCAAAAAAAGCTGAGGCACAGCACCCAGGAACCTCACTCTATTGGATAATAAAACCTCAAGCACCAACAACTTCCTATCTCACACCTCCAGGTGTAATTTTGCTTTGCTAATTACTCTTTTACCATACCAGGGATCATGTCCAAATCTTAGACACTGAAACCAAAGAACTGAGGGACACATAAAACACCCCAGAAACCCCTAACTGTTGCTTTTTTTTGGCGGGGGGGGGGGTTAGACAAGTCTGACAGACAAGCTAAGGAAGGGAGTCCTATCAGAGATAGATCTGAGGTTGCACCTTGAGAAATTTCAGCCTTTCTGTTCTCAAAAATTCAGTAGTAGGAAGCCGGGCATCGGTGGCTCACGCCTGAAATCCTAGCTACTCAGGAGATTGAGATCTGAGGATCGCAGTTAAAGGCAGCCGGGACAGGAACATCCCCGGAGACTCTCATCTCCAATAAACTACCAGAAAACCGGAAGTGGCGCATAAACTACCAGAAAACCGGAAGTGGCACCGTGGCTCCAGTGGTAGAGCGCTCGCCTTGAGCTGAAGAGCTGAGGGACAGCGCCCAGGCCCAGAGTTCAGGCCCCACGACTGACAAAGAAAAAAACTCATTAGGGAATCCAGATTAGAACGACCAGAGGGTTCCACACACACAGCCCGCCCCCGGAGTTCTGTCAGGCTGGTAAATCACATGCTTTATGCTTTGGTTTGGTTTTGGGGACGTTCCCAGGCCCTGTGGGGTGAGGCGCCAGTCCTGCGGTTTGAACTCGGGGCCTGGGCGTTGTCCCTAGGCTTTTTGTAATTCAAGGTTGGAGCTCTGTCACTTGAGCCACAG
Source organism: Dipodomys ordii (assembly GCF_000151885.1). NCBI lineage: Eukaryota > Metazoa > Chordata > Mammalia > Rodentia > Heteromyidae > Dipodomys > Dipodomys ordii. Next base: position 3,853,595 of record NW_012267317.1, on the reverse strand, counting down.
CTCCACTTCCAGATGTTCGAGGTTAACTGGGGATGAGTGTCGAGGACTTCCCTGTCCAGGCGGGCTTCGAACCACGATCCTCAGCGCTCATCTCCCGAGGAGCTAAGATTGCAGGTGTGAGGCCGGGGCACCCGGCTCCTCGGTGGATTTTTGCTCTACACCCTCGGGGGAGCCCCGTACACCTAGTGGGCGTGAGGAACATCAGGAAAACAGCCCGAGGTCAACAGCTGACGCGTCCCCGCGGCCAGCCGAGTAGGAGTGCGAGCTGGGCACACCCGCCGAACGTCACTGAGCCGCTTCCTGCTCGGCCCCGCCCACAGGTCGGGGCGGGGAGAGGCGGAAATTCCCTCCAATCACAGTGCAGGAAGAAGGGGACGGGCGGACAGCGGTTTCTCCAACCACCGCCTGCCATGAGATTGATGTGTCTTTCCACCAATCATCACCAAGGCGCGAGGGTGTTGTCGGGATGGAGGACCTAGCCAGCATGGAGCCTTAGGTGGGATGAGGGTGAAATTGTCGTTGCCGGCTGCTCCCGTCTTCCTGCCCCAACATGTTGGTGCATCTATTTCGGGTTGCGATACGGAGGGGCCCTGTCCCAGGCAGGTCGCCGCTATCCCTCCGCTTCCAGACATTTTCGGCCGCCAGGTAAAAAGTGATAGCTACTCGGAGCAAGGGCCATTGAGCAGCCCGGCGGGGCGCGGGGCCCGCTGGGAGATGGAGTTCCGGGCTTGCGCGAGGCCTTCTGGGAGCTGTAGGCCAGTTCGGCCGGGGTGGAATGTCACTCCCTGGCGAGCTGGCCTCAATTATTTATGGGAGGTGCTGGTGTCAGCCGGAGAGTCGTCACATTTGCATACGGGAGTCACAGCTGGACTCAGCCGACTCGAGGTCAGAGGCCACGCCCCGTTCGCCATTGTCCGCCAGGGGGCGCCGTTCCCGGCCTCCATCCGCCCTCTGGGAATTGATCTGGAGAGTTGAACCAACATTGTTTTTTAGAGTCAGAGACACTTAATGTTGATAGTGCTTCCAAGAGTCAAAATGAGCCATTTGAGCTTGAGCCTGTCAGCTGCGATCCAGTTCTGTAACTCGTTCTATCCAGAAAGGGATGAGTGGGAAACAAGCAAGGATCCGGAAACTAAATCTTGAATGTGAAACTAGATTTTTGTGAGAAGGGACTGATGCTCTTCTAATCTAGCAGCGAACAACCTGAGGGCAGGACAGGAAGATCGCCAAGGGCGGGTGACTCAAGCCGCCTTTGGAAAGGCTGCCCCATCCTATTGATGGAGGGAGAGAAAGATCTGGGGCGAGCTGTGTCTGGAAGTACTGGTGCTGGGAAGTCGTCCACCGGTTGTTGGCAATCCTCAAGCCCTTTTTAGAGTCTTAGTTTGGAGAAGATGAGAGAGAGAGAAGTTGGACAATGGCCGCAGTAAATTATTAAATGGTTTGAGAACAGACTTAAGGAAAGAAGAGTGTTGATATTATTTAAACCAAAGAGAGACTCAGGAAAAGTCATCAAATATTATTCGAATATATGTGCATTCGTTAGTGTTTTTTGGTAGATCATGAAGTAAATTTAGTAGGTGGTGACCATTTAAAAGTAAATACCAAAAAAAAAAAATGTTCAGGCTGGAAATGTAGCTTAGTGGTAGAGTTCTTGCCTAGCATGCATGAAGCCTCGGTTCGATTCCACATAAACAGAAAAAGTCAGAAGTGACACTGTGGCTCAAGAGTTGGAGTGCTAGCCTTGAACAAAAGAAGCTCAGGGACAGTGTTCAGGCCCTGAGTTCCAGCCCCAGGACTGGCAAAAATAATAATACTTAAAAAATAGGGAAAGTATTTTGTATAACGTTTCCATTTTAAGTAGTTTGCAATATAAAATGACATTCACAGTAAATATGGATGTTTGTAAACATTACAGTTTTCAGATCACACTATTCCACATCTCCAATGAAGTCAAACAAATGTCTGCCCAACATCTATTATATCCAAGAGCTCTGCTAAATACTGGAGTATAAAATTTTGCTTCCTGCTCTTTGAGAAAGCTAATGGAATAAATAAGAAAGGGAAAGGAAGGAAAGAGTAAGTTTCTTTGTCTAAAACTTAGGATAGACATTAGGAAATACTGGCAAACAAAACAGACTAGGCAGGTGGAATGGGCACTGGGAAAGCATCATGTCCATCCATATGGCGAGAAGTACAGACCTCCTTGAAGTAGAGAAAGGAGGAGATAGTCTAATTAGAATAATCTGGAGCTAGGTGCTGGAGGCTGAGATTTGAGGATTTGAGGATTGCAGTTCAAAGCCATCTGGGGCAGGAAAGTGTGAGAAGCTTATCTCCAAACTGGAAGTGGCACTGTGGCTCAAGTGGTAGAGCACTTGCCTTGAGCTGAAGAGCTGAGGGACAGCACCACCCAGGCTCAGAGTTCAAGCCCCCACAACCAACAAAAAAGAAAAAAGGAAAAAAAAAAAGAAGAGTCTGGGAAAATGAAAAATTATGATGGTGAAGGAAAAAAAAAACTCTCACTATAGTCTTTTTCATTGTTATTTTTGTTTTGTTTTGTTTGAAACAGGGTCTCTATGTAGCTCAAACAAGCCTGAAATTCATGATCCTCCTGTCTCAGCCTCCGAAGTGTTAGTGCTACAAACGTGTACCACCACGTCTGACTTCTGAGCCTTTCCCTATTATTAGTCTCTTGGGTCTTTGAGTATCCCATCAAGTCCTCTTTAGCCAGATAACTTTTGCTTCTAACTAGCCTCTCTAGCCAGTTCTGTCTCACTTCCCTCTGCTATGATTTTTTTTTTCTTTATTATTGGTTGTAGGGCTTGAACTCTGGGTCTGGGCCGTGTCCCTCAGCTCTTCAGCTCAAGGCTAACACTCTACCACTTGAGCCACAGTGCCACTTCCAGTTTTCTGGTGATTAGTTGGTGATAAGAGTCTCAGGGGATGTTCCTGCCTAGACTGGCTTTGAACCGGATCCTCAGATCTCAGCCTCCTGAGTAGCTAGGATTATAGGCATGAGCCACCGGTACCTGTTCCCTCTGCTATGACCTTAAAAATGCAAATTTGATTATGTTCTACCCTAGCCTAAAAAAAAAAACCACAAGTGGGCTTGGACAGCACTCTTCATTGCCATCTGAAGCCCAGATGCCTTGTAGAAACTGGAATGACTGAGCCTCTCAAGTCCGTGACTTTCTTCGGTGTGACTGTCCTCTGCCACATTGATGAAACTTCTCATCCTTTCTTCCTGCAGACACCCACCTGCTTCCCCTCTGCCTTGAGCTTTCCTGTCTTTTCCCTACAGCTACCTATACTGGCCAACTTGTGTTTATGCAGTCTGATCTGTGCCTCTGATGGACAGCAGCACCCGCTCTGTGTTCTCAGTGTGGCTCCAGTTTCCTGTGCCTGACCATGGGGCCACCCGTCTAGTAGTTACTTTGCTTGTCTTTATCTTCATACTCTCAGCACCTGCACGCAGTAGGTTTACAGATGTTTTGAACAGTTGAATATACATTACATTTTATAGATATGGCCCCTAAAGGTACCAGAGGGCTTGGCCTAAACAAGGTAACAAGATAAGTCCTTTGGATTTGTGTGTGTGTGTTCACCTGTACTGGGGCTTGAACTCAGGGCCTAGATGCTGTCTCAGCTTTTCACTCAAGGCTAGTGCTCTACCACTTGAGGCACACCTTTAATTCCAGCATTTTTGGTGGTTATTTGGAGATAAGAATCTCACAGACTTTCCTACCTGGGCTAGCTTTGAACTGAGATCCTCAGATCTCAGCCACCTTAATAGCTAGGATTATAGGCATGAGCCATGAGCACGCATCTTAAGACCTTTGTAGGCTTTTTATTTGTTTGTTTTGTTTTGTTTGTTTGTTGGCCTGTCCTGGGCCTTGATCTCAGGGCCTGGGCACTGTCCTTGAGCCTCTCCGTGCTCAAGGCAAGCGCTTTACCACTTGAGCCACAGTGCCACTTCGACTTTTTCTGTTGATGTGGTATTGAGGAATCGAACCCAGGCCTTCATGCATGCAAGGCAAGCGCTCTACCACTGAGCTACCTTCCCAGCCCCCTTTGTGGTTGTTTTGTGTTTTCTCCATCCTCTGGTGGAGGGAGAGCATGTGGCTCTTTTCCTCCATGCATCGCTGCACACAGCACTAGGCCCAGGAGGGGGAGGTAGGGTGATGAGGTAGAGTAAGTCAGAGACCTTTGGTCACCTGCTGACCTGGACCTTTGCATATAAGCCTTGGGCATACTGTGTTTTTGCAAAGTGGAACCAGGCAGAGTAGAATGAGTCTGATTCCTGGAACTAGACATCAAGAGCTCCTCTCATTCCATTTCTGTTGCCTGAGGACAAATTATATCAGATTTCAATTTTGCATACATTTTGTACTATCAAGTGAGAATCAGGGCATCTCCTGGGAGGTGGGGGGTTGGGAGTCCAAAGGGGTGAGCTCAGCACTGAACTGTGTCTGCCTTGTCACTGTGATCCTGTGTCCTGGAGGCATAGAACGGGAGCTCACGTCTCAGCTTACCTCTGAGCCTTAGGCACCTAGCACTTCTGGGTCCCTTTCTATCAGAAGAATGTCCTGGACTGGTGGCTGTCATCTCATCTGCCCACCAGCCCTGGTAAGCCAGGATTGTGAAAAACAGGACCTGGAAACCAGCGCTGACCAGACTTGGTGTCTTGGGAGGTTAAGTGGGGCCTCTGGCTGGTGCTGGCAGGGGCTCGCTTGGAGATTGTGCAGAGAGGGTAGAGAACACTTTGAAGATTATATTTGGTGCTCAGAGTCAAATTCCATAGCTACTTTGCATGTGTGCTTTCATTATAGAACTTGAAGTTGCTTAAGAGAGCAGCCTTGAAGCGAGATGCGGCAGCATGCAATCGTTTCCGCAGTGCTACAGTCCTAGCTTCTTGGGAGGAGGAGGCAGAGCCTGGCCTGAGCCCAGGCGCTGAAGGCTGGCTGCACAGGAAAACTTTTTTTTTTTTTTCTTGCTGGTCCTGGGGCTTGAACTCAGGGCCTGGGCACTGTCTCTGAGCTTCTTATGCTCAAGGTTAGCACTTTACCACTTAAGATACAGCTCCACTTCTGAATTTTTCTGTGTATGTGGTACTGAGGAATCGAACCCAGGGTTTTGTGTGTGCGAGGCAAGCATTCTACCACTAAGCTACATTCCCAGTCCAGGAAAACGTTCTAAGATATTGTTTCAAAAAAGAAAAAGAGGGCTGGTGGGGCTGGGAAGGTGGCTCAGTGGTAGAGCGCTTGCCTTGCATGTATGAGACCCTGAGTTCGATTCCTCAGCACCACATAAATAGAAAAAAGCCAGAAGTGGCGCTGTGGCTCAAGCAAGCTGTAGACCGCTAGCCTGAGCTGAAGAGCTGAGGGAAAGCACCCAGGCCCAGAGTTCAGGCCCCATGACCGACCAAAAAAAAAAAAAAAATTAAAAAAGAAAAAGAGGGCTGGTAAGGTGGCTCAGTAGATTGTTTGCTTTGCATGCATGAGGCCCTGGGTTCGATTCCTCAGCACCACATAAGCAGAAAAAAAGCCGGAAGTGGTGTTGTGACTCAAGTGGTAGAGCGCTAGCCTTGAGCTGAAGAGCTGAGGGACAGCGCCCAGGCCGAGGTCAAGCCCCACAACCAACCAAAAAAAAAGAACAAGAGCAAACAACTCCAGCTTGGAGAGAGGTGGAGAAGAAGGCGTGGATGAAGAGAAAACTCTGCTTCCAGAGGAGCAGCTCAAGGGGTTTGTTGGTCATTTGAGGGACGTGTGGGACAGTACTATCTTTGTCCTTTTCTCCTTGCAGGTCCCCAGATGGTCACCTCAGCTCATCCCTCCTCAGAGCCATAGCCCAGCTTCGGTCACAGCTCCGGGCCTACCTCCCTCGAGCCTCGCCAGCTCCCAGCCGGAGCCCGTCGGCCTGGTGCTGGGTTGGGGGGGCGCTGCTGGGCCCTGCGGTGCTATGTAAGGGTCCCCACCTCTGCCTTGTGGCACTGTGTAAGGCAGAAGAGGCCCCGCCTGCCTGCTCTGCACCCTGTGTGGTGGAGTCTCGATTTAACTGGAAGCTCTTCTGGCACTTTCTGCGACCCCACCTGCTGCTCCTGGGGGCAGCCATTGTGGTGAGGCTTTTCTCCTTCCTCCATACTACAAACAGGAAGACCCTGCCCCCAGCCTGGACTGCTCAGGGACATCTTGCTGCTGTGTCCTGGGGCCCTGGGACTCAGGGTACTAAAGAGGAACGGTGCAGAGGGGGCTGGGTTTGTGGGATACTGGGAGCAGGGCGGGGCAAGGAGCCTGGGCCTTAGCTCTCAGAGAAGCCTTGCTGAGTCCCCACGAGCAGCCAGTGTGGACAAGAACAAGACTCAGCTAGGGAGGGGGAAGATAGCACCCCCTCCCTACCCTCCAAGCATCTGTCCCCTCTGCCCTGCCCTGTCTCAGCTGGCGTTGGGCGCGGCCCTGGTGAATGTACAGATCCCCTTGCTCCTGGGCCAGCTGGTAGAGATCGTGGCCAAGTACACGAGGGAACACATGGGGAGCTTCATGTCTGAGTCCCGGCGTGTCAGCACCCACCTGCTCCTCCTTTATGGCATCCAGGTACAGCAGGGTAGGAGGGCCTGGGCAGAGAGGCCTTCCTAGGGAACCCCTAAACCACCTGCCTCTCACAGGGACTGCTGACCTTCGGGTACCTGGTACTGCTGTCTCACATCGGCGAGCGCATGGCTGTGGACATGCGGAAGGCCTTGTTCAACAATCTGCTCCGGTACTGCCAGCAGCCGGGTACAGGGTTGGGGTGACTAAGGCCCCTAAGGGGTCCAAGGGAGGCTCTGGGGGTGGGTCACCTCCTGAAGTAATGTCTCTCTCCCCCCCACACACACACCTGCTGCCCCGTCTCTCATCACCAGACAAGACATTGCTTTCTTTGATGCCAAAAAGACAGGGCAGCTGGTGAGCCGTTTGACCACTGATGTTCAGGAGTTTAAGTCATCCTTCAAGCTGGTCATCTCCCAGGTCAGTGGTCCAGGCCCCCTCCTGAATACAGCCTCCCACCCCCCATGCAGACGCACCAGACCAGCCCCAGCCCTGCTGTGGGGTCCAGAGCAGAGGTGGAACCTGAGGAAACGTGACATCCATGGAGGAAGGCCAGAACAGCTTGCTCTCCGGGTTGTGATATCCGACCTTCCTTAGATTGCATTCCCCAAGGGCTCAGCCTAGAGTCAGTCCTGTCCCTGAGTGCTCACCCCTGCCAGCCCTGAGCTGGCATGACGGCTCGTTTCTGCATACTGGTGCCCTCCCCTGGCCGCCCCCCACCATCACTGATGGCCATTGGGTTAGCCAGACACCGCCCATGTCAGCCAGCAGTGGTATCTCCCTAGGTTCTCTTAGTATAGTTTCCAGAACAGAAAGAAGCAAACTGAAATTTGTTTACAGGAAAGAACGTATGGTACATGGATGTTCCCATCCCATAATACCTCCTGGTCAGAACCTAGCTGTCCACAAAAGGGTTCTGTTTGGTGACTAGTGACCATCTCTTAGCCTGGGCCTTGTTTGTGCAAATCTGTAGCCAGTCCACCCTTGGTAATGGGCCATGTCACCGTGACTGTGTTCAGTAGCCTCCTGCCCTCTTCCCACCGCCCAGGGGCTTCGTAGCTGCACCCAGGTGGCCGGCTGCCTGGTGTCCCTGTCCATGCTGTCCCCACGCCTCACACTGCTGCTGGCCATCACGACGCCCATCCTGATGGGAGTCGGCACTCTGATGGGCTCCAGTCTCCGCAGATTGTCCCGCCAGTGTCAGGAGCAGGTACAGGAATCCCACCCATCTCCCCTGCCTGCCCCTGACCTCTCTGGCCTGCCCTCCATCACTGCCTGTTTCCTGGCCTCCATGCAGATTGCCAGGGCCACGGGCGTAGCAGATGAGGCTCTGGGCAACGTTCGGACTGTGCGGGCATTCGCCATGGAGCAACGGGAAGAGGAGTGAGTTCTGCAGGGGTGGAACACAGAGCAGTATCCTCTCCCAACATCCCCCCCAGCCCCCCTCCCTGCCCTGCGCCCCAACCCATCTGCTTCCTGAGTGCCTGACCTGGCCCTTGTCCCCAGACGCTATGGAGCTGAGCTGGAGGACTGCCGCTGCAAAGCAGAGGAGCTGGGCAGGGGCATCGCCGCGTTCCAAGGGCTTTCCAACATTGCGTTCAACTGTGAGTGAGCGAGCCCTCTCGCCCTGTACCCCTAGGGGGCAGGCATGGCTCAGGGGGAGCAAAGATAGGTGAGAACACCTCTCCATATTGACCATCACCTTTATTTGCCAGGTACCCTGGCTGCTCATGCCTGCAGGTAACAGGAGAGTACTGAGCACCACCATTACCCCAGAACAGTTTGTGGGGAGACATTACTGGGTTCCACTTAGCTCCTGGCAGAACAGGATGTGGATTCGGGACTGATACACTGAGCTCATTGCTCATCCTTGGGCATTTCTTCCTTCCCGTCCTCTCCCCACACAGGCATGGTCCTAGGCACGCTGTTCATTGGGGGCTCTCTCGTGGCTGGACAGCAGCTGACAGGGGGAGACCTTATGTCCTTCCTGGTGGCCTCCCAGACTGTGCAGAGGTGAGTCGGGCCCTTTCCATCCCAATGGTGCCCTCTGCCACTGTGCAGAGCGCTGCCAGCCCAGGGTGCCAGCATGCTCTGCATAACCACTGACCAGTCCTGGACCTGCCCAGCTGGAGAGCCTCAGCTTGCCTCAAGAGCAGGCTGATGTGCTGAGTCCCCACTTAGAAATGTGTCTGGCATTGTTGGCTTCCCAGGCAACTCACAAGTGTCTATGAAAAGCTCTGCGCTAGTGCACGCGCGCACACACACACATACACACACCAATACTAAGGCCTGATCTCAGGCTGTTTGTTATTGTTTTTTGTTGTTGTTGTTTTTTTTGTTTTGTCAGCCATGGGGCTTGAACTCATGGCCTGGGCACTGTCCCTGAGCTCTGTTGCTCAAGGCTAACATTCTGCCACTTTGTTTTTTGGTTTTTTTTTTTTGGGGTCCGGTCGTGGGGCCTGAACTCTGGGCCTGGGTGCTGTCCCTCAGCTCTTCAGGTCAAGGCTAGCGCTCTACCACTTGAGCCACAGCGCCACTTCTGGCTTTTTTTTTCCTTTTTGCTTATGTGGTGCTGAGGAATCGAACCCAGGGCCTCATGCATGCAAGGCAAGCGCTCTACCACTGAGACACCTTCCAGCCCCCCCCCTTTTTTTTTTTGGTTGGTTGGTTGTGGAGCTTGAACTCTGGGCCTAGGCACTATCCCTCAGCTCTTCAGCTCAAGGCTAGCACTCTGCCACTTGAGCCACAGCACCACTTCTGGCTCTTTCTGCTTATGTGGTGCTGAGGAATCAAACCCAGGCCTCATGCATGCAAGGCAAGCACTCTACCACTGAGCCACCTTCCCAGCCCCCGCTTTCCTTTTCTTTTCTTTTCTTTTCCTTTCTTTTTGGTCTTTTTTTGTTTTTGTTGGTCATGGGGCTTGAACCCAGGGCTTGGGCACTGTCCCTAAGTTCTTCTGATCAAGGCTAGCACTCTACCATTTTGAGCCACAGTGCTACTTCTGGTTTTCTGGTGGTTAATTAGATAAGAGTCTCACAGACTTTCCTGCCCTGGCCAGCTTTGAACCTCAATTCTCAGATCTCAGCTTCCTGAGTAGCTAGGATTACAGGCATGAGCCACCAGCGCCCGGTTTGCTGTGTGCATTCCTGAGGGCACACTCAGTTGGGTCAAGCACATGGCAGGGCCCTGCACCCAGTACCAGCACCTGTTGCCCAACACTGATTCTCTGTAAGGGAGACTGCATACCTCCCCGCCCCCATAGCACTACTGCTCCTCTGCAGTCATGCAGCATTGTCCATATGTGTCCAGTATTCCAGGCTCCTCCAGGTTAGCATGCTGCAACTTTGTTACGTTGTTTTTTGTTTTTCGGGAGGAGGTTGATACTGGGCCTTGAATTCAAGGCCGCTCTTGCTCGCCTTTAACATTCAAAGTGAGCACTTTACCAGTTAAGTCAAAACTCTTGTTTTGGCTTTTTACTGGTTTGTTGGAGACATTTCTGACCCAACAGGGCTTTAAACTGAGATCCTCAGATCTCAGCCTCCTGAGTAGCTAGGATTGCAGGCATGCGCCAACTGGCCCTTCATAGGATTTCTAAGGGTGTGCCTCTCCTCTACCTGTCATCTGCTTGACTGTTTCCTGGGATGAGCGCAGGCCCTCTGTCCCTGGGACTGTCACCCTGTAGCTTGCCTGTTTACCTTCATCTGGAGCTACCTGCTCATCAGGGCCCTGTCTGCCTTGGCCAGGCCATTGTCCATCAGCCGCCTCTTCCCAGCAGCCCTCCCGTCCTTCACTTCCCCAGCCCAGGGTGAGTGGTTCCTACTGCTGTGCTCCTCTTTGCGTTTCCCCACACATAGCAAGTATGAAAAGTACATAAATATATGTTAGGATAAATAATTAAAGAGTGACTATGCTATAATAAATAATTAAAGAGTAAAGACCTGTTACCACCAGTCACGGCAAGAAAATAGATAACCCCATCCACCCCATGGCTCTTCCCTTTGCCCGCTGGCCTTCCTCGGCGCTGACATTCTAGTGGTGCCCCATCCTTGCTCAGAATCTTATCTTGCCACAATTGTATATCCTCCCCATCCCCCCTCCCTGCCAGTCCTGGGGCCTGGGCGCTGTCCCTCAGCTCTTCAGCTCAAGGCTAGCACTCTACCACTTGAGCCACAGCGCCACTTCCAGCTTTTTCTGCTATGGTGCTAAGGAATTGAACCCAGGGCCTCATGCATGCAAGGCAAGCACTCTACCACTGAGCCACCTTCCCAGCCTTCCCTGAGCTTCTTTTGCTCAAGGCTAATGCTCTACCACTTGAGCCACAGGGCCACGTTCAGCTTTTTCTGTTTATGCAGTACCAAGGAATGAACCCAGGGCTTCATGCATGCTAGGCAAGCACTGTATCACCAAGCCACATTCCCAGCCTCTGTTTTTTGTTGTTTTTTTTTGTTTTTGTTTTGTTGCTGGGACTGGGGCTTAATCCCAAGGCCTAGGCAATGTCCCATAACTTTTTTTTTTTTGACACATTCCCAGCCCTGCCCCCCCCTAAGCTTTTTAGTTCAAGGTTAGCCCTTTACCATTTGAGCCACACCTCCACTTTCAGCTTTTTGCTGTTTATTTGGAAATAAGTCTCATGGAGTTTCCTGCTGATGTTGGATTCAAACTTTGATCCTCAGGTCTCAGCCTCCTGAGTATAGGACTACAGACATGAGTGATCAATACTCGGTGTACATTTCTTTTTTTCTTTTTCTTTTTTTTTTTTTTTTGTCAGTTGTGGGGCTTGAACTCTGGGCTTGGACACTGTCCCTCAGCTCTTCAGCTCAAGGCGACCGCGCTACCACTTGAGCCACAGCGCCACTTCCGGTTTTCTAATGGCTTATTGGAGAGTCTCATGGAGTTTCCTGACCAGGCTGGCTTTGAACCGTGATCCTCAGATCTCAGCCTCCTGAATAGCTAGGATAACAGGCGTGAGCCACCAGCGCCTGGCTGGTATCCATTTCTTATAGAATCATTCAGCATCAAGCTTATTACTGGCCCACTTAAACTGAAACTAGCCAAAGAAGAGGTGTTGGACAGCCTATTCTTAAGCCAAACAGAAGAAACACTTCTTGGCCCAGACGCTGTTGCTTGAAGCAGTCTGCCCATTCCCACTGCTGCACAACTGCCATCCTCCACTGTTGTTGTTGGGTTTTTGTTGTTGTTGTTTTTCTTTGGTCTGTCATGGGCCTTGAATTCTGGGCCTGGGCGCTGTCCCTCAGCTCTTCAGCTCAAGGCTAGTGTTCTACCACTTGAGCCACAGCGCCACTTCTGGTTTTCTGGTGGTTTATTGGCGATAAGAGTCTCACAGACTTTCCTGCCCTGGCTGGCTTTGAACTGCAATCCTCAAATCTCAGCCTCTTGAGTAGCTAGGATTACAGGCGTGAGCCACCAGCGCCTGGCTCCTCCACTGTTTTTGCTCCACGTTTCCCAGATTCTCTCTGGGCCCGAGGAGCCTCATCCCTCTTCTGACTCAGGAACTGTTGCCTGGTAGCTTTGGAATCCAGATGCCCTGATGTAGGGAGTGATGCCCATGCTGACTCCATTCTCTCATGAGACTGGGCTCTGACCTCCAGTCAGGAAGATCTTTCTAGTCCTGAGGACCCAGAGGACCGCTAGGCCCCACCCCACTTCTTTCTGACTCCTCACCTCCCCACAGCCTTGCGCACGATCACATTTCAGCAGCAGGAGGGCCCTGGGAGCCAGCATGCATTGTCTTAGGCCCTCACCCAGATGGCTGACACAAGAATCAGATCCTGCTGGGCACCTGGGGGTGTGTATGTCAGTACTGGCATCCCGGGGGAAGGACAGACAGGGCAGAGAGAGAACAGAACCCGGACAGACTGCAGCTCATCACAATTCAGGACCTTGCCCCACCTGGGAAGGAGCGCAGCCTGCGGTATCTCAGAGCAAGGTCATTGCACCCGATGAGTCATGTGCGTTTTGGATTTCAGTTGCAGCCAGCTCGCTTGCCAGGCCCTAATGGCTTGCAGACCTCTCAAACTGGTCCCCTCCCCACGCACAGATAGCTCCCTGGCCTTACTCCTCCCTGTGGCAAGCACTCATGCCCTGGAGCCTGCCAGAACCACTTCCTTGTGGGCTTTGGGGTACCTCCAACCCCCAATTGTGGCACTGGGAGAAATGAGTCTGCTGCCCACAGTGCTGAGGAGTCAGTCTTCCCCAGTCCCCAGCACACACAGTGCCACTCAGGCTGCCTCGGGTCAGCCAGGCCATTGGGGACCCATGACTAACAGGCCATTGAGTCATCCTGCCGCTCAGCTCACAGCAGCTGGTCAGCCCCAACCCCAGCCCTGTTGGGACAAAAGAGGCGACCCACAGTCTAGACAGATAAACATGCCCATCTCCTGCACACACACACACACACACACACACCTGCACAACAAGGCCCCAAATGCCAATTCTGTCAGGAAATTTTCTGATTTTGTTTTTTGTTTTGTTTTTGCTTTTTGTTGGTCATGGGACTTGAACTCTGGGCCTGAGTGCTGCCCTGAGCTCTTCAGCTCAAGGCAAGCCTTCTACCACTTAAGCCACAGCTCCACTTCCTTGTCAGGAAATTTTCTTCTGGGGTCTCCCCAGTGTTCCCTGTAGTCCCCTGGCCCTTTTCTGTTTTCTCCTAGAGGTTTTCTTTGTTTTGGTAACAATACTAGTGTGTGTACTTGGGGCTTAGGTGCTGTCCTTTGGTTTTTTGCTCAAGGCTGGAGCTCTACCACTTGAGCTATAGTTCCAGCTTTTTGCTGGTTAATTAGTCTCAAGAACTTTCCTGCCCAGGCCGTGATCCTCAGACCCCCATCTCTTGGCTAGCTAGGAGGAAAGCCACCAATACCTGGCTGAGACGACTTTCTTTTCTTCTACCTTCATGTGGATGTGTCATTGTTTTCCCAGGAGTTCAGCATTAGACCTGACCTTCCATGGGGGCCACAGCGCTGTGACATCTGTCAAGGCTAAGGCGGGGGGCCCCTCCTCGAGCACTTGAGGTGCCATGACCTGGCTTCATTCTGCGCACTATAGACCAGGATGGTGTAGACACTGCACTGAGGCCCAGGCCTTTGCTCACCCATTGCCTCCTGGACCCTGCCTCCAGGTCTAGAGTAGGCTGGCAAACAGCTGCCATCTGCAATCCAGGAGGGCATTGACCCTCGGTGAGGTGTCCCAGAGCTCTAGCTCCCGGGGAGGGGCCGCCTTTGTCCCACAACCCCGTGTCCTCGCCTCTCCATTTTTGTAAGTATTAGCTAACCAATTGCGCCACAGGAGCCTCCCCGCTTCTTTCTGGCTCTCATCACCATGCTTTCCACCCTCTTTCCTTGCAGGTCCATGGCCAGCCTCTCTGTACTGTTTGGGCAGGTGAGTGGGGGGGGGGTCACAAGATCGGTCACCCTGATCTGGACTGGGACTACCCACCCCTGGGGTTGCGTGGGCACTGCCCTTGTGTGAGGGTAGGTCTGGGGAGAGGAAGGAGTCCTGAGGCCCAGGGCTGTGGCCAGCTCCAGGCATGCTGCATCCCCTGTGTGGCCCCCAGCAGAGTGCTTTCCTGCGAGTCCCAACTCCCACCTCACCCAAGCTCTGGATCCCCCTGCAGGTGGTACGTGGGCTCAGCGCAGGTGCCCGTGTGTTTGAATACATGGCCCTGAGTCCCTGCATCCCTCTGTCGGGGGGCTCCTGCATCCCCAGCACGCAGCTGCGCGGCGCAGTCACCTTTGAGAACGTCAGCTTCAGGTGAGCATGAGTGGACAGAGTGGAGCCGGGACCTGCAGCTTAGACTGCGAGGGGCAAGGCGGGAGGCCGGCCTGGGGCTTCTGAGGAGGGAGGAGGGTAGCAGGGGCCTTGGAGCCTGAGCTAACTGGGGCTCCTGGCTGTTCCCAGTTACCCCTGCCGTCCCGGCTTTGAGGTGCTCACGGACTTCACCCTGACACTGCCCCCTGGCAAGATTGTGGCCCTGGTGGGCCAATCTGGAGGAGGTAAGGGGAGCCCCGGCACTGCCTCACCTCACTATTCTCTGGGAGCCACCAGGAGCCTGGCTGGGAGTAATGAACCCAGTCTCTGAGGCTCTGCACCTCCCTGGACCGGGGGGCTGGGGGGCGGGGAGGGTTCGTCATTGCCACAGAGGTCCGTCTCCTGGGACAGCCTGCTTTCCTCACCACCCCCCCTCCAGGAAAGACCACAGTGGCTTCCCTGCTGGAACGCTTCTACGACCCCACAGCCGGTGTGGTGACGCTGGACGGGTATGACCTACGCACCCTCGACCCCTCCTGGCTCCGGGGCCAGGTTGTTGGCTTCATCAGCCAGGTACGAGCTGGGGGCCCCCATGCCTTCCACCTTACCCCTCCTTTCGGGAAGCAGTCTGTGCCCTTAGTAAAAGGCACCTCTGCTTGCCTGGCCACTCCGCTTGACCAGACTTTGAACTTCTGGCTGTCCCTTAGATCTCTCAAGGAATCTGTCAAAATAGTCTATACCTGTGGCAGCCCCTGACATTCTCTCGGAGGTAGAGGCAGAATGTCTGTGGATTCCAGCTTGGTTCTCCCTCCCCCCCAGGAGCCAGTCCTGTTTGGAACGACCATCATGGAGAACATCCGCTTCGGGAAAGTGGATGCGTCGGATGAGGAGGTGTACGCAGCTGCACGAGAAGCCAATGCCCACGAGTTCATCAGCAGCTTCCCCGAGGGCTACAACACTATTGTGGGTAAGTTCAGGGCTGGCATCCTGCTTGAGTCTGCTGAGATCCTGTGGGCAGTGAGCCGTCCGCTGGGGCTTGGTGAGGCCGGGGCAGCAGGACTGCGGCAGCGAGGACAGAGATGGCTCTCTGGGGACAGGGGAGTCCTAGCCCATATTGGCCTGGGCACAGCAAACCAGACAGGCTACGGAGATAGGCAAGGGCCAGCAAAGCGGCAGAGATCATGTGGCTCCACGTGACAGGAGTCTGGGCACAGACAAGCCTTCACAGAGCCTGCCGCATTCCCAGTGCAGTGAGTGGAGGATGCTTGTCGTTATTTCTTGCGCTTGTAGTTCCCAGGTTACCCGTCTTGTTCTTGTGCTCTTGAAGATGGGGTGATGTCTTGTTCAGGTCTCCTGACTCCCAGGAGAGGCACGAATGGCCCTGGGACAGGCGATGTACAACAGCCACGAGTGTGTGCATCTTGAAGCTCCCAGCCTTACATCTTCATTCCATATTGGGAGTCAGATTTACTGCCCAGCATCTTGTCTCCAGAATGTTCCTGTACCTTTTAAGAGAATAACTGTGGGCTGCGCGTCAGTGGCTTACTCCTGTAATCCTAGCTACTCAGGAGGCTGAGATATGAGGATCAGTCGTGGGGCCTGAACTCTGGGCCTGAGCACTGTCCCTCAGCTCTTCAGCTCAAGGCTAGTGCTCTACCACTTGAGCCACAGCGCCACTTCCAGCTTTTTCTGCTTATGTGGTGCTGGGGAATTGAACCCAGGACCTCATGCATGCAAGGCAAGCACTCTACCACTGAGTCACCTTCCCAGCCCCTGTGAGACTCTTTATCTCCCACTAACCACCAGAAAAACTGGAAATGGTGCTATGGCTCAAGTGGTAAAGCAAGTGCTAGCCTTGAGCTGAAGAACTGAGGGACAACGCCCAGGCCCAGAGTTCAAGCCCCACAACCGACGAGAGAGAGAGAGAGAGAGAGAGAGGGAGGGAGGAAGGGAGGGAGAGTCTTGCTGGCAAGAACACAGCTACATTAGTGACATGGAACACAGGGATCGCTAGCGCTGGGCCACAGACACTGGCCTCAGCAAGTCTCTCTCACTTTTGCTGTCCTCCCTGGGCTTCAAATCCTGCCTTGCCTGAAGTTTCTACACTTCACAGCCCATGTTTGGGGGGCCAGAGGGCGGCCATTGCTGCAGGCACAGGGAAGGGAGCTGACCACCTGTGTGTGTGTGTGTGTGTGTGTGTGTGTGTGTGTGTGTGTGTGTGTGTGTGTGTGCGCGCGCGCGCGCGCGCGCGCCCTGCTGTATGCCATGGCCACGTGCATTTGGGGGGTGTGTATGTGTGCACGCGCGCGCGCGCAGTCTGTCACAGGGATAAGAAGAGAAACGTGCCAGGTGTCCCCCCACACCCAGGCCTCAGGGACAGGATGAGCACTGCACTGCTGGGGTCACTCAGAGACTACTGAGCGTGCAAGATGGAACGTCAGGAGGGACTTGGTGCCTTTCCCTCACTACTCTGCCCTGTCCCTTCTCAGGCGAGCGGGGTGCAACCCTTTCTGGTGGCCAGAAGCAGCGCCTGGCCATCGCCCGTGCCCTCATCAAGCAGCCCACGGTGCTGATCCTGGACGAGGCCACCAGTGCCCTGGATGCGGAGTCAGAGCAGGTGGTGCAGGAGGCCCTGGACAGGGCCAGCGCTGGCCGCACTGTGCTGGTTATTGCCCACCGGCTCAGCACCGTCCGTGCAGCACACCACATCATCGTCATGGCCAAGGGCCAGGTTTGGGAGGTCAGTGTGGACTAGGGAGCCGGAAGTGGGATGGCATGGGTGGGGCCTCTTAGAGATTGGCTTCAGCCACGGGCAGTGGATCAGGAGATGCCCACTGAGCTGTGCCAGCGCCTGGCCAGGCCCCGGGCATTGGGAACCATGTCTAGAAGCAGCATCTCAACACATCCAAGAATTCCTGCCCTCAGATGAGCTCCAGGCTCTCCAGGTTCAAGTTCATCCTCTCTCCCCTAAGATGGTCCAGCAGCACTGGCGCTCCCAGGGTCAGAGGCAAAGTCTAAGGGCCTCCCCACTCCCTTACCTGAGGGAAGGGGTGCATTTCTCCAAATGGAGCCAGCCCTGCCTCAGCCAGTGCCCTTCCCATGGGGCTGTGGGTTCCCGGGATCCCCAGAAATGGCACTGGCGGAAGTGACCTAGGCTGGATGCTTGGTGAAGGCCAGCCCTCCCAGGGCTCTGAGTTTGCTGCTGGTGGAGTAACCCTCCTGTGGTCTTCCAGGCCGGAACCCATGAAGAACTCGTGAAGAAAGGCGGGCTCTACGCAGAGCTCATCCGGAGGCAGGCCCTGGATGCCCCACCGACTGCCACTGCACATCAGGAGAAACGAGAAAGTCCCAGGAACGGCCAGCACAGACCTTGAGAGTCACCGTCTGAGGTTCAGTCTTACTGCCAAGCGTTAGCTGGGGCTCAGCTTGGGAGCTGGCCAGCATACTGGGGTGTGGCCACCACCGCTGCTCCTCTGCTCACAATAAAACACGGCCCAGCAACTGGGCTGGGAGGTGGACCTCCCCACCCTGCTGCCTGCCACCTCCTTCCCACCAGAGTGCTGGAATCATTGGTCTGTTCTCAGGCAAGGCAGCCCCAGACTCCTCCGCCTGCGCCTTTCTCTTCAGCCCAGCTCTGCCTGGCTGCCTGAAGCCGCTCAGGTACCAGCTCCAGGGATCCTGGCAATTCAAACCTAGGTATGCTACCCCTTGCCAGGGCTTTTCTTCCCTAGACCAGGGACGGACACACACGCGCTTGTCCCCCATCGCCTGTCTGGGAGAGGGAGCCTCACCTTGGCCCATCTTCCAGACAGCCTCTCTTCCTCCTAGGTGTATATGTGGAGGAGGGAGGAGGTGAATGCTGGGGCTTGAACTCAGGGCCTGGGTGCTAAGACTAAGGGTAGCTTTTTCAATCAAGGCTGGCACTCTACCACTTGAACCACAGCTCCATTTTTGGCTTTCTGGTGGCTAACTGGGGATAAGAGTCTCATGGACTTTACTGCCCCGTCTGGCCTTGAACTGGAATCCTCAGATCTCAGCCTCCTGAGTAGCTAGGATTACAGGCGTAAGCCACTGAAGCCCAACAAAGGGCCTAGATTTTTGAGTTTCACCTCCCCTCCAGCAGGACAGATGCCTGCCCACCTGGCTCTTGGGTCAAGTTGGGAAGGGTGGGGCAGGGTGGCCCGGCCCCATCAGTAACACCGCCTGCCTGGCTGAGCGCTCTTGGCTTTGCTCTGTATACCTTAAGACTCTGGCCTGATAAGACTGTGGGCAGCCTTCCCTGTACTGAAGAAGGCTGAGAAGGGATTGCTGCACACCCAGAAGGCTGGGCTGCAGAGCTGTAGTTGCAAGTAGGAAACCAAAGGGAGCAGTTAATGCAAATGCAGTGTGAAGTTGGGCTGAGGAACAGGGAGGTTCATGGAGAGGGTAAGATGGTAGCATCTCCTTGAAAAATGGGCAGGTCTGGTACAGTGGCTTACACCTGTAATCCCAGCTACTCCAAAGGGAAAGATCAGGAGGATTGCAATTGAAGGCCAGTCCAGGCAAAAAGTTAGTGAGACCCTGGCTTAACAGGGTCTCACCACGCCTTCTGCACCAAGCCTGTAATCCAAGGTATTTAGAAGGCTATAGGTAAGATCTTAGTCCAGACTAACCCCAGGCAAAAATGTGAGACCCTAGGGGGTGGGGGGCAGTGGGGTGAACTGATTGAGGCAAAAAAGGGATAGGGTAGGGTTCAGGTGGGGGCAAGTGTACCTAACAAACCATAGGCCAAGAGTTCAAATCCAGTTATTTCCAGAAGAAAGAAGGATTCACACGTGGAATCCTAGCAAATTGGGAGGCAGAGATCTGAGGATTACAGTTCGAAGCCCGCCCAGGCAAGAAAGTCCTAGAGACACTAGAAGTGGACCTGTGGCTCCAAGTAGTAGAGCACTAGCCTTGAGTGAAAATGCTCAGACAGCATCCAGGCCCTGAGTTCAAGTCCCATGCCTAACAACAACAAAAAAAGAAGACACCTGTAATCTCAGCACTCCGGAGGCCCAGGCAGAAGGGTGGTGAGTTGGAACCAGCCTGGCCTACATAGTGAATGTGGGCAGACTGCCTGAATGCCAAGACTGTGGCCCAAAACTGAATGAGGCAGGTCTAGGTCCCACTCAGCTTCTCAGGGGCTAAGGAAATGACACCGGAAAGATGCCTGCACTGAGCTGGGGGTGGATAACCAAGAAGTCAGGACCTGTGTCTCTGTACTGCTGCACCAGCCCTTCCCCAAGGCTGCTGGCCGCCTGCTTTGGTTTCTCAATGGGAACTGTTCCCCATCCACCATGTCTAGGCTCTAGGACTCCAGGGTGCCCTCCTCCCCAGGGTAGGGGAAGAGGTGCTGCAACTTCATAGCAAGCCAAACAGTTTAGCCTCTTCTATGGCAAAGAAAGGTAGTTTAGCCTTTCAAGAGTGGTGGCAACAGTGTGCAGGTAGAGCAGACAGCTGAAGCTGGGAGGCCGGCCTGGAGGTGGCGTCAGGGCCCCGGGTATGCCTCAGGAACCAAGGTGACACATACTCTCAGCCCCTTGTGGGCACAGTTTAGAACCAGATGCTTCTGTGGGGGCAGCCACCCCCAGGTCCCAGGACCATAATGCCCTGGGGTTTAGTATACTGCTTCTTGACTGATCAAAGCCCAGCACTGGATTAATTGGCCTGTATACTCCTCCAAAAGCAATCCAGAGAAGGGCCTTCATTTCCTGGCTGGGCCTGGCCCCTCCTCACAGGCCAGCCAGCCAGGTGCCTCGCATGTCACGTGCCCAGCCACCAGGCTCGGGCTGCCAGGTTTGGGGGCTCCTTACAGCTTCAGATGGTTAAGGATGGTCTCCCAACCCGCCTCCCCCACCTCGCTCACCAGCCATGTGATTTACCTTGACCTTTCTCTGCCAGCTACTCGGGCCAGCTGCAGTCTGATTGCTGATTGCTTTATCTTGAAAGCCTCTTCCAAGATTAAATGGGGCTAATTTTCCATGAAGTAAAAACTCAGAGTTTGAATAGGTACTACATGCCTGGGATCCTAACCCTCAGGAGGTATGGCAGGAAAGATCTTGAGTTCAAGGCCAGCCTGCACTGCAGAAACCAATTACCTATCTCTAAATCAAAACAACAGAACGATCGTGGGGCAATAGTTGGGAGAAGTGGGTACAGCTGTGCTCCCAGCCACTTTACACTTCTTGCAGAGAGTTACACACTTGTCCCATGGCACTGAGCTTGGGGCACACCCCCCCCAAACACACACACACAAGCATAAACACGAGGGCTCGTCAGGAACAGTGGGGCAGACCAGCAGTTGCAGCACCACAAGGTCGGTCACCAAAGTAAATCTGGAGGCCCCCATTGCTTTTCAGAGAAAGGGGTAGAAATGCGCCTCCGTGAGCTAGTGGAGGTAAGCTTGCTTCTGCAGGCATCCAAGGAAGTGCTGCCCGATTTCCTGACACGCGGGGCACATGAACATTCAGGACAGCGCTGGGCGTGACCGGCTAGGCCTGGCAGGCAGTGTCCTGCGCGGGCCTCCCTGGGGCTCCTTGGCTCTGAGCTGTTCCTTGTCTCACTTGGGGCCAGCTAGCACTAACCTTGTGGCCAGTGGCTGTTTCTGGAAGTCTCTTCCAGCTGCTGAGGAATTCCCTCCACCATCACAAGTGGCTGTGCTCTCTGGAGGACACAGCAAGCTGGCTCAAGGGCGTGGAGTCCCCGTTCAGAACAGACACTCCCTCCCCGATACTGGTGGCCATGCAAAGTCGCTTAGGTGCTGTGGAGGGGGGGGCCACATCTATCAGATTGTAAAGGCGGTGGCCTCTTGACCCGGCGGTTCTATTTCTGGAGGCTGATGTGATACACATAGCAGCGCTGCTGCGTGGCCCTCGGGGCCTGTGGTTACCCAACACATCCCCTAATGCAGTAGGATGCAGCCACTTTCCAGGGACTGTAGGTCTATCCCGTGAAAGAGCAAGACAGAGGCATAGAGCGCCCCTGTTCCTGGGGTGGCTGTTATTAGAGAGGTGGGGTGGGACACCTTAGGGGGACAGGGCCACACAGAATGCAGAGCACCCCGATGCAGGGGCCCTTGGCATCCAGGGTAGTCTGGGGTGCTGGGGGCACAGGAGGAAGACCTGGGCCCCTGCCAAGCCCCACCGCTCTCCAGCTTGGTGAGGGGCCAAGTCCATTCTGAGAAAGAACAAATGATCCCAGACAGGGGTCATGGGAAGACAGGAGAAGCAAAAGGAGAGAGGGACTGGACAAAGGGTCAGCAGCTGACCAGCAGGCCTGCTGTACAGTGACTTTAAGGAGACCTCGAGGGTCCCAAAGGTACCCCACCACCCCAGTGTGTCTCCGGGCTGGCAACTTGTGCCCAAGACCGCTGCGGTTTCCTCCTGGCGCCTCTCATCTCTGACAGCAGTGCCCGCCCCCCACTCTGCACTAATGGCTCAGCCTGGGCCCCAGGGACCTCCCCCGCCCCCCCCCCAGACTTCTCTCCTGGTCCCCTTTCCCCCCTCACTGCTGAAACTCAATCCTCTGCCTCCTCTGCCGCAGCTCTAACTCCACACAGCTCCACAACCTCTACCTGCATCACTGTCTCGGACAGAGCCACGGCACGGCACCGCGCGGCACAGCACAGCAGAGCTGCTGCGCGATCTGGACCCAGCCTGGCTGGACCACCAGGCCCCATCAACCCAGCAGGCCAGTGCCTCCCCGCCTCTGTCATTCGCTCCTCTCCCAGCCTCTCCTCTCCTTGCTTCCACTCTATCTGCTTTCCTTACCTGCCTGGACGCCTGAATTCTGTCTTGACCAGCCTTCCAACCTACCCTCCCTCGCTCTGCTTCCAAGCGCCCCTTCCCAGGGTGTAGCCATGAAGCCCTCCACAGGGCTGGAGGAAGCCCGCCGGCCAGCCTCGGACATCCGGGTGTTCGCCAGCAACTGCACCTTGCACGGGCTGGGGCACATCTTCAGCCCTGGGAGCCCGACCCTGCACAGAGGGCTATGGGCCACAGCCCTGCTCCTGTCGCTGGCGGCCTTCCTCTACCAGGTGGCTGAGCGAGTGCACTACTATAGGGAGTTCCACCACGAGACCGCGCTGGAGAAGCGGGAGAGCCACCGGCTCACCTTCCCAGCCGTCACCCTGTGCAACATCAACCCCCTGCGCCGCTCCCGCCTCACACCCAACGACCTGCACTGGGCCGGGACTGCGCTCCTGGGCCTGGACCCGGCCGAGCACGCTGCCTTCCTGCGTGCCCTGGGCCAGCCTCCTGCACCACCCGGCTTTATGCCCAGCCCCACGTTTGACATGGCACAGCTCTATGCCCGTGCCGGCCACTCCCTGGAGGAAATGCTTCTGGACTGCCGCTACCGTGGCCAGCCGTGTGGGCCAGAGAACTTCACCATGGTGAGCTGGCTGCCTTGTCAGCCCGAGCACCCCTAAGTCAGGGAACCCTGACCCCCCCCCCGGCTGGGCATTCCTTCCTCCCTGAAGACATAGGCCCCCTGCCCCAGCAGCCTGTTCCATCCAGCCGAGGGAATGGCCCTCTTGCAGGGCCCTGCCCTGTGTGCCATTGTGCAGCAACGTCAGACTGCAAGCCCAAGAATGAGCCTCGAGTCCCTGCTCCTGGGGAGCGGGCATGTCAGCCGAGAATGTTCTGCCAGGAGGAAAGGACCCTGCCTCATTGTTATTCTGCCAGTCCTAGAGGAGGGCAACTGGCCCACTTCCCTTTGCCCCCGCAGGGCGGTACCCTGGGCTTTGGTGGGAGGGAGAAAGGCGTTAGAGTGATAGATGGGGGGGGGTGAGAGTTTCCCAACTACTGTGTCTATCTGTGAGACTGGAGCCATGGAGATGTGGGCTTCAGAGTTCCAACCCGAGTTCCCATGCCACTTGCTAGCCTGAGGGCCAGCTGTCACTTGGTCTCTGGCTCCTCCCAGATCTTCACCCGGATGGGGCAGTGCTACACGTTCAACTCTGGTGCCCAGGGGGCAGAGCTGCTCACCACTCCCAAGGGCGGCGCTGGCAATGGGTTGGAGATCATGCTGGACGTGCAGCAGGAGGAGTATCTTCCAGTGTGGAAGGACGTGGGTAGGGCACACGTGTGGGGCTCCAGGGGAGGGGATGAATGCATGAGGCTGGGGGTCTGCCCATGGGGAGCAGGATGGGGTGCACTGGGAGGCTGGAGGCATAGAAGGGGTGCTAGAAACTAGGAGGAGAGGGGAGGTGCATGGGTGCAGGTGGCTCAGGTCTGTAATCCTAGCTACACACTGGGGAGGCTGAGATCTGAGGATCACTGTTTAAAGCCAACTGGGCACCGAAGTCCAGCAAGACTCCAATTAACCACTAAAAAGCTGGAAGGGGAGTTGTGGCTCAAGTGGTAGCATGCTGGCTTTGAGCAAAAAAGGCTAAGGGTCAGAGCCCGGAGTTCAAGCCCCAGTACTGCACAAGAGTGGGGGGTGGATGGGGGGGGGGCTGGGCTGGCTGGTCCCAATTCTAGGGATGGGCTGTGAAGGGAAGTCTTAGTGTGTGTGTGTATGTGGAGGGGAGAATCTCAAGCCTCACCCCCTTCCCCAGAAGAGACCCCTTTTGAGGCCGGGATCCGTGTGCACATCCATAGCCAGGAAGAGCCCCCTGCCATCGACCAGCTGGGCTTTGGGGCACCCCCTGGTCACCAGACTTTTGTGTCTTGCCAGCAGCAGCGGGTGAGCTCCCCTCCCTGTGCCGGGCCTGGCCTCTCCCCAGGTGACCTGAGGCCAGTGACCTCCTGACCCCAGTGACCTCCTCTCCCAGAGCCTTCCTAACCCCTTCCTCCACAGCTGAGCTTCCTGCCACCGCCCTGGGGCGACTGCAGCTCGGTGTTTCTGGATCCTGACTTAGATCCGGAGCCCTCTGATCCCCTGGGCCCCCCCACCCCAAGCCTGCCTTATAGCCTAGTAGGGTGTCGCTTGACCTGCGAGACCCGCTACGTGGCTCGGAAGTGCGGTTGTCGCATGATGCACATGCCGGGTAAGAGGCCGGATCTCCGTGCGCCATGGGGAGGCGCTGGGGCTCCCGGAGCTCCCGGAGCTGAGCCCTCTCGCTGCGCTCCCCAGGCAGCGCGCCCGTGTGCAGCCCCCAGCAGTACAAGGACTGCGCCAGCCCGGCCCTGGGTGAGAACCGAGGTCCCCCGGCCCCCCAGACCCCACCCCGCCCCACCAGGCCGCCGCCCTGACCCGGCCTGTGCGGCCCGCAGACGCCATGCTGCGGAAGGACGCCTGCGCCTGCCCCAACCCGTGCGCCGCCACGCGCTACGCCAAGGAGCTCTCCATGGTGCGGATCCCCAGCCGCGCCGCCGCGCGCTACCTGGCCCGGAAATACAACCGCAGCGAGGCCTACATCGCGTGAGTGCCCGGCCGAGGGGGCCCTCGCGGGCACACGGGGCCCTGGTGGAGAACGCATCATCGGGCTGGACCTGACTCTCTGTACTCATAAACTCCAGACAAACTGCCAGAACAAGCCAACCCAGGGCATGGAAATGGCCTAGGGGTTTGGGGGTGTCTATTTTTTCCTGTTTTTATTTTCGGCGCTGGGGCTTGAAGTCTGGGCCTGGGCGGGGTCCCTGAGTTTTTGTGCTCAAGGCTAGTGCTCCCCCACTTGAGCCACAGTTCCATTTCCATCTCTTGCGGGGTTCGTTGGAAATAAGAGTCACATGGAGGGCTGGGAAGTTGGCTCAGTGGTAGAGCGCTTGCCTTGCATGCCTGAGGCCCTGGGTTCGATTCCTCAGCACCACATAAGCAAAAAGCCGGAAGTGGCGCTGTGGCTCAAGTGGTAGAGCACTAGCCTTGAGCTGAAGAGCTGAGGGACAGCGCCCAGGCCCAGAGTTCAGGCCCCACGACCGGACCCAAAAAAAAAAAAAAAAAAAAAGAGTCTCATGGACTTTCCTGCC
The DNA here is from genome assembly GCF_000151885.1 of Dipodomys ordii. NCBI lineage: Eukaryota > Metazoa > Chordata > Mammalia > Rodentia > Heteromyidae > Dipodomys > Dipodomys ordii. The sequence continues at coordinate 3,828,319 of NW_012267317.1, read as the reverse complement.
CCTGCTGTCTTGGACCCGAGATCCTCCTATCTCAGCCTCCTGAGCAGCTAGGATTACAGGCGTGAGCCCGTGGCTGGTGGCCCAGGGTTCTTGAAAGGAGTCATCGGAGACTCCCCCCGCATTGGTTGCTCGTCGTTGGCCCCAGGGGCAGAGGTGGGTGAGGTCCAGCGAACAGCCAAGCCTTTCATGTCCTCCAGGGAGAATGTGCTAGTTCTGGATATCTTCTTTGAGGCCCTTAACTACGAGATGGTGGAGCAGAAGAAAGCCTATGAAATGTCAGAGCTGCTGGGTGTGTGCAGAGCATCAGGGTCCGGGGAGGGGGGGGAGCAGGGAGCCCCAGGTGGCGGGGAGCTGACCTGCTCGGCCTCCACAGGCGACATCGGGGGCCAGATGGGGCTGTTCATTGGGGCCAGCCTGCTCACCATCCTGGAGATCCTGGACTTCCTCTGTGAGGTGGGCGGGGCTCCATCTGGCCGAGGGGGGGGGGGCAGGGAAACCAGGCCAGGAGGGGCCAGGGGGAAGAGTGGTGTTGGCCATGTCTTCTTGCCACTTCCAGGTGCTCCATGACAGAGTCCTGGGCTATGTCTGGAACCAAAGGCGCTCCCAAAGGCACTCCAGCACCAATCAGGTAACAGCCCCTTTCCCTCCCCACCTGCCACCCCCAGCAGGGAGCTTGTGCAGTGATCTTGGCTGATCCTGGGAGGGGAGGGGCTAGACAGAAGGAAGGTGGAGTCCTCTTCACCTCTGAGCCTTTCCCTTCCAGTGTCAGGAAGGGCTGGACAGCTATCGGGCCCATGTTCCGCCCCTCAGCCTGAGCCACAGGTAACACAAAATGCCCCGCTAAGGTCAAGGGAGGAGGGATGGGCAGGATGTTTTCCTGCCTCAGTGCTGCCTTGTCCCGCCAGGCCTCCCACTCCTCCCTGTGCTGTCACCAAGACTCTCTCTGCCTCCCATCGCACCTGCTACCTTGTCACCCGGCTCTAGACCTGCTCTCTGGGATCTGGGTATTCTGGACGTGTCCAATCGACAAGTGTTTTTGATGTCTTGGCCCAAATAAAGCCCTAATGTATGTGCCTGAGTTGTTGGTCTTGTAGGGCAGAGGTCAGGCCTCCCTGAGGAGTCCTTTGCCAGACTTCATCCATCTGAAATTTAGGAGGGACCCTGGTCCGTGTCTCCCTGAGAAGGGGAGGGAAGAGGATTATCAGCCATTTGTACCTCAGTGGGAATCAGACTTGTGCAGAGAGCTGGGCACCCAGTGCCGGTGTGACCTCAGGCCCTGACTGCATTCCCAGCATATAGTTAGAGGAAGCGCAGCCTAGAGCCCAGTGCAGAGGAAGAGGGGCGGGGTGAGCACGAAGGGGCGGTGCCACATCTGAGAACAGGAGCTGCCCGCTGGCCTGCCTTCCAAGGTCATGATTCCTTTTCTCACATTTAGGACCAACTGTGGCTCCAACTCGCTTTGCCCAACCTCCCCATGAGGAGCTGAAGGCCCTAGTTTGGGCAGGAGGGACTTCCACTCCCCCCTGCACGTACCTGGAAGGACACACTGGGCCTTGGCCAATTTCCCTCTTCTGCTGGAAAACTAAATAAGGGAGTATAGGAGAGGTATTCCCGGTGGAATCACATCTTTGGGTCTCTCCTGCCATAGAGTGAAGGGTCCACATGAACTGGGGAGAACCACAGGGAGAGGCCAGGCCCTTAGTCCCTGCCCCTGTCTTTCCTCACAGATGCCAGGTGCTGTCCTCCTGGCCGAGGGAGGCCATCTAGGAGTGTGGCGAGGCAGCCTGCCCTGACCCTAGCAGGGAGGGGGGAAGGTCATGGCCTCCTGCTCAGGCAACAGAAGACAGTTGGGGGTGTCTGAGCGGGGGGCATGGTTGGGAGAGCAGGGCCCCCACCCCAGTCCCCTTCAAAGCCACCCCACCACCACATCAGCAGACTGTGGGAAAGGAGCCAATTTATGAAATTAAATAAGTCCATGGAAGGAGTGAAAACTGTGGGCCAGGGCACCTCGGCCCTGGCTGGACCCAGCACAGCTGGTGCTCAGCACCCCACACCATCCCCCACTCTTCCTCCCCTCCCAGGAGGGGGGCTTAAATAGGCCAGGCCCCTGCCTGGCAGCCAGGGGTCCCAGGACCTAGGGGGGGCAGAAGTCAGAGAAGTAGGGGTGCTGCAGGGCCTCCTCTGCTGAGATGCGCTGCACAGGATTACACTTCAGGAGGTTCTGGAGATGGAGGAAAGGCGGGGCAGGCTCAGGCCTCATCAGGTTCTCGTGGAGCCCCTCTTTCCCGTAGTTCCGCTGGACAAGCATCCCATCCTTCCTTCCTGGGCACCCTACCTGCAACAAGTCCCTCCCCGTGGCATTGAGCTTGGGCACGACGTTCACCAGGGACGTGGTGGCTGGGTACATCGGGTAGGGCTGCAGAAGAGTAGGGAGAGTCAGGCCAGGGAGTAAGACTGCAATGGCCAAAGGCACCATCGTGAGCCATCACCTTTTCCCTGCTCCATACCCAGGCACACCTTATAGTCTGGCAGCTTGGTCATGGCAGGCCACTGCTCTTCAGTGGGTGTCCCTAGCAGCGTGTCCATGGGGTCAAGGGTCACTCATGAGGAAGGGTGCTTCTGCACCTCAAGAAGCAGGGTGTGAAGCGGTCTTCCTTCCTGGGCCAGAACCCTTACACCTGCCTCCCCTCCTCCCTCCACCCCCAGCCCAGCGTGTGACCAGCGCGTTCATCAAGCCTGCCCAGTGTTAAGTCAGCCCAGCCTCCGCTGTGTGCGGTCCAGAACCAGGTGTTCTCTCACAGACTGCTTGCCCTGTCCTCTTTTTTTTTTTTTTAAACCCGTCATGGGGCTTGAACTCTGGGCCTGGACGCTGTCCCTCAGCTCTTCAGCTCAAGGCTAGCACTCTACCACTTGAGCCACAGTGCCACTTCTGCTTTTCTTTTTTTTTTTTTTTCCAGTCCTGGGGCTTTGGCTTTGGGTCTGGGCACTGTCCCTGAGCTTCTTTTGCTCAAGGTTAGCATTCTACCACTTGACCCATAGCACCACTTTTGGCTTTTTGTGTTTATGTGGTGCTGAGGAATCCAACCCAGGGCTTCATGCATGCAAAGCAAGCACTCTACCACTGAGCCACATTCCCGGCCCCACTCTAGTTTTCTGAGTGGTTTATTGGAGATAAGAGTCTCATGGCCTTGCCTGGGCTGGCTTTGAACCATGATCCTCAGATCTCAGCCTCCTGAGAAGCTAGGGTAATAGGCATGAGCCACTAGGGCCTAGCTTGTCCTGGCTGCTTTATTCTAAGGATTCACCTCTGTCTTTCAGCTGCCTCCCCAACGGGCCCTCCTTTCCTACAGTGTGCAGCTCTCCACCCTCAGAAGCCCCAGATTCTCCTCTTGGCCCAGCTATCACTTGGCTCACTCTTGGTCCAAGCTCCCAACCACACCCTTTCCAGAAAGAAGATAAAGATGGCAGAGCAAAGACAGAAGGGTCAGGGAAGCGGAAGGATATCGGAAGATCCTCTTCAGTTGGTCATCGACATCGTTGCCAGGGAAAAGAGGCCGCCCAGCATTGGCCAGCTCTGAGAGGAAGAGAGGGGAGAAGCCATGACACATGAAGCACCTCTCGCTCGAGGTGCCCTGTGCCTGCCAGCCCAGCCCCAGGATCCCCACTCTCTTCCTCCATAGCGGACCCTCTAGACCCCATTTGTCAACCCAAATGGGAAAAACAAGTCCCTCTACAGAGTCCCGCACATCACCTGCAAAGATGCAGCCGGCTGACCACATGTCGATGGACGTGGAGTACAGCTTGGCCCCAAAGAGGACATCCGGTGGGCGGTACCACAGAGTGACCACCTAGAGAAGAACCCACCCACAGGGACCCCCCACTCAGAGAGCTAGGAGCAAGGTTGGAGCAGGCTTAGCGGGAGAGGAAATCAGACAGTGCTGTCACAGGACCCTTGCGCAGGGAAGAGAGGCCCGCTGGGACTCACCCCATATCCCATCTCCTAGGCTCACCTCGGCGGAGTAACAGCGGACGGGGATGCCGAAGGCTCGAGCCAAGCCGAAATCAGCCAATTTCAGCTCCCCATTCTGAGGGGAAATGGGAGGGCACATGGAGAAGGGGCTCTGGAACCAGTTGAAGCAGGCTCCAGCTCCCTTTCTCCAGTCCTGCCCAACTTAGAGCTCCAAAACCCCGGCTCCAGCCTGTGTCCTTCCTCCCTGCCCCCAGAGCAGTACCCTGTTTATGAGAAGGTTCTGGGGCTTCAGGTCCCTGTGTAACACATTGCGGCTGTGACAGAATCCCAGGCCTTTCAGAAGCTGGAATAGGAATGACTGGAAAGAGGCAGAGAAGATGGGAGTCAGCGCCCTGGGTGAACCAGATGTCAGTGACTCACCCTTGTAATCTAGCTATTTGTGGAGCTGAGATCTGAGGATCCCAGTTCAAGGTTAGCCTGGACAGGAAAATCCATGAGATGTTTACTTCCAATTAGCCAGCTAAAAGCTGAAAATATAACTGTAATCCCTCTGTACATCACCTTTATAATAACAATACAAATTTTAAGTTAAAAAACAGAGCTGTGGCCAGGCGCTGGTGGCTCATGCCTGTAATCCTAGCTACTTAGGAGGCTGAGATCTGAGGATCATGGTTCAAAGCCAGCCCGGGCAGGAAAGTCCGGCAGGAAAGTCCGTAAGGCTCTTATCTCCAATAAACCACTAGAAAACCAGAAGTGGCGCTGTGGCTCAAGTGGTAGAGCGCTCGCCTTGAGCTGAATAGTGCAGGGACAGCACCCAGGCCCATAGTTCAAGCCCCACGACCGACAAAAATAAATAAATAAAAAACAGAGCTGTGGCTCAAGTGGTAGAGTCAGCCTTGAGAATAAAAACTATATGTCAGTGCCCAGGTACTGAGTTCCAGCCCAAGTTCTAGCACACTTGGGCACGCATGTGTGCCCATGCCCATACACACTCATGCACACACACGCATGCGTGTGTGCGCACATGCACCCCCCCAACATCCTGGGTAAGAGGCTGTACCCTAAAGCTGGCCTTGTTCCTTCCTCATCTCATGCTGTTCCCTATCTCCCACCCAACTTCCGCTCAGCGGAGCACCATCCAGACACTCTCGCGGCCTCTTGTTGCAAGGCACTGACCATTGCAGTTTTTTTTTTTTTTTTTGTCAGTCATGGATCTGACACTGTCCCTCAGCTCTTCAGCTCAAGGTGAGCCACAGCACCACTTCTGGCTTTTTCTGCTTATGTGGTGCTGAATAATCGAACCCGGGGCCTCATGCATGCAAGGCAAGCACTCTACCACTGAGCCACCTTCCCAGCCTGGCTATTGCAGTTCTGCTCCCGCTATTCTGGGCCTTACAGGCTGGCTGGCAGGCCTTCTTCCCTTTCTTTCTTCCTTCCCTGTGTGGCTGTACCCCAGCATACACCCCATACATCAACAAACTATAGTATAGTGCTGTAGTAATTCAGGAGCTGACTTCCTGAGAACCTGGGCTAAGGCAATTGGTATTGAGCCTAGAACGGTGCCTGGTACACAGTGAAACATTCAGCAAGTATTGCTTTGGTTTGGCTTCTGAGGCAGGATCATCCTGCCTCAAACTTAATGATCCTCCAGCCTCAGTCTCCAGGGTGCTGGGACTACAGGTGTATATCATCAGGCCCAGCTGGTATCAGTTGAATGAATGTTTATCTAGGAGTTTCCTTATCTATTGAATACAAATAAAATCATTGACGTCAGAGTGGTACTGTCAAAAAGCACCAGTGGCTCACACCTGTAATCCCAGCTACTCAGGAGGCTGAGATCTGAGGGTCCAGGTTCAAAGCCAGACCAGGCAGGAAAGTCTGTGAAATTAACTGCCAGAAACCCAGAAGTGGTGCTGTGGTTCAAAATGGAGAGCACTAGCCTCGAGCGAAAAAGCTCAGGGATGGTACCCAGCCCCTGAATTCAAGCCTCACAACAACAAAAAACAAAACAAAACAAAACCACACAAAAATTTAAAAAAAAAAGGAGAGAAAAAAGAAAAAACTAAACTAAAATAAAGGAACATGCCCACTAAGCCTGGAGGTTTCTGGAAGGCATAAACAAGGTTCCTCTCATACTCCAACTGTGCACTCCTGAAGTACCTACAGTATATATAGCCCCACTCCAGCCTCCAGGAGTCCCCAGGCCCCCGTCTCCTCACCTTCACTATCTCAGGGTCCAGGTCACCATTGCAGCTGTCAAAATACTTCTTCAGGTCCTAGAAAGGGATGAGAGACAGACTTTATCTTCAGTGTGGGCCTCTATAACCTCTCAAGATCACCTCCCACCCCACCCCCACAGCCTCTCTTTCACCTGATCACAGAACTCAAAAACCAAAGTCAGCTTCTTGTCACTATGCAGGACATCATGAAGCCTAGAGAGAAAGAAGAGCTCAGCCAGGTTCATTGATGGTCCCTAACACCCCAATACCAGCCCAGTCCAACATGAGGCCTCTAACTCCTCCAACCAGCCAACACAGGCAACATCTGCAGAGCACACACCTGACGATGTTCTTGTGCTTCAGTTCCTTGAGTAGGCAGATCTCCCGGAGTGCTGAACTTGGTACACCCTACACAAGGGAAGGAGCCAGGGGGCAACAGTCACAGACCATCCAGTCCGGATCTCGACCCCCACCGGCCATGTCCTGATCCTACCTCATCATCATCATCCAGCCTCACTCGCTTCAGAGCCACAATCTCATGGGTCTCCCGGTTTTTGGCCTTGAACACTGTTCCATAGGTACCTGAAGGAAGGAGGTCATGGGTAAGTGAAAGGATGGCTATCTTCTCTCTCCAGGAAATCTCTCGGGAGTGAGAGCAGCACTTGAGTGTGCAAGGGAAAGGTTTCATGGTGAAGGCCAGCTTTGTGAGTGAGGATGTGGTTGGTAGGGAAGTACAAGAAGGTGTCATCAGAGGATCAAGGGTCCTAGTAGGAGGGAGAATCTTCCGAACAGAAATCTATAATGATGGCAGTCCATCAGGAGGGTCTGGGAAGAGTGATGAGTCTGGGAGAGAAATGAGGGCCTGCAAAAATGTTGAGACTGGGGGTGTTCGGCGAACTGAAGCTGGGGTGGAGGTTTGCAAGTGGTGCTGAAGCTAGGAGTGGGAAATGCAGAAAGTGCCGCGGTTGGGAGGTCAGATCTACAGGCTGGGGGTGGGCGTCTAGGGGAAATGATAACGGGGAAATTGGTGTCTGTACGGAGGCTGGGCTCAGCGGCCAGGGCTGCTGCCAGTGCTGAGGTCGGAGCCTGCTGGTATTGATTGCTGAGGGGAGCCAGGGCTGCAAAGAATGCTGAAGGGTCTGCAGAAGACCTGGCAGGAACATCTCGTGGTTCCATTACCTTCCCCAATCTTCTCCAGTTTCTCGTATTTCTGCATCCCGGCGGCCGCGGGGACCCCTACGGGCCCTGGGTTCTAAGACTCCAGCCCGGGCGTTGCAGAGGAGGCGGCACCCCAGCTCCGGCCCCGCCCTCCCTGGTGTCTGAGCAGGGGCTCCTGGAACTTGTAGTCCCTTATGGGCCATGTTTCCCAGGAACGTCTGGAGCGGCTGGGCTCGAGAACTACAACATCCAGCAGGCTGTGCCCAGGCAGTCTGCGGCGCTCCACTCCCAGGACCGGGTTCCATCGTGGAGGCTCCCGTGGACTTCAAGTCCCAGAATGCACCGTGCGTCCGTCTTCCGGGAGTCTCCGCGGCGGCGCGCCCGCGACTCCCAGGGTGCCCCGCTCTTGTTATTCCTCTTCGGTGCTCACAGGTCTCACCCATTCGGGAACTACGCGTTCCAGAATGCAGCGGGAGTGGGGGGTGGGGCGCTCCCTTTGGAGGGTTTGACGGCCTAGATCCCGGGTGCAGTTGGTTACCGATCTGGCTCTGACCTGGTTGGTTGTATTGAGTTCCCAGCGACCTCCTGACAACCTCAGCGCCAGTTTCTACCTTTCCATAGGCCGCCACCCAGTGACGCAGGGTTAATTGAGGGGAAGGCTCTGATCGACGCCTCTCTGATCACTCTGATCACCGCACGGGGACCAGCGGACCACAAGTTTGAGCAGCGTTAGAGGCTGGATCCGAGTGGAGACACCCCCTCGTTTCCTGGAGGGCCCAGTTTATCGCTTCCAAGCCCACCGGTCCCCAGCTGCTCCCCTCTGACATGCCGAGGCAGGCTGGCTGGAGCCTGGGAGTCCCCCGGATTCCAGTCTCCAGAGCAGGCCCACTAAGCCAGCCAGGGTGTGGCCCGCGAGGGCCGGCAGGTTGGTTACCCTCCTCGACAGCCACGACCACAGACCGAGGCTGCGCTCGGAGCAGCCTCTACCTCATCCCGTGCGGGAGTTGATTACAGATTTCCTCGCACGGCTCTCTAATTGCCTCGTGATTGCATTCCTGAGGGCTGTGCGCCGGGTGAAAACACCCGAACCAGAGCTGCTGCGAGCCATTGGTTAATTAACTCACTTCTACCCGAGTGTGTGTGCGTGAACCGTGCGATGATTCATCCATGTGGCAGACTAAAGGGAAAAGTGTATTCCTGACCAGAAATAATTTATAATTTAGTTGGGAAAACAAGATTACACACAAAGGTCGCGTTTAAAAGATAAGTGTCGGCTACGAATAGGATTGCGTTCGGTGTGGTAACAGCTCAGAGGAAGGCCGGCGGGGCTCCCCCAAGAAGTCCCCCCGCCCCGCCCACAGCAGCTCAGGACAATGGACAGCCGACCCCCAAGCCCCCCGCTTCTCCGGCCAACACCGGGACTCCTCCGTCGGCTAACTGAGGTTGGGGGCGACGCTGGAGATTCTTAAATCCAGCGTTCCTCTCTTTCAACTCGGTCGGCTTCGAATTTCCGGGCGGCCCCGTGCCGTTGGGTCCCCAGCGTGAGGCGGACTCCTTTCCGCCCAGAGGTGCCATAATAGAGCCGAGAGACGGAGTCCCCCGGGCGCCAGAGTCCCGAGCGGGGAAGGCCGGGTGGAAGCCTCGCGGGGTCCGGCGCGGGAAACGGCGGGGACGCCGCCCCGCCGAGCTGCGGGCGCCGCGCTGGGCCT
>NW_012267317.1:3799310-3819013 GCF_000151885.1 Dipodomys ordii | reverse complement strand
GAGACCCCGAGACCCCCGGGGCACGAAATCCAGTGCAAGCGGGTAAGCGGATAGGTGGCGGCGGGGGGAGGGCCCGGGGCGGCGGAGGGAGGAAGGGAGGGGGAGGGAGAGGGGGAACTCGGGACTCGAGCGGGGCGGGAGTGGAAGGGGAGGAAAGGGCGGAGACTGGGTTGCGGGGAGCGAGGTGTCGGGGAGAGGGATGGGGGGGCCGGCGGAGCGCCGCTCGGGGCCGGGGTTCCCGGATCCGCTCCCGGGCGCCCCGGGAGGGGGTGGCGTCCCGGCGGGGCCGCCGCGGCTCCCGCCCTCCTTTGGGCGGGCTCCAGACCACCCTCTCCCCCGAGACTTGCCTTCAGCGCCCCTCAGCGCGGTCGGTCGGGCTTGCTCGGGCCCTCCGCCCCCATCTCCGAGCTGGGAGGCGGAGCCGGGGGGGGTGGCGGGTCAGGCCAGGACATGGGGTCAGGCCGAAGAGGGAGCCGCTGGGTGGGGATGGGAAACTTGTGGTCCCGGTGTTGGACCTGACTCCTGGGGGCGTGGGGGGGGCTGCGTGGTCTGGGTGGGGAGCTCAGTGCTGGGGGGGGCGCTGCCTGAAATCCAGGGTCCACTTTGCCCTCCCTCCTCCCCCCTCCTCCCCAGGTTCGCAGCGAGAGCTGTGGAATGCACGAATTCACTTGGAAAGTGGTTAATGCCCAAGTGGGGGTCCGGGGTGCTAATCCCCTGGGCCGGGGGAGAGATGCTAATCCCCCCGGGCGGGTTGGGGCTGGCCCCGGGAATGTGCCCCCACCCGGATTATGGGCCTTGGTGCTCTGGACAGAGGCTGCTTTGTGTTCTGGGACAGCGGGGGGGGGGGAGGAGTGGGGGGGCGTGGAGAGGAGGAGGGGGTGTGGACGAGTGCAGAGGACACAGCCCGCGGTGGGAAGCACCTGCGGGGTGCTGAGGCCTGCCTCCCCACACCTTCTCCGATGGCGTTTCCTCCCAGGACGCTTCTCCCCCATGCTAGCCGAAGGCCTGCCGAGGGGGAGGTGGGGAAAGCAGTCAGCTGAGTTGGGGTGCCTGCCAGGAACACGTCACTCAGGCTCACCCTGGGTTGACACCCCCCCACACACCATTATTCTTTGACCCTATGCCGACCTACCTATCTTATCCCTAAATAGCTTCAAGTCGAACAACCCCAACCTCCAACATAGAAGGATCGTCCTGTTAATACCTACAGAGACCCTGCTGGCTGTACTGCCACTAGGAATGGGTACCCCGATTGGCCCTGGTTGGGCTTCCTCCCTACGTCCCTTCTAACTGCTCCAACACCCCACCCCCAACCTTGTCCCCCTGTGTCCCCGACAGTCACCGTCAGGAGGAAGGCAGCCCTGCCACTCATAGTTTCCTGGCCCGGCTTGGGGAGGATGGGACTGCTTCTCAGGATTTCTGTGCCCACCCCCTCCAAGCCATCACATGCCCCTCCCCCACTATAAAGCTCTGTCCAGCCTGAGCCCACTCCTAGCCTTTCCTCCCTCCTACTGAATAAGTAGACCTAGACTTTTGCCCTTCTCCCGCTCTGCTTCTGTTGTGCCTGGGGGGCTGAGGAGGGGCACCTCCCTACCCACCTACCTTGGGGAAGGGGCATCCCCTCCCAACTAGCCAGCTTCTTGTTTGCCCTCTTGGGTTCTCCAGAGTTCTCTTTCTGTCTGTCTAGGCATCTGGCCCCCTTCTCCACCCCTTTGCTCGGCAGGGTGTCTCCCTCTCCACCACACCCCTCTCTGGTCTCAGGCCCACCTCCCGTCCCCCACGGCTGGGTTCCTGTTTCTGCCTGGCCCTTTACTCCCGTTCTTTCTTGGTTCCTTATCTCTCCCTCCCTCATCTCTGTTGCTTTCTCTCCTGGGCTGGGTCTTGACTCCTTCCTCCCTCATTTTTCTTGCAGCCTCTCCCCATTCCTCTGTCTCCTTCTCTCTGCTCTGTCTCTGGGCTCCTGGTGGCCCCCCTCACCTCAGTCTTCCTTTCTTCTCCCTCTGGTCTTCTCCATTCTGCCTAGAAATCTCTCTCCCCTCTTCTCTGGCCACCTCTAAGGGACCACTCTGAGGCCCTTCCCAGGCCAGGCACTGTCCCGAGCAACGAGTAGGCAGTGGCTGGGGGCTCCATTTCTCCTGGGGCCCTGTGCCCTGCCTGCATGGAGACCCTGCCTCTCCCCCACCCAGGTTATGCCTCCGCCTTGTTGCCCTGAAAGTCGAAGTGACAGCGAAAAGGGCTAAGATTTGGCCATGAGCAGCGCCCCCAGGCGCCCCGCCTCGGGCGGGGATTCCTTGCACATGGTGAGTACTGTGGTCACCGGCCTCCAGCTGGACCGGGTGCAGGGTGGGCGTTCAGAAGCCGGGAAAAGAGGCTGTGGTGGATTGGAGGGGAGATGCCACTCTGCACCCTGACCTTACGGGAGTGGGAAAGTGCTGGACTAGGTTAAGTGGGGGACAGGTGGCTTTGGTTTTCTGGGAGGGAGTTCAGGCGGTTTCCTGATGCCCTGCGTGGTAGTTTAGCTTCAGATGGACAGGAATTTTGGGTCTCATGCGGTGACCCCCCTCTGACCGGCGGTGAGGTGTTGCGGTCTGCTGCTGGGAGATGGTTACAGTGCACCACGGTTCTGGGCAGAGCTTGCTGGCTGTCTGGCACCGCCCAGGCCCCGCCCCTGATCCCCGGGTGCCACCTAGGCCCGCCCCCCACGTGGCCACCTCCCCCCTTGGTCCCCTCCTGATTTTCCTAAGAAGTCTAATGATTAACCTCGGGGCCACAATCAGTCCAGCCCAGCCTGGCATGTGACTGGGAAGGGGCCTGGCAGGTGCCCTCCTCCTGTCTCCCAGGTTCACCTCTGCCGCCATGGACTTCCTCCTGCGGCCTCAGGTGCGAGGGGTCCTTGACCCACCATTACCCTGCCCCCCCTCTCCCGGTGACTTGCTTCCGCCCTTGCTTCCTCTTGCCTGGCTGCTTCTGGTGGGAATGGGGCCGGTTGCCTGGGAAAGCCCGCTGGAGCTGCGGGGCTGGGCTGGGCAGAAGATGTCCCAGACCGAAGACTTTGTGCATCCTCTGCTGACCCAGGCCCTGCCAACTCCAGCTGCTTTGTGTGCGCCCCCACCCCTGCCCATCTCCCTAAGACCCACCCTTCTCCTCTGCCTCTTGGCTTTAGTGGCTGGCACTGTGGGGAGGGGACTGCATACCCCGCCCTTGGAGGTCCTGATGCCCTTCAGCTCCAGAAGCTCTTGAGCAAATATTTGCGGGCAGCGGGGAGCTGAGACCGGCGGGGGGTTGGGGGGGCTGGACCAAGACTAGGTAGCAGCCCTCCTCGCCAGGCTGAGCCGCGGGTGCGCTGCAGCTCCTGCCTTGCTCTGGCCCTGCTGGTGCTGTCTGCTGTTACACTCCTGCAGGATGACTCAGGTGGGGGGAGTGGGGGTGGGGAGAGGGGCGGGGCCAGATGGCTGATGAGCCAAGTGGGACCAGCAGAGGGGGTGCTTGCTGAAGTAATGAGGGGGGCTCTCTCAGCGAAGCAAGCACATACTTTCATGGCCACAGAGGGCTGGATTTGATCAGACCAACTTTGTACAGCAGCTAGCTTGGGTGCCTCCAGAAGTTACTTAGGGGGCTTAGCAGTTGTCCTGCAGCTGGAAGGAGTTTCTTCACTTTCCCCCCACTTACACGGCCCAGTCCACACACAACAGTGTCCCGGCTGCTGTGGGGAAGGGGGACTGGGTCCTGGCATTGAAGGGAAAGGCTGCTGGGGCTTGCTCGGTCCCTGTAGTGGCTGCCTGGGGAACACTGATCGGTGGCACTGGGCAGGCTGGGACCTGAGGTGTCATTCCCAGTGATGCCCTCTGTTGTCTTCACAGCCAGAACCAGAGAGCGTGGGCTCTGGGACACCAGGCTTCCCCCAGCAGGAGGAAGATGATCTTCACCGCACCCTGGGCGTAGAGCGGTTTGAGGAGATCCTCCAGGAGGCAGGCTCCCGAGGAGGAGATGAGCCGGGCCGCAGCTATGGGGAGGAAGACTTCGAGTGTGAGGAGGCAGTCAGGGGACCGGGAGGAGGAGGAGGAGGAGGAGGCTGGGGCTCAGTCGGACCTCCTTGCAGCGAGGGGGCTGGGTCCCAGTAGAAAGGGCTGCCATTAGCCACCAAGATGGCCGAGGAGGGAGCCCGTGCCAGCCAGCAGCCAAGCTCTCTTCCCCACAGACCACCGCCAGTCCTCTCACCACATCCACCACCCGCTGTCCACTCATCTGCCTCCGGATGCACGCCGCCGCAAGGCCCCTCAAGGCCCAGGACGGAAGCCTCGAAGGCGTCCTGGGGCCTCTCCCACTGGGGAGACCCCCACCATCGAGGAGGGGGAGGAAGATGAGGATGAAGCCAGCGAGGCTGAGGGGGCCCGGGCACTCACACAGCCGTCCCCTGCCTCCACACCCTCTTCGGTGCAGGTGAGTGGGGCCTGGGCTCTTGGTGCATGTTCAGAGAGACCCCGGCCTGGCCTCACCTTTCCTCATGGCTGTTCTAGTTCTTTCTACAAGAGGATGAAAGTGCTGACCGAAAGGCAGAGAGGACCAGTCCATCTCCCCCTATGCAACTTCCTCCTCAGGAAGCAGCTCACCGGGCCACCAAAGGAGCTCAGCCTGGGTAAGTGCCCCTTTGTTGACAGTGTCCCAAGAAGACACATCTTTTTTTCTCTTTCTTTTTTTTGTGGGTCATAGGGCTTGAACTCAGGGTCTGAGTGTTGTCCCTCAGCTCTTCACCTCAGAGCCTGTGCTCTATCACTGAGCTACAGCACCACTTCCAGTTTTCGGGTGGTTTATTGGAGATAAAGCATTTCACAGCCTTTCCTGCCCAGCTGGCTTTGAACCATGATCCTCAGATCTCAGCTTCCTGAGTTGCTAAGATTACAGGCGTGAGCCACTGGAGCCCGGCTAAGACACATCTTGTAGAAGAAGGAGACCATGCAGGAGAAAGCAAAGTTTGGGAGTCACTAGGCTGAGCTTCCGATCCTCGCCACCTCCCAGTATCTCTCTTGGAAGGTGATAGCATGAGACCGCTCTCATTGGCAGGGATTACAGGATGGTTTAGAAGTCTAAGCTGCCCCCCACTTGGCTGTTATTCCCCGCCCCCCCCTATCCCTGCTCAGGCTCTAGCTGGGCACTAGGTTGACCTCCCAGCTCCTGCTGAGCCCCAGAGCTCCAGAGGGGAACTCTTGTTCTTGGGGACTTGCCAGTCCACCCAATTGGAAACTAAATGTCATCACGTGAAATGGAGCAGGGACGTCATCATGGCATCCAGAGGCCCGGCTTAGGCTCAACATCAGTTCCAGGAGGGTTCTTTGCTTCTTATGTTTTTGGTGCTGATACTGGGGCTTGAACTCAGGATCTGGGTGTTGTCCCTTAGCTTTTTTGCTCAAGCTGGCATTCTACCACTTGAGCCACACCTCCACTTTCAGCTTTTTGCTGGTTAATTGGATAATAGTCTCATGGACTTTTCCACCTGGGCTGGATGTTTGAATCGTGATCTTCAGGTCTTAGTCTCTTGAGTAGTTAGGATTAAAGGCATGAGCCACTGGTGCCTGGCAAAGTACCAGGATGCGATGGGAGTTTAGGGGCACTAGCCAGAGAAGGCTTCCTGGAGGAAATAACTTTGAACACGTTCTCAAGGTCATGACTATCACAGACCTGTTGTTTTCTGGGTGCCAGGCAGAGTGAAGAGCTTTGGGAGGTGAAGGGCACGGTGCCCCTTAGAGGAGTGAGTGCACAGGCTCACTACGAGCCAGGATGGCAAGGAAGCTGGCAGCGGCAGGAACTTCAGGGAAAACCTGGCACCGGGGAGAAGAAGGGAAAGGTGGGCAAGGCTGTAGAGCCAGGCAGTGTGTGTGGTGGGCCAGGGAGACCTGGAGGGGACTTGGGCCCCAGCCATGTTTGCCTGCTGGTATTGGGAGGGAGGACGATAGGATGTTGGTGACAAATGGAGAGAGGCAGGAGCTGGTGTCTGCGGAAGGCAGCACACAGACCTTCCTCACAAGTTTGGGTTCACAGCTTGCCTCCACATACTTCAGCTCTGTGATCACAAGTCCGGGACCGTGTTCATGGCTTGAGTCCTGCAGTTAGGGGTGGGAAGGGTCAGAGGAGCACAGGAAGGAGCGCTGCGCTGCCAAAATGTCACCTTTCGAAGCAGCATGGGGCTTTGTGTGCACATGGAACCTTCCATGATGGTTGGGGCTGCCCAGCTAGGAAAGGGCCAGAGCGGGGCTTTCAATGTGGCTAGTCTGCTCCTGGAAGCCCTCTTCTTCCCACATCTCCATCTCCACGGATGGCAGCTGGGAGGAGTGGAGCGTCTGTGCCTCCCTCCTGCCTGGGGGAGAAGGCCAGCTTTCCCAGCTCACTGCTTCTCCCTGTGCAGCGCTCTGATGGAGGAAGTGGCAGCGGTGGCCGGTGGCACAGCCGGGGGTGATGACGGAGGCGCTTCGGGCCGCCCCCTGACCAAAGCCCAGCCTGGCCATCGCAGCTACAATCTTCAGGAGAGAAGACGCATCGGGAGCATGACGGGAGCGGAGCAAGCGCTGCTGCCCCGGGTGCCCACAGATGAGAGCGAAGCCCAGACGCTGGCCACGGCTGACCTTGACCTCATGAAGAGTGAGTGCTGGTGGGGCCTGGGCCAGGTCCACTGCTGGCGGGAAAGGGAGTGAGGAGAAGGGAGAGCCTAACCCTGACTCCTTACTGGTCCTCAGGTCACCGGTTTGAGGATGTGCCTGGGGTGAGGCGACACTTGGTACGGAAGAATGCCAAAGGGTCTGGGCAGAGTGCCCGGGAAGGGCGAGAGCCTGGCCCCACGCCTCGGGCCCGGCCCCGGGCCCCCCACAAACCCCACGAGGTATGAGTCTTTGCTTCATGCTTTGTTCCCTTGTGCCTCGGGATCTTCCCTTCTGCTCCCTAGCAGACCAGCCATGAGCTGGAGCCTTACGGCTGCCCCTGGGCTGGGGTCCACTCCTGTAGAAGGAGCAGAAGCTGGGGTCCTCACGGCAGACATTGATTTGCATATTGAGATGCTGCCCTTTCAGGGGCAAGGCCGCTCGTGGCAGTGGCAGTGAGGCGTCTGAGGAGGAGGTGCTTTCTCCTGGCCCCATCCAAGGACAGGGCTGGACAAGGCTGGCGGGCAGTGCTGCACTTGATTTTGAAAACCCAGTCACCTCTGTGCTCATTTGACCCTCCCAGAAACCTGTGAAGGAGACAGCACAGGTGTTGTCAGCCATAAACTGGGGTCTGTGATTTCCCCAAGGTCACCTAGTTACTCAGTGACCCTGCCCATCCTAGACTGTGGGCCTCTGCTCCTGAACTCTGACTTAGTAATTTGTCCAAGCTGTTTATTGAGGTATAATAGCCCTATAGTAAACTGCTCCTGTGCGGAGTGTGCAGCTCAGGGAGTGCTGCACCCACGGCGTCTGGGTTGCCCCTGCCCAGCTGGAGACTGTTCCCACCCTTGGCACGTCTCTCCCTGGCCCCACCCTGGCAGTGGCCTGCAGATGTGACCGTGTTCTGTTGTTTGCAGTTAGTTTTGCCAGTCCTGAATACATGTTAAAAGAATCGTGCAAGCCAGGTGCTAGTGGCTCACACCTAAAATCCTAGCTACTCAGGAGGCTGAGATCTGAGGAACATGGTTCCAAGCCAGCGTGGGCAGGAAAGACTTTTTTTTTTTTTTTGTCGCTTGTGGGGCTTGAACTCAGGGCCTGGGTACTGAACCTCTTTGTGCTCAAGGCTAGTGCTCTACCACTTGAGCCACAGCGCCACTTCTGGCTTTTTCTGCTTATGTGGTACATGCAAGGCAAGCCCTCTACCACTGAGCCACCTTTCCAGCCCCAGCCACTTCCAGTTTTTGAGTGGTCAATTGGAGATAAGAGTCTCACAGGATCTTTTCTGCTCTGGCTAGCTTTGAACCACGATCCTCAGATCTTAGCCTCCTGAGTAACTAGGATTACAGGCATGAGCCCAGGCGCCTGGCTTTATCAGACTTTTGTCTCCAGTAAACTACTCAGAAAAAACTGGCACTGTGGCTCAACTGGTAGAGCACTAGCCTTGAGCACTGAAATGATCAGGAATAGACCCCAGGCCCTGAGTTCAAACCCCAAGACTGGCAAAAAGGAAGAAGCCCATTTTGTGCAGTGCCGGATGCTACGGCCCAAAGGTGTTTACATGTTTTTTTTTTTTTTTTGGTGCTGGTACCAGGGCTTGAACTGAGCACCTTACACTCTTGCTTGGCTTTTTTGCTCAAGGCTGATGCCTCTGCTACTTGGGTTACACCGCCATTCTGTCTTTCTGCTGGCTCATTGGAGATAAGAGTCTCAAGGACTTTTCTGCCTGGGCTGGCTTTGAACCACCATCCTTAGATCTGAGCCTCCTCAGTAGCTAGGATTACACACTGGCTCAGGTTCTCTTTAACATGCCCAACAGCCTGTGGAGATGGGCAGCATTATTGCCACTTATAGACAAGGGAAATCCAGTGTCATACTGGGTAGTCACGAGTGGCTGGTGTACCATCTACCCTGCCCCCACCTCAGGATCACTTGTTCCTCATGACGCCGCTTCTCCCAGGCCTGTGCCTATGGTGTCTTTTCTTCTCCCTTTAAGGTGTTTGTGGAGCTGAATGAGTTGTTGCTGGACAAAAACCAGGAGCCTCAGTGGCGGGAGACAGCCCGCTGGATCAAATTTGAGGAGGACGTGGAGGAAGAAACTGAGCGCTGGGGGAAGCCTCATGTGGCCTCGCTGTCCTTCCGCAGCCTTCTGGAGCTTCGTAGGACCCTGGCCCATGGTACCCGCCCGCCTCCTTGCTCTTAGGCCTCTTGGCTCAAGCTGTTGTTTTCTCTGTCTCTCCCTCCCTCCCCCTTTTTCCCTTCCCCCCTTCCCCCTCTCCCTCTTGCTGTTGATTTGGCCATAATGATGATTTTGTCTTTTCAGTACGGGGGCCTTGTACTTGCTAGGCAGGTACACTACTACAACTTGAGCTATGTCCCCCCAGACTCTACTGGTGTTTATGTTTGTGCCTTACACTTGCTAGGTAGGTGCTCTGCCATTTGAGCCATACCTCCAGCCCTCAAAGCTTCTGTGTTTTAAGTGATAAAAGTAAGTTTGTTTTTTTTTTTAAACCATTTCAATAGAAATCTTCCTGGAATTCCTGGCATGCCTTGCTAGCATCTTAGAGGATCTAGGATGTGGTCTAACCTGTAGGTCTGTATAAATTTCACTAAACCACCACAGACGCAGGGCTCCAGAGCCACGTGAGCTCTTATTCCCTCCTTCCCGTTGGGAAATCACTCTCAGTTCTTTGAAGACTTGTTTCTAAGCAGCTGAAGACTGAGAAGTCTGCTGTTAGAATGGTTTCCAAAGTCAGAGTAAGTAGACTCTGAGGGAGGCTCTAGAGCTTGGGTTAAGTGCCAGAGTGAAGGCGCTTTATCATTAGGCTTTGTGATCCATTCTGGCTGCTCTCAGCCCTTTGATTCTATTTCTTCTTTAGTTCTTCGTCCCTGAAAGTTGACCTTGCCAGATAAATAGCCTGGTAGCTTTTGAAAGGACTTTCATTTCTATATGAGGCAGCAGGAGAAGTCTATGATCAGCACTGGGCTTGCTGCAACAGATGACCAGAAGCCTGTGCTGCAGGTGATGGCTTTAGGCAGCTGAGGGCTGTCGTGTGGACAGGGCAGATGTCAGCTGTGTGAGTTCCAGAGGGAGAGCTAGGACTCTTGAGGACCATCAGAGTGGCAGCTAAGAGGAAGAGCTTTCTCACAGCAAAGGGCTTAGCAGGAGTGGGCACCCTGGTCATGATGGAGTGGGGATGAATAGATCTGAGAGAAGCAATGATCTCGGCATCAGAGGCAAAGCTCAGACTCAAGCCCTGGACCTCAGTTTGTAGGTCAGTGCCCTGACACCTGGACCACAGCCGCCTGGCTGCCCCCACTTGCCCTCCCTCCCCCTCTCCTTCTCTCCTTCAGTGGTGTTTCTTGCCCTGGGGTGAGGAATGGCCCCTGTCGTCTCAATTCCAGGGGCTGTACTCTTGGACCTGGATCAGCAGACCTTGCCTGGGGTAGCCCACCAGGTGGTGGAGCAGATGGTCATCTCTGACCAGATCAAGGCTGAGGACAGAGCCAATGTGCTGCGCGCCCTTCTTCTGAAGCACAGGTGTGGCCCTGTGGGAACGCCGCTGCATCACACCCACCTCCCTCCAGCCCTGCGCTGCCCCTCCTCACCCTCACCGTCCTCTGCCCTTCCAGCCACCCAAGTGATGAGAAGGACTTCTCCTTCCCTCGCAACATCTCCGCCGGCTCCCTCGGCTCCCTGCTAGGACATCATCATGCCCAGGGCGCGGAGAGTGACCCCCACGTCACCGAGCCTCTCATTGGTGGAATTCCAGAGACGCGGCTGGAGGTGGAGCGTGAGGTGAGGGAGGAGCAGGTCTGCCCGGGGCTGGCAGCAGGGCTGTAGAGTAAGCCTGGGCGTCAGGGGCGGCTGAGCTCCATTCCGTGCCCCTCCCACCCCAGCGTGAGCTGCCACCTTCAGCCCCACCAGCTGGCATCACCCGCTCCAAGTCTAAGCACGAGCTGAAGCTTCTAGAGAAGATTCCTGAGAATGCTGAAGCCACAGTGGTCCTTGTGGGTACGTGGGCCAGGTCTGCGTGCGTGCGTGCATGTGTGTGTGTGTGTTACGGGGACAGGTCTCGGTAGCCACCCAGGGGTAGGAGCTGGAAGGACCCTGCTGCTTGTTCTTGCCCATGATGCCTCCACCCCTCTAGGCTGTGTGGAGTTCCTCTCACATCCCACCATGGCCTTTGTGCGCCTGCGGGAGGCTGTGGAGCTGGACGCGGTGCTGGAGGTCCCTGTGCCCGTGCGCTTCCTCTTCCTGCTCCTGGGCCCCAGCAGCGCCAACATGGACTACCACGAGATTGGCCGATCCATCTCTACCCTCATGTCTGACAAGGTCAGCCCTGTCCTCATCCTCTGGCCCTTCTCCCTGGAGCCAGCATCCCTCGATCAACCTGGCTCTCCACACAACCCTGTTGCTGCTGCTGATCTTGCCAGCCCTGGCCCTGGGCTCTTCCTCCCCCCCCCCCCGTTCTATGCCCTTCCCTGATCCCCAACTGTGTTGGCAGCAATTCCATGAGGCGGCCTACCTGGCAGACGAGCGGGATGACTTGCTGACGGCCATCAATGCCTTCCTGGACTGCAGCGTGGTGCTGCCGCCTTCGGAGGTGCAGGGCGAGGAGTTGCTGCGTTCTGTTGCCCACTTCCAACGCCAGATGCTCAAGAAGCGAGAGGAGCAGGGCCGGCTGCTGCCCCCCGGCGCTGGGTTGGAGCCCAAGTCTGCGCAAGATAAGGGTACGCCCATGTAGGCCACACCAGCGGGGGCTCCCTGGGAAGGGAGAGTCTTCACTGGCGCCCTGACGGAGGCCTGGGTTGCAGCGCTCCTGCAGATGGTAGAGGCGGCAGGTGCAGTTGAAGACGATCCCCTCCGGCGGACCGGCCGGCCCTTTGGGGGGCTGATCCGGGACGTACGGCGCCGCTACCCCCACTACCTGAGTGACTTCCGCGATGCGCTTGACCCTCAGTGCTTGGCGGCGGTCATCTTCATCTACTTCGCGGCCCTGTCGCCTGCCATCACCTTTGGGGGATTGCTTGGTAAGCAGAGTCCTTGGAGGGAGGCCGGTGTCAGTGGGCAGGGCAGCAGGCAGCAGCTAAGCTTGTGTTTGTACCCTTAGGAGAGAAAACGCAGAACCTGATAGGGGTGTCAGAGCTGATCATGTCTACAGCGCTCCAGGGTGTGGTCTTCTGTCTTTTGGGGGCTCAGCCGCTGCTAGTGATTGGCTTTTCTGGGCCCCTCCTGGTTTTTGAGGAGGCCTTCTTCTCGGTAAGACCCGGCCCCCTTCCTGAGATACTGCTCTCAGTCCCAGATCTTGGGCCTGATAGCCAACTTTGCCTTCCCAGTTCTGTAATAGCAACCAGCTGGAGTACCTGGTGGGCCGTGTGTGGATTGGCTTCTGGCTCGTACTCCTAGCCCTGCTCATGGTGGCCCTAGAGGGTAGCTTCCTGGTCCGCTTCGTCTCCCGCTTCACTCAGGAGATTTTTGCCTTCCTCATCTCCCTCATCTTCATCTACGAGACCTTCTACAAGCTGATCAAGGTAGGCAGGCCCAGCTGGGCGAGGGCCTTTGGGCAGCAGGGAGCCCAGAACATCTTGGCTTTTCTATCTAGACAGGAGGCCAGGCTTATCTTAGTGTCCCTTGGGCCTGTAGTCCCACGGAGCCCTCAAGCTAGCTAGAGCTCGGTCTCCTTCCTCCTAACCTGTTGCCAACACATATTCATGGTTCACGTCCTTCTTTCAAAAAGGAATACCAAGCTGGGCACTGGGGGCTCACGCCTGTCATCCTAGCTACTCAGGAGGCTGAGATCTGAGGATCGTGGTTCAAAGCCAGCCCGGGCAAGGAAAGTCCGTGACACCAGAAAACCGGAAGTGGTGCTGTAAGCTCAAGTGATAGAGTACTCGCCTTGAGCTGAAGAGCTCAGGGACAGCGCCCAGGCCCAGAGTTCAAGCCCCACAACTGACCAAAAAAACCCAAAAACCTAATACCAAGGGTTACATTCAATTTTGTTAAAATGTCAAATTTGTGAGAGCATGGGAAGGGAATGGCCCACAGGTAACAAACACAGTCACAGCCCGGGTATCAGACAGAAAGGACAGTGGCGGGAGGTGTCTTCTCCCAGTTCCCACAGCTCCTCTGGGCCTGGCTCACACTACACCCAGTGGTCTTCCTCCCTCCCAGCCTGCCCCTGGGCCTTCCCTTAGTCCATGAGGCCTTGTGTTCACAGCTGACCTTCTGGATCATTTGTCTGTGAGTGTTCAGGTGCCAGTAGTGCTTGGAGCCTCATGCTCTCCATTTTTTCACTGCCAGGACTGGGAAGGTGGCTCAGTGGCAGAGCGCTTGCCTCACATGCATGAGGCCCTGGGTTCGATTTCTCAGCACCACATAAGCAGAAAAAGCCAGAAGTGGCGCTGTGGCTCAATGGTAGAGCGCTAGCCTTGAGCACAAAGAGACTCAGAGACAGCACCCAGGCCCAGAGTTCAAGCCCCACAACCAACTACAACAAAAAAGACTACTCTGCCACTTGAGTCACCCCTCCACTTCTGGCTTTCTGCTGGTTAATTGGAGCTGAGAGTACCATGAACTTTGCTGCCATACTGGCTTTGAACCACAATCCTCAGGTCTCAGCCTCAATAACTAAGATTACAGGCATGAGCCACCAGTGACTAATTGGATCATTTTCATTGATTATTGAAAAGGATCAGTTGGGTCATTTTGTTAATCCAACAATACAAGTTCAAGCAAGGTATGGTAGGAGACTGAGGCAGGAACAAGGATTAGAGTGTGAGCTGGGCCAGTGAGTGCCAGCATGGGCTAAATAGTGAGACCCTATCACATATTCTCTCTCTCTCTCTCTCTCTCTCACACACACACACACACACACACACACAAAAATAGTGAGGCCCTATCACATCTCTCTGTCACACACAGGCACACACACATGCTCACATACGCTTCTGGAAGGTAAACTGGCCTTTTCCCTGCCAGTCCCAGCCCCCAGCATCCCGCTCAGGCTGAGCTCTCTCTCCAGTTCAGCTAATGGAGTTCTTTGTGGCCTTCTCCAGATCTTCCAGGAGCACCCCCTCCATGGCTGTTCAGTCTCTAACAGCTCAGAGGCAGATGGTGACGACAACATGACTTGGTCCAGGGCAGCATCCACACTGAGCCCAGGCAACGAGAGCTTGGCTGGACCGTCTGTACCCGGGAGACTCCGGGGCCAGCCCAACACAGCCCTGCTGTCACTGGTGCTTATGGCGGGCACCTTCTTCATTGCCTTCTTCCTTCGAAAATTCAAGAATAGCCGGTTCTTTCCAGGCCGGGTATGTGGGCTCAGGCTGGAGGCTGACAAGGAAATGAGGGGCTGTGTTTGGCAGGAGGCCTCTGAGCATGCTGCTTTCCCTCTCAGATCCGACGGGTGATCGGGGACTTCGGGGTACCCATCGCAATCCTCATCATGGTGCTTGTAGATTACAGTATCGAGGATACCTACACCCAGGTAAGGTGGTACACGTGGCAGTAAGGAGCTACTGCCTGGCCCTGCCTTGCTTCTACTACTCTGGGTTCTGTAGCCCCCAGCCAGGGCAGACTGGGCAGACATCAACCTCTTTCTGTGGTGTGCCCGCACATCCACCTTTGCCCCTGACCCTATTCCTGTAGAAGTTGAGTGTGCCTGACGGATTCTCAGTGACGGCTCCTGACAAGCGGGGCTGGATCATCAACCCCCTGGGGGAGAAGAGCCCCTTCCCTGTGTGGATGATGGTGGCCAGCCTGTTGCCTGCCGTCCTGGTCTTCATCCTGATCTTCATGGAGACGCAGATCACCACGTGAGCCTTCCTAGCTGATGGGTCTCGGGGCTCTGGGAGAATGTGGAGACCATCGCTGTGCTGGGCAAAGGAGCCCAAGGGATTCGGCTACCAGGTTGACTCAAGTTTATTTTATAGGCAGCAGAAAATATCGTCTTTGTTGGCCGGGACAGGGACAGCCTGGCTGGAAGGGGGTCATGCAAGATAAGAGCAAGTTTAGATCATGATGGAATTCTAGTCCCGACACAGGGACTGGTTGGGGCGCTCTGGGAAGGTGAGAAGGGGTGTGCTGTGTGTGCCTGGCCTCAGCCAGCACTGACCCTCCCACTCAGGCTGATCATCTCCAAGAAGGAGCGCATGCTGCAGAAGGGCTCCGGCTTCCATCTGGACCTGCTGCTCATCGTGGCCATGGGCGGCATCTGTGCCCTCTTCGGCCTGCCGTGGTTGGCTGCAGCCACCGTCCGCTCTGTCACCCATGCCAACGCACTTACCGTCATGAGCAAAGCTGTGGCACCTGGGGACAAGCCTAAGATTCAGGAGGTCAAGGAGCAGCGGGTGACAGGGCTGCTGGTGGCTCTGCTCGTTGGTATGTTGGCCTTGTCTCCACTTTCTCCATGGGTTCTTAAGGGCCACCGAGGGAGAAAGCTGAGGCCGCTCTTTCTTCACCCCTCCCCAGGCCTTTCCATGGTCATCGGGGATCTGCTCCGACAAATCCCTCTCGCTGTGCTTTTTGGGATTTTCCTGTACATGGGAGTCACTTCCCTCAATGGGATCCAATTCTACGAGCGGCTGCATCTGCTGCTCATGCCGCCCAAACACCACCCAGATGTCACCTATGTCAAAAAGGTGAGTGGCCACCCAAGAGGGTGGCCAGTCCCCCTCTGCATGCTGGACACATGGGCTCTTCTAGCCCCTCTGAAGAAGAAGGATGGCCTTTGTCCCCTGGATATGGCTAGCTCGGGGAGACACGTAGGCCCACCTCATCTCTGCCCCCAGGTTCGGACCCTGCGGATGCACCTGTTCACCGCCCTGCAGCTTCTCTGCCTGGCCCTGCTCTGGGCAGTCATGTCCACAGCTGCCTCCCTGGCCTTCCCCTTCATCCTCATCCTCACGGTGCCTCTACGAATGGTGGTGCTCACCCGCATCTTCACTGAACGAGAGATGAAATGTGTAAGGAGCCTGCCCCCTCCTCTCCAGTCCCCCTTCCCATGGGCGCTCCCTTCCCAAGGTTCTGGACCGACCCAGTCTTCCTTTCCTCTCACAGCTGGATGCTAATGAGGCGGAGCCCGTGTTTGATGAGCGCGAGGGTGTGGACGAGTACAACGAGATGCCCATGCCTGTGTAGCTGCTGCCTGGAGGACAGCAGCGGGACTCGCAGAGGGACTGTCGGGCGGAGGGAACGGGGGCTGGCGGGATGGTGTGTCTCCCTCCTCCTCCTCATTTTTATTTAAGTGATTAATAATTTAAAGTCCTCTTCTCCCCACTCCTTCAGTAAAGTGCTTCAGCCCCCCACTTAGCCCTGGCCTGTCTTCATTTGGGGGGAGGGGTGAAAAACATAGGGAACCCTACCCTGTCCCAGGAACGAGACTCAACATAGGAAGGAAAGGGACTTTAATGATAAACCAAAACAGGGAGCCAAAGTGCAAGTTGTCCACCCCCCATAGGGGGGCCATCCTGAGCCCCTTGCGCATTCCCTCACCCCCCTTCGGGTCCCCAGTGGAGGCCCAAGGCCTGGAGCTTCTGCCTCAGGTAGCTCTTGAGCTGGGGCAGGCCTCTCTGCGACTCCAGTTCCTCAAAGGGCAGCTGTGGGGAGAGGAGAGTGGGTCAGTGAGTCACGCTGGGCAGCGGGTCAGCCTGCAAGGGGGGCGGGGCGGGCCTCTCACCGGCAGGAGCTGGTAGCCCATTAGGCCTAGATGCCGCTCCCTCAGGGCCCGGGATCCCAGCAGCACCCTGCCGTCGCGGCAGAAATGCCAACGCTCGCGCAGCATCAGCACCACTCTGGAGGGGGGCAGACATGGCTCAGAGTACTGGTGGCCAGTTGGCCAAGGCTCCCCCACCAGCTTTCTTACCTTTGGGCAGGGTTTTGGGTGGGGTTCGAGGCCTGGTCTTGCGGGCGGGACCGTGGCGGGTAAGGCAGGAAGGGGTCCTGGGTCCTGATGGGAAGCACAGCACCCGAACTGCCGACACACAGCAGGAAGTCTACAGGGGAGAGAGCAGGGCTTCGGCCTCGCTGGAGGCCCAGAGCTGCCCAGCTCTAGGGCTCCTGCCCACCAGCACCTCACCTGTGCAGTAGCCTGGAGGCACAGTCAGGTCCTGGCGGTATTTCTCCTCCCCTAGCAGCTGGCGTAGACCCTCAGCTACTATGTCCTTGTGACTGGGGAAAGGGCACCGGTAGGACCCAAGGTCTCATTGCAGGCCAGTCTGTCCCGGCTGGGCACTGCTACCCTGGGCAAACCCCTTTGCTGTCTCTGGGCCTGTTTTCTTCGTTATGACTGCTAAGATCCATGCTCAGCAGCGTGTGGAGGCTCTGGCGTTCTACTCTGCTTCCATGGCTCACCATCCCCTCACCCCGGGCTGTCTGCACACCTGTACTTGCAGCGGGCACGGTCAGTGATGAGTGGCTGCGGGAAGATGGGCACTTGATGCCTTTGGGGAAGGCGGGGGCCTCGGTATCCTGGGAGCTCCAGCTCCACAGCCGTGTCAAGCAGAGAGAGGTAGCGGCGCACAATCAGAGCATGAGGGGTGCCTGTGGGAAACCAAGAATTGGGGAAACCCTAGACTGCCAGCCCCTGGGCACTTCCTCACTCCTCAGCCCTACCAGCCGTCCACCACACGTACCAGTGATATGGTTGATGAAACTTGGGGAGAAGACAAAGTGCAGGGTTCTGTAGGGCAGGCACTGGAGCTGGCACAGTGACATCAAGATGTTGACTGTGGCCAAGGGCGCCACCCCAGCCTCCCGAGCCAGGATTTTCTCAAGGCAGGGTATGAACTGCTGCTCCAGTGGCATGTAGTTCAGCCGCCCAAAGGGCAAGAGCAACTTCTGTACCATCTGTGGAGAGACCAGTGCACTGCCTTTCACAAGCTGACCACAGAGGCCTGGCCCAGCGGTACCATGGCTATTGAGACAGAATGGCCCTCTACCCTGGCATACACACTGAAAATGCAACAGCATCAGCAGTGTCTTGAGCCACATGGGGCTCACTACCACACGAACAGAGGGGGTGTGGCCTGCAGACTTGGTCAAATGGGAAGGGTGAGGCTAGGCCAGTGCTAAGAGTGCTTTCTCTAGAAAACTGAAGAACTGGAGGTTTCCATGCTGTTATGAGAGTTGGCCAAGCCACAGATACCCTGGAGCATGGAGCTTGACCGGAATGTTTGCTGCGGGAGGAAGAGACCAAACAAGTTGGACGAGGGGGCTGGGCCTGCCCCAGTCACTGAGGCTGACTCACAGGGGAGCATGGCAGGGTGGGAGGCAAGCCCACCTTGCTGCTGAGCTGGGCTTCCTGGACCACCAGGAAGTGGGCAATGGCTTCCAGAAGCTGAGGCTCCCTCAACCGGTGGCGTGCCAGGTGCTGGGCCAGGAGCACCATAGCGTGGGGACTGAATTCCTCTGGCCTCACCTCTGTGAAAAACAGCCCGTTACCTTTGGCCTTCAGGCCAGGTCTCCAGAGGACTTAAGGGCCCCTCAACCCTGTCCCCATTTGCACCTGTCAGGCTGCTGATCAGTTGCTTCCGTGGGTACCGCTGGAAATGGGGGCAGTTCAAAGCAACTTCCAACCTCTGACCACCATGGAGGCCAGGCCGCAGAGGGGGAGGTGGCTTTGGAGGGAGGCGAGCCCTCCGCTCCTGCTCCAGGGCACATACCAGGGGCCCATCAGATGGAAAGCCTGAGAGGGAAAGGGGCAAGGGCAGTCCTTGTTCTCACTGTTAGCATGAGTTCTCACTTTTCTCATCTTCAGTTCCTGAGCAAGAAGGTATAGCAGAGGTATAAAATAGGGATCTCATCTTGTTCCAAATGTCACAAACTAGGAAGCCAAACGTGGCTTCCTAGAGCAGCACTGTGTTGGAAGGAACCTGGGGCAACAACCTAGGGAGCTGGAATGAATGCTACTTTCTGTGTGCGTGTGCTGGTAAGGTAGCTTTTTTTGCTCAAGGCTGTTGCTCTACCACTTGAGCAGCACATTCAGCTTTTTGCTGGTTAATTGGAGATAAGAGTCTCATAGACTTTTCTGCCAGGGTTGGCATCAACCCACCATCCTCAGATCTCAGCCTCCTGAGTAGCTAAGATTTACAAGCAAAAGCCACCAGCACCCATCTATGAATGCTAGTTGATGTGACATCTGCTTTGGCCACAGGCAGCAGCAAATGTGCATGGTGTGTGCCATTCCTGGGCAAACCCCTGGGAGACGAGTCTATTGGTGACCTTGAGTCCTCCACTGTTCTTTTTCTACTTTGCCTAGATGCCCACATTCCCAGATGCACTCCTCACCAAGTAACACTGCGAGGTGCAGACACACATGAATGGTGTGAATGTCAAAGGAGGGGCAGTTTCGAATGATGAGCTGACTCAAGTCCTGTAGTGTGGCCTGCTCCACAGGGGGGGTCCGAGGTGTAGACCCCAAGAGCTGGCCCAGACGACGAAGTGCCACAGGGTAGTGGTGAGGGCGCACCTTGGTGGGATTCTGGCCTAACCAGCGCAGCAACTCCCCAGGACTCCTTGCCTGCTCCAAAAGCCGCTGGAGGCCTTGCACAGGGCCTGCACGGGGCCCTCCTCCAAGAGGATGGTTCCCCCACTTGCTGGGCCCTAAAGAGCAGGACTGTACTGGTGGGAAGAGTAGCAGGCCCGACAGCCGAGCAGGAGAGGCCTGGGCAGAGAGCAGGACTCGAAGCATGGAGTTGGGTGATGGAGACCCTGGGGGGGGGCAGTCAGGAAATCGGGTGAGGTTTCGTCCAAGGAGGGGGAAAGCCCTTCTAGCTATTCCTTACCTCACTCCCCTGGCAGAAGAGCCTGGCGTGAGAGCAACCCTTTCTAACTGCTCTGGTCCTTTCTCCCCTCCTGCCCCTCTTCCCCCTTCCATTCTTTGCAACAGCAACCCTGGTCCTTCCGTGTGTTCGGCGCAGCGCTACTCGCAAAGCAATCCCACATGCACTATCTCCTCCATCGTGGAGCTGTCGCTGCCTCATTTCACGGGTGGAGACAAGGAAATTAAGCCCGAGGTCACTCACGGGGTCAGTGGTCGCGCCCAGCCCGGCCCCTCCGGCCCGGGGCGGAGGGCG
>NW_012267317.1:3796313-3799039 GCF_000151885.1 Dipodomys ordii | reverse complement strand
CCCGCGCCCGCCGCCCTCCCGCGGCCCGCCTCCCCCTTCCCCCGCCAGACGCCACCCTCCCTACATGACTCCCCGGGCCCCGCGCAGATCGCTCCCTCAGTCGGTCTCGGGGCCCGGGAGCCGGGCTCTCCCCGCGGTCTCCTCATCGGCGGACCACCGAGTCCGCCATCTTCCCAGCAGCCCGCGGACCGCCGCTGGACGCCAGTCACCGCGCAGCGCGCAGCGCGCAGCCAGCGGAGGAGACGTGGCTCCCAGCAGGCGCTGCGAGCGGGGGCCTCGGTCCCGCCCCCCGCTTCCGGGAAGTGCGCGCGCGGCAAGAGGGCGGGATCAAGATGGGGGCGGGGCCGAGGAGCCCAAGGCTGAAAGCCGCGGGACCCAAGCTCGGGGGCGAGCGAGGTCAGCCCCCACCTCGCTGGCGGCACCGGACCAACCCAAGCCCAGCCAGGCCCTGCCTCCGCTCCCTTCCCGCTGCGTGAGTCCACACAGACGCACACCAAGAGTGAAAACTTCACAGTTACTTTAATCTGCACATGTTCCAGACAACACCTCTGTCCCTCCCAGCTCCCTTTCACCAGCCTCCCGATCTGGGTCCCGAAATCAGCCTCTCAGGGACCAGAGGTGGCTAGGTCCTCCGGCAGGACACTAAGGCGGGCCCAGGGGGGTGGCCTGGCTCTGCCCAGGGCCAAGGCAGCGACAGCAGGTGCCCGATGTGGAGGAGCCCACTGTGAGTGAGGGCTGAGTGCCAGCAGCTCCCGGGGGTGGCCCAGAGCCGTGAAGATCGCAGGGAGGAGCCTCCCCCAGCCCCCGGAGTCCTCTGCGACGCAGGGCTGGGCTCCAGGGTAGTGGGAAGAAGCAAGCTGGGGAGGCTGGCCGGGGCAGACAGCAGCTCCCACCTCGCCTTGGAGAATGAGGTCCAGGAGGGCAGGTTGCATTGCCAAGAGCCCGTGGAGGCGCTACGGGCGGTACATGGCAAAGGCCAGGAGACTGAGCAGCAGGGTGAAGCTGGCCAGGCCCAGGGTGGCGGTCAGGGGAAAGAAGGGTCGGTACTGGATCTGGCAGTACCAGAGTAGAAGCAGCAGCAGCAGCAGCAGGGGCAGCAGTAGGCTGCCAATTTCCAGCCCGGAGGGGCCTGGTTCTGACCCCGGTGGGCAGGGGGGATGTGGGGGGCCGACTCTGGTGGACACGTGGCAGTGGAGAACACAGTTGGGAGGGAGGTGAAGGCTGCCCAGCGTCTGGCTGTCGTCTCCTAACAGCTGGCCTTGGTAGATGAGGCGCACCTGCTGCTCCCGGCCGGGAAACTGGGTCCTGAGGAGAGAGGGACCTGGGTAAGAGAGCAGGCCTCAGGCAATCCTAGTCCCCTTTCCAGAGCTAGGCTCCCACCCCTCGACCCTGCCCTCCACACCCCACCCAGGCTGTGGCCTCTGGGGGGCAGTCTGCCACAGGGGAAAACAGTACAGTGTGATTTGGGGACCCACAGAGGGCTCCTCATCTCTGGGGCCTTCTGCAAGCACACCCACTCCTTTCCCCTCCTCCCCCCTATTTTGCATTTCCATCCTACCCTTTTCCCGGCTTACCTTTTCAAGGTGCCAATGGTGTCGTGGGGCCAGGCCCTGGCCACCTGCTCTGAGTCATTGAGGAATTTCAGCCTTAGCACTAGGGGCTCCTGTGGGGAGTCCGGAGGTGGCAGCGTTGCTGTAACCCCTGTGCCAGGCTCTGGCTGTGCAGCTGAACTTCTGTGTCTCAGGCTGGGAGTCTCTGCCCCTGGAGCCTCCCCTCGGATGCTGTCAGTGGCTGCCATGGCTTCGCTGGGCTGGGCTGCTGTTGGAGTCCCTGATGTCTGGGGCAGGGGGTCCGTGGTGGTCTCAGTGGTGTGTGTTGAGACCCAAGCAAGGGCCAGCACCAGGAGGCAGGCAAGCACCGCAAAAAGGACAGTCACCTCATCACCCACCCCTTCAATCAAGGCCATGGCACCTGCCTTGCCTGCTGTGCTACCGAGCTGGAGAGGCACAAAGAACCAGTGAGGGGCTGCCTGTCAGGCCAGGAGTTCTCCAGACTCCAACAGGCTCTTGGTTTTCCCCATACTACACCTCTCCCACAGTCCTAATTCCTCCATCCCCTTGTGCACCCCAGGGTACAGAGTGCTCTGATTCCATCACCCCAACTTTGCTGTCTGTCACTTCCTATCACCAGATTCCAAGTCCTAACTCTGGTTACCTGTGTTCTAGGTCTTTAACCGGCTCCCTAAGTCATCCAAACCCTATCTCCAGGAAAGGGCCTTGACCTTGTAAGCAAGCTCTCTACATTTAACCTCTATCAAACTTCACTCCACAGCTTGCCTATTCGTTTGTCCATTTCTTCCCAAGTTCACTCCTTCAGCTATCCTCCCCTACCCCCAAGCTCGTCTAATGCTGTCACTAAAGTTCCTCCATGGAGTTGGAAAGGGATCTCTCGGTCTCCCGGTCCTCCCCTTTTGGGTGAAATGTCACCCAAACGCCACCCGCGGAAGCCGGGGCTGCTTGGCAAAGCTTCCCCACACCAAACGTCAAACTCCACCCTTGGGCAATCCGGAGCCTCGGGTCGCTGCCACCCTCGCCGCTCGGCCCTTCCGTGGGTTAATCCCAAACCCAACCCCGCGGCGGCCCGACCGGCTCCTCGCTTGGGGTGAGGCCGCCAGTCCCGGGCCCACTGGAGAACGGAGGCTCGGCCCTCCCCACCCCAGCGGCTCC
>NW_012267317.1:3792066-3795396 GCF_000151885.1 Dipodomys ordii | reverse complement strand
GCCTCCTCCCTCCCCTGGCCTCCTCCCTCCCCTGGCCTCCCAAGGCAGTAAAGCTAGACCTTGGAACAGAACACAAATCCTGAGCCTTTATGCGGTGACCCTCAGCTGTGTGATCTGAGGCAGGGCTGTGGGGGTGGGGATTAAATCCCTGAATTGAAGTTTCTTTTTTGTGCCAGCCCTGGGGCTTGAACTCAGGACCTGGGCGCTGTCCTGAGCTTTTGTGTGCAAGGACAGTGCTCTAGCACTTGAACCATAGCTGCTAGTTCTGGCTTTTTTTTGGTAGTTAATGGGAGAGAAGAGCCTCTTGGAGCCGGGCACAGGTGGCTCACGCCTACTGTAGTCCTAGATACAAAGGCTGATATCTGAGGATCAAGGTTCAAAGTCAACCCGGGCAGGAAAGGCCAGGAGACTCTTTATCTCCATCTAAACCACCAGAAAACTGGAAGTGGTGTTATGGCTCAAGTGGTAGAGTGCTAGCCTTGAGCTGAAGAGTGCTGCTGGGGCAGTGCCTAGGGCCAGAGTTCAAGCCCCACGGCCACAAAAAAAAGTCTCATGGACTTTCCTGCCCCAGCTGGCTTCGAACTGCAATCCTCAGATCTCAGTGTCATGGCATAGCTAGAATTACAGCCATGAGCTAGCTAGTTTCTTCATTCTTGAAACCTCATTAAAGCAATTGTAAAGAAGAAAATCGGGCTGGAGGTGTGGCCTGAAGAAAGCCTGACAAGCATGAAAGCTTTGAGTTCAAATCCCAGTACCAAAAAGGAGAAAATTGATGTTATAGTAAATAAATGTGAAAACTATGTAAGACAGGGGTCATGGTAGATTTTGTTCATTTAGTATTATGGATTTATTTCCTCCACTCAAATCTTGACTGGGAAATTGGATCCTTACGAGGGTTCCTATGGGGCTGGGAATGTGGCTCAGTGGTAGAGTGCTTGCCTAGCATGTGTGAAGCCCTGGGTTCAATTCCTCATTACCACATACAAAGAAAAAGCCAGAAGTGGTGCTGTGGCTCAAGAGGTGGAGTGCTAGCTTTGAGCACATAGAGACTCAAGGACAGTGTCCAGGCCCTGAGTTCAGGCCCCACAACCAGAAAAAAAAAAAGTGTTTCTGTGTAGAGAATATTGAGTCCCAGCCAGACCTGTGACAGCTAAACTTGGGGTTTTCCCCTGCTTCCTTTGGGATCCAGTAAACAAAGAAGTCTTGTGTCCTAGCCTTCACCGGCCAGGCCAGTCCTGTGTGTGTGTCCACATGTGTACTTCCCACCCATTTCCTGAGACAGGGTCTCTATGACCTTGAGCCCTTGAGCCTATGGCCTCAGTCTCCCAGGCTGGCTGACTTTGCACATCGGCCTACCCTAGCCTTTTCATAGTATATACTACTTATGGCCCCAAGCCAAGGGCTCTAAATATATGTTATAGGCCTTGTACTATGCGAAATGCTAGGAATACAATGGTCTATCAGCTCCTTTCCTACCCTCATATGGCTTACCTACTAAAAGAAGAGCAGACATGGAGAGAGCCCATTAATCTTAAAACAGGCATGTATGTGCTGGTGGCTGGGGCAACACATGGAGTACTTTCCTCTAAGCACTTCTCTGGGAAAGTACACTTGGTGCAACTTCCAATAAAACATCTAAAAGAAATGATAATGTTACTTTTAGAAACACAGACCAGCAGAGCCAGGTTTTCTGCTCAACAGTATTATTTTTGCAGATGAAGCCCAGAATGGGTGCAAGACATCCTTAATTTCATATAGATAGAAATCTACATCCCTCAGGAGTTTAAGAGGTACCAAGTATGGATTCGTTTGCACTTAGTCATTTGGATGGCAAGAGGTTAGGAATGGTGATTCAGTTTATACTGGGGCAGACTTCTTTTTTTGGGGGGGTCTGGTCGTGGGGCCTGAACTCTGGGCCTGGGCACTGTCCCTCAGCTCTTCAGCTCAAGGCTAGAGCTCTACCACTTGAGCCACAGCTCCACTTCTGGCTTTTTTCTTTTTGCTTATGGGGTGCTGAGGAATCGAACTCAGGGCCTCAGGCATGCAAGGCAAGCGCTCTACCACTGAGCCACCTTCCTAGCCCCCTGGGGCAGACTTCTTGTATAGGTAATATACTCACAGATGACTTCATGCTGAGAAAAGATCTAGCTTGGCCTAGAAAATAGAAGTGTGGGTAAAAAGAATGACTGTATCAGTGGTCTGCAGAAGACATCTGGGTATAGCCCCAAGAAATTTATTAGCTGAAGCCACACTACGTTTTGGGGCTGTAGAATGTGTGTCTGTGTGTGTGTATGTCGGGGTGTTGGCTATCTGAACTGTAGACAGTTGGCAATGGGAGTGCAGAGTAAATGTGACATTGAACAGAACTCCTTGACCTCAGGAGTAGTAGAAAGACAAGATGGACAAAGTGGGGTAGTAGAACAAGGAAAATTATGGGAGTGATGTGGGTTCTAGTACATTTTTCACAGGACCAATGGGAAAGAAGACAATTGAGTCCTCCCTCTCCTTTCTCTATGTACCAATAATGTAGGGCAGCATTCAGCAAACCCTTCCTAGTTTGGTAGGCAGGGTCTTTAAAAAGTGGGTTAATCCAGTGTGGGAGCTTTATATAGTCTCTTAATAAACTATCACATTTCGACTTTCTCTAAATCTGGGTTCATTAGAAACAAAACAAAGCTGGGTTAAGCCAGGCACTTCATGCTTGTATCCTATCCACTCAGGAGGTTGAGATCTGAGGACTGTGGTTCAAAGCCAGCTAGGGCAGAAAGTCGGTGAGACTCTTATCATCAATTAACTACAAAAAACAAAAGCAGAAGTGGCCCTGTGGCTCAAGCGGTAGAGCAGTAGCCTTGAGCACAAGAAACTCAGGACAGTATCCAGGCCCTGAGTTCAAGCCCCAGGACTGGCACAAAAGGAAAAAGGAAAAAAAAAGGGGGGGGGAATTGGGTCATGAGTGTAAGAGTTGGGATATTGTCCCAAGTGTCATTCCAGGTGTATCCTGATCAGACCGTGGAAGATCTGAAAACAGCAGCGGGAAGCCTGGGCGCCAAAGCCAGCGGTGAAGACCCCCTCCCCGCCCCCAGCAGCAGTGTGGGCTCCCGGGCTGATCTGGCACCGAAGGCAGGGTGGCGTTGAGGGTGGCACCGAGGGGCCGGGCAGGCTTCCGGGCCAACCCTCCACCGCTCCTCAGAATCCTGGGGCGCAGGGCACAGTTCGGGCACAGCCTGGCGGCATCACACCCACCCCGCCGGCGCAGGGCGCGGCAAAGGCCAGCCCGCCGGGGAGGGGACTGGGCAGCGTTGCCGAGAGGCGGGCGGCTGGGCGGCAGCC
>NW_012267317.1:3788620-3791171 GCF_000151885.1 Dipodomys ordii | reverse complement strand
CCCATCGCAGGGCCTCGCGCGCCCGAGGTCCGGGCCGCGCACTGCGCCTCTGCGCGCTGCCTAGCCCCGGTCCGGGGACGCTTTGGGGCGGGGGGGGTCGATCCCCCGTCGGGAGACGTGCCCCTCGGGCACGGGGCGAAGGCGCCACCGGTTGCGGTCTGAGGCGGTCGCCGAGGTTCATCCCGAGGCCTGGTGCTTGGCTCGGGATGGTGGGCGCGATGGAGGGACCCGGCGGGCCGAGAGGCCCGAGAATCGAAGGCCTCTGCTGCCGCCCTGGCCCTGCCCGGAGGCGGGGCGGAGGGTCGGAGTTGCCCTTCCGTGGATGACAGACTTCCCGGGCCCCGCGCCCGCAGGCCTCGCCGGGCTCCTTTTCCCGACGCACACCCCTCAGGCAATTGCTGTGGAACGGGGGGGGGTGGGGGGAGAGGGGCGGGAGCCAGGCCTGGTGTTGGGCCGGGGCGCTGCGGCCGCGTGGGAGGCGCCGGCCCATCCCTTGGTGCCTTGGCTAGAGCCACACTCTTGAAGCTTCCTGTCTCGGGGGCATCCGCATCTGCACACGCCCGAGGCCTGCACAGGAGGGGGAGGGGGCCGCTGGACTCACACTGACCCCCAGGGACATGGCGCCAGAACCATAAAGCCCAGGCTTTTGAGCTCCTTTTGGTGGACTTTTGGGTCGTGGACTTCAGCTGCTATGGGGCGCAGGAGCTGCGAGGTACACTCCTGGCGTATAGCTGCCGCCACCTCTGGTATGATGAGGGCCGCTCTGTTCGCAGGCACCCCAGTGGTGTGGTGGCCTTCCAGCTGAGCTCTGGCAGATGGGCCTCGCCCTGGGCCATCTGCTTCCTCCTCCAGCTCTGTTTGAAGGGGACGCCCACCAGCAGGTGGTGGGTACTGCTTTAGTGGTACTGCAGGAAGAGCCAAGGCCTGCTGCAGAGGACACGGAGTTGTGGGGCCTGTCCACCACTTGGGCCTTACTGTTAGGGCCCATTCCTGTCTTCATTCTGTTTGAAAACAGTAGGGGTTTATGCACCTCAACGGCCATTTTCTGGTTTTAGATGTCCTCAAAGGAGGAAAGCCAAAATACCATGGGTCTTAGGAGTAAAGGTTCCCATTTAGAGCTGGTATCCTGACTGCCGCGCGTGTGTGTGTGTGTGTGTGTGTGTGTCCACACACATACATGCATGCCCTTGCTGGGACAGGGGCTTGAACTCAGGACCTGGGCACTTAGCTTTTTCTCTACCACTTGAGCCACACCTCCACTTCTGGCTTTTTACTAGTTAGTTGGAGATGAGACTATCACAGACTTTCCTGCCTGGGCTGTCTTTGAACCACAATTCTCAAGTCTCAGTCTCTTGAGTAGTTGGGATTATAGGCAAGAGCCGCAGATGCCTTGCTATCCTGATCTTTTGTTGTTAACATTCCAGTCTGACTTCTTTCTGTCCTTTTCTCCTCTCCTCTCAAGGCTGAGTTCACTGCAAACTAATTAGGTGACAGGAAAAAAAAAAACACCTCATTAACATGGATCTGAGTAAATGGCCTGAATCACCACCGTGGCTGGGGACTGGGGATGGCGTTTGTATGAGCCCAGGGCCCTTAAGAGAAATGACCAATTTTTCCTCTTATTAATGAAAGAGGGGGGAGCTGAAAGAAACACGTTTCCTGAGCTTCACTGTCTGGAAGAAGCATGAAGAGGTTGACACCAACTCCAGGATGCTCTCCTCAGCCTCTTTGGGAGGATGAAGAGATTTGGGGAACAACCGCTGGTTGAGAAGTGGGGTCATCTACCTTAGAGCCCTTCTCAGAGCAGGGAGGGGCTGGACTTGGGGGGCTCCTGTATCCAGCTCCAGCTTTGTTAGTAAAGCCCTTGTCTCCCTGCTTACTTAGCACATGTCTGGCTCCTCTGACTTAAATTCAACGTGCTAGGCAGAATTCCCCCTCCTGGGTCCTATCCTTCCCCTGACCAGCTTCCTCATTGTGGTTTGGAAACACCCCACGGTTCCATCTGCCTCTCCTGGAAGCTTGGTATCACCCTGTTGAAATCCTGGGACTTGATGTCTCATTGTCACCAGACTGACCCAGCTGCTCCCCCCTCGTCCCCTCCCCATTCCTCCTGCATTGCTCTCTGGGAAGGCCATCCAACTCCTTCCTCTTTCCAAGTCTCTCTCCAGGAGCCCATCTTTGTTTGCCCCACCCCTGCTGGCTTACTTCTGTCATCCCTGCTTTTCTGCTGGAGTCAGGCTTAAAAACAAAAAACAACAACCACAAAACCCACCCAGACTCCTTCTCTAGTTTCCGCCTGGTACGCTTCCTGAGGTCGAGCACCTTCCATCTGCCCGCAAGGCTGCTTCCTGAGTTGGGAAACCCCAGCGCCTCGGGCATAGCCGTGCTCTTGGCCTGGACGGAGCCCCCCAGGCTCAGCAGACCTGGGCTGTTACATGAACAAGGAACTGCCTGGCTTCTGAGGGGTGAGCCTCTTGGAGCAAAGGATGGACATTTGAGAGTCTTTTCTTTGCTCCAAGTTAATCCTTCAGTGAAGGGATTTTTTTTTTTT
>NW_012267317.1:3777635-3788095 GCF_000151885.1 Dipodomys ordii | reverse complement strand
TGGCACTGTGGCTCAAGTGGCAGAGCGCTAGCCTTGAGCTGAAGAGCTGAGGGACAGCGCCCAGGCCCAGAGTTCAGGCCCCACGACCGGACCCAGAAAAAAAAAAATTGAAAAGAGAAAGGAGCTTCTGCCTCAGCCTTCAGAGAGCTGGTGGTAGAACTTGGAGGAAGGATTCAGGGAGACAGTGACACTAGACCAGGCTAGCCCCTCGCTCAAGCTGGCAGGAGAAGCAGCCCTCTGGGGGCCTGGCAGTGGGCTTGCAAAGGGCTGACAGGTGTGCACTGGAGAAGCTGATCTCCAAGACCATGCCGGGCCGGGAGGGCCTGCATCCCGACTCAGTTTCCGGCCTGGGCTCCAGGCCTGGAAGTGGACGGTGAACTCCGTGTGCGTGCCATCTGGCTGCTATTGTGTATTGTGTGTGCAGGAACCCAGCTTTGTCAGCTGGATGACTTGTTCAGATTCCCCTTTGTTTTCCTTAAAGTTGGTGTTTGTTCAAGAGAGCAAGAAGTTCCTCTGAGCACTCCTGCCCAATGTCTCTAGAGTAGAGTGTTCTCCTCCTCATTCTCTTGCTCATGTAGTTCCCACCTTTCCTGCCTGCTCTGTCTGTGGGCTTGGTGACATCCCAGGGGAGCTGAGGTGAAGGGAGAAGGGTTCTTCTGTGTGGTTCAAGTCTGGGCTATGCAGAGAAGGAGCACAAGCTGGGTGGGGTAGTAGGGGGTTAGCATCCTCCTGGTTGGCCTGCTCTGACTTCCCTCTTTATCCTGTGATTTGTCTGGGACAGCCCTGTGGTAGGGGAGAGATCAGTGGAGTCAGATGCTCCCTCCTGAGCCGGCTTACCTGGCTGACTGCAGGAGAGTACTCTGTCCTGACCATGCCATACCCTCCCCCCCCCTCCCACCAGGGGCCCGCTGCCTCATTGCCCAGGCCAGTTCCCCATAATCCTCTTACAAGAGAAGTTAGGGATGGGCTGTGGACCTGCACCTGTCACTTTTGCAGACATTCATTCCTGCAGTTAGCTGCTTTAGGGACCAGGGCCAAGTCGGGGCATGGCTTCCGATGTGGGGCCTTGCTCACAGACTAGGGTTCTAGGAATTTGGAAAAAGAAGATACTGTATTGTGTGGGTGCATTTGTTCTGGATCCATTTTTGTAGCTCCTACTGGGTGGCCCAGTTGCATCTGGCCCCTCCGAAAGCAGAACAAAGGAGAGGAGAGGTATAGAAAGGGCTGGGTCCAGCTGCCCTGGGAAAATAGCACCGCTGGCCGCGGAGGTACCAGCAGGTGCTGGGAGTGGTAGCAATATAATATATACAGCAATCCAGCAACCTAGAAACCAGGGCAAAGCTCAGAGACCTGCAAGACTCAGCAGGCCGCTGCCCTCGGGTCAGGGGGGAAGGGGCGGCCATCTCTGCCTTATCTCAGGCTGCAGGACCTTAGGAACAGCCAGGTGTCCCTCGTAGATTCCATCCAGGGTCAGGGACTGATGACACCCCTGAAGGAAATGCTTCTTAATTGGCTGGGGATATCTTCAGCATCATTTCTTTCTTTCTGGGAGTGTGTGCTGGGCTGGGGCATTGGGGGGAGGTGATGAGGGAGCGTGAGAAAAGGCATAAAGCCGTGTCCGAGCCACAGCAAGTTTTTGCCTTTGTTGGGACTCTTGTCCTATAGGGGACAGGTAGGTGAGGCAGGTGGGACCCTGAGGAAGGGATTTTTATTTATTTTTTGCAATACTGAGGATTGAAGTCACGTTTAAATGCTCTACTACTTGAACTATTCCCAGTCCTTTTGTCTTTCAGATAGCCTCTGAAGCTCTTGCCTGGGGCAAACTGGGACTGTGATCTTCCTACCTCAGCCTCCTGAGTAGCAGGGATCACAAACATGCTCCGCCATACTTGGCCACGGGGGAAGGAATTTCTAATGTTCTGTCCTCTGCATATTTTCACTTTCCAGCATTCCAAGGAACCGTGGTAGCTGGCGCTTCCTTGGTAGCAGGACTTGGGGTGGCCTGGGAGACTGTAGGTAGGGCGGAGGGGTGGCTGCACATAGAGGAGCTGCTGGTTGTGCTTTTGCTTCTCTGGGCCCTCTTCTAGCTGCCATGCCTCTGGAGCAGAACCCTGAGCCGTAGGGAGACACATGTGCCCCTGCGTGTCATTGCCTGAATGCATTCTCTACTGCTCAGGGTAACGGGTGAATTTGGTGTGACTGGTCAGGCTGGAAAGGTGACTCAAAGAGGAGCTTTAGAAAGTCAAGTCACCTTGAGTTTAACTCTTAGAACCCTTTAGATTAGCCAGACAGTGGCTCACACAAAATCTTAGCTACTCAGGAGGCTGAGACCTGAGAATTGCGGTTCAAAGCCAGCCTGGGCGACAAAGCCCTTGAGATTCTTATCTCCAATTAACCACCAGAAAAACCAGCGGCGAAGCCACGCAGAAAAGCTGTCAGGGGCAGCACCCAGTCCCTGAGT
This sequence comes from Dipodomys ordii, assembly GCF_000151885.1. NCBI lineage: Eukaryota > Metazoa > Chordata > Mammalia > Rodentia > Heteromyidae > Dipodomys > Dipodomys ordii. The sequence goes on along the minus strand of NW_012267317.1, from coordinate 3,785,634 downwards.
TTAAGCCCCATGACCAACAACAATAACAAAAAAAACCCAAGTTTTTTTGTAAATGTGGCTCAGTGGTAGAGTGCTTGCCTCGCAGGCATGAAGGCCTGGGTTCGATTCCTCAGTACCACATACACAGAAAAAGCTAGAAGTGGTGCTGTGGCTCAAGTGGTAGAGTGCTAGCCTTGAGCAAAAGAGCTCAGGGACAGTGCCCAGACCTGAGTTCAAGCCCCAGGACTGGCAAAAAAAAAAAAAAAAGAAAGAAATAGATTAACTGAGGGTGAGTCAGGGTCCTCTTCTCTGCGGTCACTTTTTTTCTAGCTGTCTTGACTCCCTATGTCCTCGGGGGCGTCACTGGCACCCAGCTGAGTGGCACAGAGGGAGCATACATGGAGACATGCTTGCTTAAAATACATCTTAAAAAAACCACTTAGTTTATGCGTTTTCCTGCCAAAAATAAACGCGTGCTTGTTATAACCGGTTGGGATGGAGAAGGAAGTGGAGGCAGCATGGCTGTCCCATCTTCCTGCCTGGAGGTTTCTGGCAGTGTCTGCCTTGCTTCCTTCTACTTCTCTCTTGGTGGCTCTGGGATCAGTTCTGTGTTACAGGTATGTCAGAGCAGATTCAGCTGCTGAATTGGGAGAAAGGCACAAAGACTCACTGGGGCTCTGGCTTGTTTGGCAGCTCCTGGGTGGGTAGTGAGGATCCTTAGGTCCCACCCTGCCCCCAGCTGGCTGGGATGGTGGGCAGGTTCCTCCATGGCTCTGGAACCATCTACCTGGAGTCACATTCTAGTTGTGTCTGAACAATCCAGCCTATGTTTAGAATATTAGGAGCCATCTCAGACATGGCCCTGACCAGAGATACTGTCTGTCAAGAATGACTGAGTTAGACTCTGACCTCTGCCTCTGTGGCCTCTGAGATCCTACTGTGGAGCCCACAGGGGGCTTATGACTGGCAGAGATCTTGCTGGGGGAGGGGAGAGTGTCAGTCTCCCTACCTGAGATGAAGAGGTCTTAACAGAGCCACCATCTCTTGGACACTTGGTTGCGGGTGTACGTCGAATGTGTGCTGCACTCCAGAAGCACCTGGCACATAGCAAGCCCGTGTTGACTGGTCGTCTTACTCCAGAATGCCGCACACGATCCTCTTTACAGTAAGGACACACTGTTTATTACCTACCTCTTGTACATTTGTCTCATCATTTCCTTTGGACAAATTCCCAGAAGAATATGGCAAGATGATAGAGTCGGCACATTTCTAGGACTTTTGCCGCCATTCTGATTCCCAGGGCTATTAATAGTCTGTTCGCTGCCCCACTTCTCAGACAGATAAGAAAAAAAGACTAAATGGTTTTTCTTGTTGTTCTACCTTGTGTTACTTTGATGACTGTTTAGCCATTTGACTTACTTCATTAGTAAGAATCACCATTAAGGAGCTAGGTACGGAGCTCTGATGGAGGGCCGTGTAAGTAGGAGGACTGGGATCCAGGTTAGCCTGAGCAGAAAAAACATGAGACCATGCCTGAAAAAGAACTAGGGCAGAAGGTCTAGGGGTGTGGCTCAGGTGTTAGCTCACCTGCCTAGCAAGGACAAGATCCTGAGTTCAAACTCCAGGACTTAAATTTTGTTGTTGTTGTTGGGCTAGGTGCTTGTAGTTCGTGCCTATCTATAATCCTAGCTACTCAAGCCGCTGACATCCGAGGATTGCAGTTTAAAGCTACTCTAGGCTATTTTCAATTAGCCACCAAAAAGCTAGAGGTACAGCTATGGCTCAAGTGGCAGAGTGCTAACCCTGAGCTTTAAAAAAAATAAAAAGCTCAGGCAGAGTGCCTAGGACCTGAATTCTTCAAATCCCAGGATTGGTACAAAGAGAAAAAAAATTACTGGAAGCGGGGTACCAGTGGCTTGCACTTGTAGTAATAGCTACTTGGGAGTTTGAGATCTGAGGATCCCAGTTTGAAGCCAGCCCAGACAAACAAGTCTGAAAAACTCTAATCTTCATCTAACCAGTAAAAGGCTAAAAGTAGCTCAAGTGCAAGGCTCTGAGTTCAAATCCCAGTGCCAGTACAATTTTTTTTGTTTTGTTTTTTGCCAGTCCTGGGCACTGTCCTTGAACTTCTTTTTGCTCAAGGCTAGCGCTCTACCATAGTGCCACTTCTGGCTTTTTCTGTATACGTGGTACTGAGGAATCAAACCCACACCTTCATGCATGCAAGGCAAGCATTCTACCACTAAGCCACATTCCCAGCCCCTACAAAATAAAATTTTGTTGGTAGGGTGCTTGCCTAGCATCTTGGGCCCCACATTTCATCCCTACCATCACAAGTCAGAAAAATGTGTACTTTTGCACTTGACTTAATTCTGTTCATTTCCTTTATTCAGTTTCCTTCTAATTTGTTAATTCTTTTTCTGATCAGGCTCAACACAATTTTCATCTCTTACTGTGGGTTTTTCTAAACCCTGTGTTCTGTTTGCCCACTGTGTCCTGAGTGTCCTGCAGGCCACCGAGATGCCTGGGGTCTCCTGACTCCACTCCACATGGTCCCTGAGTCGGCTGTGCCTGGGTGGGAGCCTTTGTCTGGGGGAGAGTGGGTTTCTCATTCTCTTGCTTCTCCCGTAGCTTCGCTCCTGGCACCCGGGAGGGTGCCGCCCACAGCCATTTCTTTCTTGCCTTTTAATTTAGTGTTTTGATGGCTTGCACACCCAAACCCAGCTTGGGAGTGGGATGCAGTCTAGCCCAGGGCACGTGGAGCTGCAGAGGTCTAGACTTCTGTCCACTCCTGCTAGGACCCTGGCCCCTGCAGACTGTCCTGGGGATGGTAGATGCTGGTCCTCTGCCTGGAGGGTTGTTTGTTTGCTTGTTTGTTTTTATGTGTGTTAAACAGACACTTAAGAAAGGCTCTAGAGCCTTTGAGAAAAGCTGTGAAGATCTGGCCATTTTCCATTATAGCAAAGCCCCTGATTACTTACTGTTTCTAGATTGTTCTAGACTGTTCCATGATGAAGTGGTTGGAGCCTATAGTGGGAAGAACTATGTTCAGGGTTGGAGGGGTGGCTCAGTTGTTAGAGCACTAGCCAGTCAGCAAAAGTGTCAGATACTGAGTTCAAGTCCTGGTCTCAAAAAAGAACCATGTTAGCCAGGTGCTGGTGGCTCACACCTATAATCCTAGCTACTCAGGAGGCTGAGATCTGAGGATCACGGTTCAAAGCCAGCCCAGGCAGGAAAGTCCGTGAAACTCTTATCTCCAATAAACCACTAGAAAACCGGAAGTGGTGCTGTGGCTCCAGTGGTAGAGCACTCGCCTTGAGCTGGAGAGCGCAGGGACAGTGCCCAAGCCAGAGGTTCAAGCCCCACGACCAACAAAAAAAAAAAAAAAGGATCATGTTTAGGTTTGGATCCTATACCTACTGTTTGGAGCTGTGTAACCTCGGGTGATTCCATTAACCTCTTTGTGTCTGTTTCCTCTGGGATGTGAAGATAATCAGCACCTTGTTTGTTGGACAGTCTGCGAATCAAGGAAACGAGTGTATCTAGAAGCTGGGGAAGGGCTAGGAGCCAGGAAGGAGTCGTTCTTTGGTCACACGGGGGCTTCGGTACCTTTGCAGAGTGAGGGAGGATTGAGTGAGATCTGGGGTGCATGTGCTTTCTCCTGTCCGGAACCTTGTGTGAGCTCTTGGGGCATAGGTCTATTATCAGTGTGTGCTGTCCTCAGAAGCAGGGCAGGGCTCTAAGTATCAAGTGTCTTGTGATAGGCATGAGCCTTTGATTGTCCTGGCGCTGCACATTTGCACATGCTCCTGGTGTGTCTGTATCTTACCCTTGTTGGTGAAAGTCTCTCCTCTCCACACTGTCCAATACCTATAGGTAAGACACCTGTATGAATTAAAATTTTCCAATACCCATATTAAAAATGTAAAAAAAAAGTGGGGGGGCGCTGGTGGCTCACGCCTGTAATCCTAGCTACCGTAGGAAGCTGAGATCTGAGGATCGCAGTTCAAAGCCAGTCCAGGCAAGAAAGTTCATGAGAATCTTTTTTATTTTTTTGCCAGTCCTGGGGCCTGAACTCTGGGTCTGGGCGCTGTCCCTCAGCTCTTCAGCTCAAAGCTAGTACTCTATCACTTGAGCCACAGTGCCACTTCCAGCTTTTTCTGCTTATGTGGTGCTGAGGAATGGAACTCAGGACCTCATGCATGCAAGGTATGATCCTCAAACCTCAACCTCCCTAGTTGCTAGGATTACAGTACCAGCCATCAGTGCCCAGCCTTTTTCTTGTTTTTGTTGGTTGTGAGGCTTGAACTCGGGCTAGACACTGTCTCTCAGCTCTCCAGCTCAAGGAAAGCACTCTACCACTTGAGCCACATTGACACTTCTGTTTTCTGGTGGTTAGTTAGAGATAAGAGTCTCATAGAGGGCTGGGAAGGTGGCTTAGTGATAGAGTGCTTGCCTAGCATGCATGAAATTCTTCAGTGCCACATAAACAGAAAAAGCCAGAAGTAGCACTGTGGTTCAAGTGGTAGAATGTTAGCCTTGAGCAAAAGAAGCTCAGGGGCAGTGCCCAGGCCCTGAGTTCAAGCTCCAGGACGGGGGGGGGGGGGATCTCACAGGCTTTCCTGCCTGGGCTGGCTTTGAACCTTAGCTAGGATTATAGGTGTGAGCCACCAGTGCCTGGCTACATTCTTTTTTTAATATTCAGTTTCATACTGTTTATTTTCCAGGTCTTCTCCTTTTAGACCAACCATGTTTTAAGTGCCCACTAGATGTCTGTGGCCAGTAGGCATGGTATTTGAAGAATGCAATCAAATTTATTGCCTACAAAATAACAACAAAAATTTGGTGGGTGTAAAAATTGGACCCCCCTCCTCCTCTCCTCCTTCCCCGACTGCAGTTTGAACTCGGGTTCTTATGCTTTCTAGACAGGCACTTTTTTTTTTTTTTTTTGCTTGGTCGTGGGGCCTGAACTCTGGGCCTGGGCATTGGGCCACTTCTGGCTTTTTCTGCTTTTGTGGTGCTGAGGAATCAAACCCAGGGCCTCATACATGCAAGGCAAGCGCTCTACCACTGAGCCACCTTCCCAGCCCTAGGCAGACACTTTATCACTGAGCCACACTTCCAGTAAAAATGTATCCTCCCCCCCCCCCCGTTTTTTGTAGTGGTACCAGGGCTTAAACTTACCCCTTGAATTCTCGCTCATGTTTTACTGCTCACAGCCGGTACCCTACCACATAAGCCATGCCATCCATTTCAGTGTTTTGCCAGCTAATTGTAGATAAAAGTCTCTTGGATTTGTCTTGTCCAGGCCGGCTTTGACTCTTGATCCTCGGGTGTGAGCCCCCTGTGCCTGGCAGGATCCCATTCTCCTCCCCAGCTTGTTGTTTGGGGGTAATACTGTCCTGAACCTGGGTGAGTGCATTTCCTCAGCTCATGCCCTGGGGCCTGCCTGACTGTCTGCACCCCAACGCTCTCATAGACACAGGGCGTCACCGGGCTCATCACACCCCATCGTGGAGGAAGGTGGTCACCATTCTGAGGACTTTCCTGTATTACCTCGGTTTCCCCACCTATCAGAGCACCATGGTTGGCTTTCCAACCACCTGTGCCTGGCTGTGGGTGAAGCAGGAGGGTGGGTGCTTGGTGGCACGCGCCTGCCGCCTCAGTGGGGCACTGCCAGACGTGGTTTTCCTGGAGTAGTGATTCTGTTATGAAGATCGCTGGCATAGTATGTTTTGAAGCCACGAGAACGTGCCACCCCACACTCGAGCACTTTGTGTTTGTGCTACAAATGTCACAAGATTGACAGCTCTTGCTGGGGTGCCGGGGAGCTGCAGGGTTCTGAGCTGGGGCGGCAGGGCCGGATCTGCCGGCTCTGGAAGAAAGGCAACGAGAGGCATCTCTTTCCCAGGCCCGCCTGTGTGCCCACCTGCCGTCGTTTTGCTGTGGTTGTTAGACCATCCCTGTGGGGTATTAGGAACTCTGTTTTTCAGATGGGGAAGCTGAGGCCCAGGTGGAAAGGAATTTGCCCTGATTCACTCATCATGGCAGGCAGGACCTGGACCTGGAGGTGGGGGTGGGGAGGGAGTCTTGCTTTGGAGCCTGTGTTCTATGATGCTCCACTGTACTATGAAGAAGGAAGACTTAAGATAGAGGAGCAAATGAGAAGAACCTGGTCCAGTCCTGGGAGGAGGGGTCCTCTTTGGCCAGACAGGAGGTCTAGAACTCATAAAGAAGGAAGAGGACAGATTATTTTCCTCCAGCTCTGTGTGTGTGCATGCGCACAGTGTATCTGCATGCCAGTGCCCATTCTGGGACTTGAACTCAGAGCCTGGGCGCTGGTCCCTTAGCATCTTTGCTCAGGGCTAGTGCTAGCACTCTACCACTTGAGCAATAGCTCCACTTCCAGCTTTTTGCTAGTTAATTGGAGGTGAGAGTCTCACGTACTTTCGTGAAACCCTGGCTGGCTTTGAACTGAAATTCTCAGATCTCAGCTTCCTGAGTAGCTGGGATTACAGGCGGGAACCATCAGTGTCTGACAGAATCTGTTTTCTGGTGGAAGGTGTCCAAATGTGGTGGCTCCTGCCTGGCATGATTTAACTTGCTCCTCCATCCTGAGTATTGGCCTGCAGACTGACATTTGGCCTGGAAAAGCTCTGTGGCACCACCTCAGTGACAGAGCAGAGCGGCCATGTCTCCCTGGCGTGGGCTTGTTTTCTTGCCCTTGGGTTATTAGTAAGCAGTGCTGGGACTTCCACAGCCCCCCCCCCCGCGCCCATGCTCTAGTGTACCTCCACGGTCCTCATGCTCTAGTGTACCTCACCTGTGTTGTTGCTATGCTGGCGTTGTGAGGAGGTGGCTCTCTATCTCTAGCCCAGACCTTTTCTGTGAAGACAGCTCTTCCGTCCCTTTCTTAGTGTCACCCCTTTCTTTTTTCTTTTTTTTTTTGGGGTCCGGTCATGGGGCCTAAGCTCTGGGCCTGGGCACTGTCCCTCAGCTCTAGCTCAAGGCTAGCGCTCTACCACTTGAGCCACAGCGTCACTTCTGGCTTTTTTTTTTACTTATGCGGTACTGAGGAATCGAACCCAGGACCTCAGGCATGCAAGGCAAGCGCTCTACCACTGAGCTACCTTCCCAGCCCCAAGTGTCACCCCTTTCTTATGATGTGTCTCACACGTTAGAACCCATTACAGAGCTAACAGATGTAGTTACGCTCCTTTTCCCACAGCCTGTGTGTACCAGATAAATAGTTAACATGCTTCTTCTGCAGAGAGCTTCCTACAAGATGATAAAGCAGCTCTAAGAACCCAGGAGGAAAATAGGCAAAGAATAGGACCAGTGAGACACGAAGAGAAAACACACGTTGTTGATGAACGTGAAAAATGCATCCATGCTAGTGATCCGGAAAACACACACCCAGAGAGCCAGGTGCCGCAGTGCCCGGGCTGAATAGCAGAATGTGAGCCATAACTTGTGATGCCCGTGTGGCTGGACAGTCAGGGCGGGCAGGCAGCCATTCTTGTGTCTGGGGTAAGTGCATAGCGAGTTCAGCATTGTCCAGTAGCGGAGGCGTGGGCCTTTGAACCCACCATCCTACCTTTGGGGGTGTCCTGATGGAAAGAAGACCTGGGGACACAGGTGTGGATGGTGGCCAGGCTCGCCTCAGGAGCAGCGGGATAATTGATGGAGTGTCCACACTGCTTCAGAGCAAGCTACAGCATCCTCGTTGGCCCAAGGAAGCCAGACCGCTGGCACCTGGTACCCTGGGCTGGGAGGATTAGGGACATCCTGGGGGCAGGGTCTTGTTTCAGGGAGAGGAAGACAGTGAGAAGGAAGCAGCACACTGCAGAGAGGGATGAGGGTGTCAGAGAGGGTGTTCGTTCTGAACACGCCACACTGCGTGCTCTACTCTCAGATGCCACAACTTAAACTACTGACAAAGCGTACAGGTGGCCCACCTGCGTTCCTCTCGCATTCTCTTCCCTGGTTCCTGGATGCAAGTCTTCCTTTGTTTGTTTTA
>NW_012267317.1:3770994-3776694 GCF_000151885.1 Dipodomys ordii | reverse complement strand
AAAAAAAAAAAAAAAATAAGTGTTGCCACCCTGATGTTGCCTGAGATTCGGGGCTGCCTGGCCTCTGTCTCTGCACGCACCATGAACCACTGGCGTTCTAGGCTGCCCCAAGCGAGCACTGTGTCTGTGTCTTCCTCCTGTCAAAGCCTCATGTCCCTGAGGGGAATGTAGTAGTCTTTCACACCTTGTAGTGGCCCAGGCTTCCAGTGGGGGTTGGGGCTAGAAAGTCAGTGAGAAGGGACCGCAGGGGGAAAGCCAGGGCTGGGTGTCCAGCTGGGAGAAAGGAAGGGAGGGGGGTAAGGGGAGACTGAGAGATGAATTCTGACTCCAGAGATGCTAGGGCTCTGGCTGGTCCCAAGTCAGCAGAAGTCTCTGTAGGCTCAGGAGGCAATGGCCAGAACCAAGGAGACCATGGATTGTGGCCAGCCGACCCAGTTCAAATCACCTGTTGGCTGGGGACGTTCAGCGAGCTGTTGGCCTCCGGCTTTCCGATTCTATATCTGTAAAAATGATATGTTCATTGGAGGCATGGCTCAGGTGGTACAGCGCCAGTCTAAAGTGGATAGATGGCTAGTGTGTCTTTGAAACGGCTGCGGTGAGGCCTCCTAGGTTCATGTGTGTCAGAGCTCGGGGGCCTTTCAGGCTGCGGCCTCCAGGGCCTAGGGGACCGGTGTTGGCTTGGGAGCAGGCCAGAGGCAGCTTACCTTCCTGGGGGACCTGGGAGCCCTTGGGGTGAGGTGAGAGCGCATGAAACATGAACTGGAGCGTAGGGACAGGAAGTGCGGGGTGTGGATGCCAGCCCTGGGCCCTGCTGTTGTAAAGCCACCCTGGGAGCTCAGGTGCCATGACACTGAAAATAGTCTAGTCAAAATAGTGTTTGCTGTCATCTCTCATGAGCCTGTGTGTCTCGGGCCCGTCCCCAGGGCCCGCGCGCACCATCTGCACTGTGCCCTAAGCACCGTTCTCAGCCTCTCCTGCACAACTGGTAGTTACTGGAGACCTTTATTATTGTATTTTCCTTTTATAGAGATAAAGAGCTCATAAATTGAATGCATTTTAGAAACCATTTGGCTGGGCCAGGCTTTTTTTTTTTTGAGCTTAATTGGACTTCAGACTGTGTGTTGAGGATTTTTTTTTTTAATTTTTTGTCCTCATGGGACTTGAACTCTGGGCCCTGCGCAGACCCTCAGCTCTTCAGCTCAAGGCGAGCGCTCTACCACATGAGCCACAGCGCCACTTCCGGTTTTCTGGTGGTTCATTGGAGAAAGGAGTCTCACAGACTTTCCTGTCCAGTCTGGCTTTGAACCACAATCCTCAGATCTCAGCCTCCTGAGTAGCTAGGATGACAGGTGTGAGCCGCCGGCTCCTAGTGGATTTTTGTTTTGTTTTGTTTTTGAGAGAATCTCATAATGTAGCTCAGGTTGGAGTGAAACCGGCGATCCTCCTGTGTCTGCCTCTCTAGTGCTGACATTAGAGGAATATGCTACTGCTTCTGGCTGGGTGTTCAGAAGTAGTCTAAAATTGTGACTCAAAGGCACAGTACAGTTTGGGGCTGTGGGGGAAGTGACATTCTGTGTCCTGAAGCACCTTTGCAAGATGCTGCTGCTGTGACCTCTTGGACCCCCGGGAGGATGGGAGATGGATAAAGAATTGATACTTGGCTCATAGCATCTTCACTCCAGGTCCAGCACATGCTAGTGCCTCTTCTAGAGAGGAGCCACTGGGAAAGAAGCACCTGACTTGCTGACTTCTTGGCAGGTTCAGCCATGGCATGCTCCAGAAGGCCTTAGCAGGCTGCTGGTACTTCCCTCAGAACAGGGCTCCTGCATCCAGGCTAGTCCTGAGGACCTTAGGATGCAGCAGCCTCTGTCTCTCCCCCCACCCTGCTGCCTCCAGATGATGGAGGAAGCATGTAAATAGAGTCCTGGAGAGGTGAGCATTGGCCAGAGAATCTGTAGTCCTGGGCCTTGTGTAGGCTCAAAAACAAGCAGGCTGTGCAGCTTTGAACAGCTCAACTTCCACTCTGGGCATCAGTGTCATTACTCCTAAGAGGATAGGAGCAGGCTGTAAACTCTGGACCTGGAATTCATGATAGGACCAAAGGGCTAGGGACCTCTTCCACACCTCCCACAGGCTCATCTGCATGGGCGCTGCCTTTTTCTAGAACTTTTGGAGTTTCCCAGGGCCACAATGACAAAATACCAAGATCTGGGTGTCTTCAAGCAGCTGAAGTTTGTTGTGTTGGGTCTAGAGAGAAGGGTGAGAGCGAGCCGGTGTCACAGTTTGTAAAGACAGGGTCCTCAAGGCTGGCCGTGCAGCATCCAGGGACCATTGCCTTCTCCCTGATTCCCTGATACCCAGCCTGGAGACTTGTGCAGAGCACTGAACTGAGTTTGCAGCACCCATCAACCCCTGGGGAGCCTGGTGTGAATACCTCCAGGGCACTATGGTCCAGCAGACTTCCTGTAGAGTTTGCACTCAGGCTGCAGAAAGATGCTTTGCTGCCACCTTGTGGGGAGAAAGATCCTGGCTGGGTCAGGAGGCTGCCGTGGACCTGGGACCAAAAAGCCCACTGGAAGAATCCTGCAGTCCTTCCCTGTGGACTAGCCACAAGTTCCAGGAAAAAGCTAATCCTCTGTGTCTTGGAGGAGGAGGACACCTGCCCGTTTCCTGAGCATTGCCTCAGCGGGCACAGCCCAGTGCTTATCAGTGTGTCAGTGGCAAGCTCTGGGTGGAGGCCTGTGGGACGGTCAGGCCCAGCTGCCCTTCCCTCCTCTGCAGGACAAGGGCTCTCACACTGCACGCTCATCCAGAGCCCTTCTCCTTCTGCACAGTTGACCTTTCTGGCTGGGCTGTGCCTTTGGTACCCTGAGGTAGCACACCTGAGGCCCAGGCCAGCCTGCTCAGCCAGCTGTTGTACACAGCTGGAATCAGATCTTTCTCCTGATTCCTGGACAGGCAAAGGGGCTGCTTGGTGCCCACCTTCTGCACTCTGCCCTGGGAAGATGGTATTATTCTTGACCTAAAGTCCACACAGCAGGGATCTTTGAGAACCTTCATCATTAATCCTCCAGAGACTTCTACAGCACCTCCCTTCCCTGGGGAACGATCCAGCCTGGTGGTTCTGGTGGCCTGGGAGGAGCCACACTGAGGGCTGCTTTGATGGGGTTTCTGTGCTCTCTAGCAGGTAGTGCTGAGAACGTTTAAAGCAACCTTATTTGCTCAGGTCCAGAAGTTAATGATTCAGTGGTAGGGGCTGGGTAGAGCTGCACCGACACCTGCCTTTATAGCAGAATCTTGTCAGGTACAAGAGAAGCTCCATCCCCAGCCTGAGCTGATCCAATGAGGAGAAAGGTGTGTGCCTACGCTGCTTTTTGGGGGGGGCATCTGCCTGACCTAATGTCATGAGATACATGACTATGGGAGCATGTGCACGTGTGTGTGTGTGTGTGTGTGTGTGTGTGTGTGTGTGTGTGCATGCACATATATGTGTGCACTTGTACCTGTCCTGGGGTTTGAACCGAGGGCCTGAGCACTCTGTCCCTTTTCTTTTTCACTCAAGGCTGGCACTCTACTACTTGAACCACAGCTCTACTTTTGTCTTGTTGGTGGTTAGTTGGAGATAAGGGTCTCATGGACTTGTTCCTCGGGCTGGCTTCAAACCATGATCCTCCATCCTCAGCTTTTGAGTAGCTAGGATTATAGGCATGAACCACCAGTGCCCAGCTCATGAGATACTTATGTACGAGCAGGTAACCCTTCCCTATGTAGTTTCTGTGGGTCAGGCAGTTTCTGGAAACCAGGGATAAGAAAGAGGAGTTGGCCCAGAGAGGAAGAGGAAACCATCAATTCCAGTTTGGGAAAGTGACCCAGGCAGAGTGCATAAGTCGTTGTTCTTTTGGGGACTGGGCATGTGCCAGTTATATGTGGAGATAAGACCCACTTTGCTCTTTGCCCACTGAGAGGGCTGGCTGGGCTAAAAATCAAGTCACTAGTTAGACACCTTGTCCCCTATTCTCTCTCTTTCAGTCCCCAAACACTGGCTTCCCCTGCCACTTTTTGGCTTGTTTTGATTGATGAAGGGTGATTCCTATGTGTGTGACAGCTGGATGGACAGCTGCAGACAGGGAAGCTAAGGCGGATAGGCCTCCTGCCCTCTGACGGCTCAGGAAGGCTGCCAACTTGCAGTTGGAAAACATGAGTGTGGGGCTGTGTTCCCAGCCCCACGCCTGCTGGAGAATCCTGGGAAAGGCCCCTCTGCGGAACCACCCATTACATCCCTTACGGAAAAAAAAGCAGAAGCAGCCATCCACCCCGTTGTTAATAACTAGTCCCGCAAGAATGTTAAGTGCCTTCGAGATCCAGCCCAGGACTTGGGTGTTCCCAACTCTCCTTTCTAGGAGCACCTAGGATGGAGAGGCCCTGCTTTCCCAGAGTTCCCCAGCCCCCCCTGGAATGCGCCCCTTTATCTCACCCTGACTAGGGTGGTGGGTAGATGGGATTCTGAAGTTGAGAGGGACATCATCCAAGCCGGGTTGGACTGGGTGGAGGAAGCCTGGAGGGGTAATCTTTTCACTCAAGCACTAGTCCTACTCCTCACCCCCAGACTGGGCTCCCCTTTGCTGAGGTCCTCTGTGGACTATGAAAACCGGTCCCGGGGTCTGAGAGAGGAGTCATGTGGGCAGTGTAGTGCCCATCTCAGCACAGAACCTGCCCACCTCTGGGGTGATCCTGGGTTTTCTAGGGTCTGATGTAGCCCACCAGCAGGCATTGGGCCACGGGAGTCCTCAGAAGTGAGTCACTCAACCAGAACTATAATCCAAGGTCAAAGGTTACTTTTCTTCTCTTTTTCTTTTTCATTTGGTGCAGGTGGTAGGGTTTGAACTGAGGTCTTGGGTGCTGTCTCTTAGCTTTTTCACTCAAGGCTAGTTTTACTGGTTCATTGGAGGTAAGTGTCTCATGAACTTACCCTTCCCAGGCTGTCTTCGAACCACCATCCTCAGCTCAGCCTCCCCAGTAGCTAGGATGACAGCCACCATTGGCCTGGCCTGAGGTTACCTTTTGACTTTTCTGCTGCCCTTAGGCAGAACCACACATACCCAGTCCAGACAGATGAGTATCTGCTGGGTTTTATCATCTCCAAAGAAAAAAGCCTCAGTTATTATCAGCAGCCACGGGTGGCACCCAGCAACTCTTCTGAGCCCCAGAGATAGGATCGGGGTGTTCCAGCTCCCACTTTCCCGGCAGAAGACTGCGGCCCAGGGTGGCACGGGGCCTGCCTCTCCGCTGCTCACTTGGGCTTCTGATGCGTCTGGTCCTCTTGTCCTTGGACCTTCGGGTTGTTCTTTTGGAGGAAAAGAAAATACAGTCGTCCGCGTTTCTCCAAGCACGGGGCCCAGTGCGAGCTGTACCCCAGGACTGTTATTTATTTGGTCTGTTCTTAATGACAGCTCCTCACCTACCTGCCCAGTCCTAGGAGGAGCCCTGGGCTGGAATTTCCTGTTTTCTGAGGGCTCCGGGGGCTGCCCCGGCAGGCCGGCTCCCCTGTGCTGCCGCCGTTCCCGGCTGTTCCAGGCCAGACTTGCCGCCTCTCCTGGCGGGGCTGGCTCGCAGCCGCTCCAGGTCTGGGCTTGCCGGGGCCGGAGGTGGGAGAAGTTGAGGGACTCGCTCGGCCCACGCCAGGTGCCCAGAGGCCGGAGG
>NW_012267317.1:3747715-3770009 GCF_000151885.1 Dipodomys ordii | reverse complement strand
GGCCGCGTCCCCTGGGCTCCTGGGGGCCCCGAGCGGTAAGGGGTTTGACCCCGCCCCGTGGCCTCTCGGGATGGAGTCTGGCAGGAAGCGGGGCTTGCGTGACGATCAGTCGGGAACCTACCTGGTAGAGGTAGAGTGCACCCCTTGCGGGGGCCGTGGGCAGCCAGGTGTGACCCAAGTGCCATCAGAGCCCAGGCGGTGTTTGGGGGACATCCGCAGTGTTCCCCGGAACCTGGCGGGACAGGGCAGGACTGTAGGCTGAACAGGCACTGCCCACAGTATCCCCGAGAATGGGAAAAGGCCCGGGTTCCATTGTGGATCCCTCCCTCTGATTCGGTAAATGCAGCTTCGCCACTGGGGACGGGAAGGAGACCTGCCGGACAGTCTCTTAGCTAGGGGTCCCGATGCACTGGCCGCCTCTGCGGCCTCGGTCGGGGACTGCTTGTGGACTTGGTTGTGATAACTCCCCTGGAACAACCTGGGGGCAGTGCCAGGGAGTCTGCGAGCGGGGGAGGAGAGGCAAGTGCGGCCCAGGCCAAGGCCATCCCAGGCGGGCCTCCCCCTGGCTGCAAGGTGAAGAGTGGGTGAGGTCGGGAGAGCTGGAAGCTTCTCCTGAGTCAGGGGTGCCTGCTGCCTGAAGGGAAGGCAGCCGCCAGTCTGGGCTAGGAAGAGGTTGGGGCGGAGGCCTGGCCTGGCCTGGCTGGGCGCACCTACAGCACAGGGCTAGGTGAGGCCCCTCCCTCTTCACCTTCACTCAGGAATGCAGTGGGTGGCCCCACCCCTCCCAGGTGAGCTGTTTCTACTTGCAGAAGGCTGGTACCCCTGCCAGGGCCCTGCCCACATTGGGTCTGGTCTGAGATCTGCTAGAGTGGCCTCTAACCTGGGTGAGAGGCCTCCTAGGAGACATGAGGCCAAGTGGGATCCGGGGGGAGCTCAGCTGCTGGAGCATGAAGTCATGGAGGAAGGACATATGTCTAAGGCCAAGGGAGGGGAAGCCACAGTCCCCCCCCCCCCCCCGCAATGTGGTCCTGAAAATTTGCTTCACTCCACTGGGCTGGGAAAGAGGCTTTCCTCTGCTCCCTAGGGGTGAAGTCTGAGGGTCTTCTGGCCTTGGCTGAAAGACGGGTGTGGTGACTGGTAGTGGTAGTTTACACAGAGGTGTGTGATGAGTACCACGTGTGCCACAGCAGCCTGATGAGTGCTTCTGTCTTCACAGACTCCTTTGTGAACAGCCAGGAGTGGACCCTGAGCCGGTCTGTGCCAGAGCTTAAAGTGGTGAGTGGCCATGTGAATGGGAGGCCCGTGCAGCCGTGGCTGGGTGGGCCAGGCTCGGAGGAGTCATCCTGGGTCTTGCTTCTCCTGGCTGTTGGCTTGGCTTCCCCAGTAAGCCTTTGTTCGGTGCCTCGGCACCCCCCACTGGCTTGCATGCTCTCTCCTGTCCCTTCTACAGCTCTGGCCTTTCTTCTCCCTTGAACCCTCTGACCACCACTGTGCCCCCTTTTCTCCTGCAGGGCATAGTGGGGAACCTCTCTAGTGGGAAGTCTGCCCTAGTGCACCGCTATTTGACAGGGACATATGTCCAGGAGGAGTCCCCCGAAGGTGAGTGTCACTAGCCAACCTGGCCAGGGGCTATGGCCTCTCGGCTCCTTCTGCTCCTGGTATCTGTGTGTGGGGCTCTTGAGTCCTTTCCTCCCCAGTCCTTTTACCTTCTCTTCTGGAAGCGTCTGCTGTGCCTAGCCCCTGTGGGCCATTTCTCCATGGTTGGTCCTGACCCTGCACTCTACTCTAGGGGGTCGGTTTAAGAAGGAGATTGTGGTGGACGGCCAGAGTTACCTGCTGCTGATCCGAGATGAAGGAGGCCCCCCTGAGCTCCAGGTGATGCTCCTCCCCAGCCCTCCCCTCCCCCATCCTGTTAGGGGTGGGTAAGGGTATAGTTCTGGGAATAGGGTCTGCTTGCTTGCCTGATGCAGGACTTGGCCTGGGCTGGAATGAGGGTGATAGATGAATAACTCCGCTTGCTCTCCCCTAGTTTGCTGCCTGGGTGGATGCAGTAGTGTTTGTGTTCAGCTTGGAGGATGAAATCAGCTTCCAGACGGTGTATAACTACTTCCTGAGGCTCTGCAGCTTCCGCAATGCCAGCGAGGTGCCCATGGTGCTGGTGGGCACTCAGGGTGAGGCGGGGCCTGTCGAGTCAGCAGGGGGTAGGGTGAGCCAGGTGAATGAAACTTCAGGGGACAGGTCAAGAAGGGCCCCAGGCCCCCACTCCCCGTGGAGCACTGACAGGCTCTTCACAACCTAGGGCCCATAACCTAGCGCCTTTTCTTTGCTCTGTGGGTGAGTCCTGCAGTAGGTGTCACAAATGCGTATAGGTTTGTGTGTGGGGGTACAAGCGTGCGTGTGGATGCATACGTGTGGGGGTGTGCATGCACATGCATGCGTATGTGTGTGCCAGGAGTGGGGCTTAAACTCAGCCTGGGTACTGTTCCTTTGATCAAGCTATACCTTCACTTTCAGCTTTTCAGTGGTTAATTGATGATGAGTGTCACGGACTTTCCTGCTAGACTGGCTTTGAACCTCTACTCATAGATCTCAGCCTCCTGAGTAGCTAGAATTATAGGTGTGAGCCTCTAGCTCCCAATTGTGCCTGGTTTTTTCAAGGAATAAACTGGCTGAGGAGTTAAGTTGGCTTGTATGCCACTTGGCAAGGCAGTAATGGGATGAAATGAGGCCCAGGTCTCCAGATCCTCAGTGCTGTGTACCCTACTTGCCAGGCCTCTGCCCATCCACCCCAACCCTACCATCCCTCTACCCCCACTCTCAGCCAGCTGAGTAACTCCTCCCTCTTCTGCAGACGCCATCAGTGCCGCCAATCCCCGGGTCATTGATGACAGCAGGGCCCGCAAGCTGTCCACAGATCTAAAGCGCTGTACCTACTATGAGACATGTGCAACCTATGGGCTCAATGTGGAGCGAGTCTTCCAGGACGGTAACTCGGGCCCCAGAGTGGGGTGTAGGGCTGGTGACAGCGCTGCGCTGCGTTCCTTGAGGGGAGGTGCCAGGCTGGGGATTTTTTGGCTCTTCTCTCTGGCGGGTAGACTTGACTCTGCTATCCCCTACAGTGGCCCAGAAAGTAGTGGCCTTGCGGAAGAAGCAGCAGCTGGCCATCGGGCCCTGCAAGTCCCTGCCCAACTCGCCCAGCCACTCGGCTGTGTCCGCCGCCTCCATCCCAGCCGTGCACATCAATCAGGTGCGGTCATATTCTGTGCTCGCTGGACCTGCCCATGTCCTGCATCTCTGCCTCCTCCTCACTCCTGCCTGTCTCCCTCAGCTCTGAGCTTTGCATGCCGCCTCTGTGCGGGCCTTGGGCTGGGTTCCACTCTGTGGTGACTGCCTCACCTCCTTTTTCCAGCCCCTGCTCCGCCGTCTTGCCTCTCAGTCACTTAGGCCAAGACCATGCAAACACAGGCTCTACTGAGCACTCTTTGAACTATCTGAGCAGCTGCTGCTTGGGAAAACCGTACATGGCGGGCCCAGGAAAAAGAGTTCTTTTAGGCCTGCTTGGTGCTAACCCTTGGCAAGACAGGACTGACCCTGTCTCCTCTTGTGGACAAGCCATTCCTCCATTTGTCTGTAGCTGCAGCCTCCTAGGAAGGAGGAAGCGAGTGGTGACCTCATGCCCCTAAGGACGAGACTCGTCCTCTGCCTCTGACAGGGTTTGCCTTTTAGAAGCTAGCTCATGCTTTAAAGGAAACGGTTGGCTCTCTGCCCCTTGTGGAGCTTCAGGGGATCCGAGCCAGGTTCTGCAGCCCCCCCGCACCCTAGTAATGCCAGTTGGACCGTTGTCCACACACTGGCGCTTTTTCTGGACTAATTTTTGGCCTTTGGCAGGCACGGGGGCCAGTGCTCAGTGCCAAAGCTTCATTCTCCGCTTTGCTGCCCTCTGCTGCCAGCCTGGGGCCCGGCTGTCCACAGATGAGCTCCTTAAGTGGTTCAGCCAGTGGCCGCTGCTTGCCATGGTTCCAAGACCTCTCCCTTTAGGGTTTGTGAGAAGGCTCTGGGGTTGGTGTCAGTGTCCCTTCTCCCTCTGGGAAAGAGACCGCCTACAGCACCTCAGCGCCTACATCAGCAGGGCCAGGTCCCACCTGGCAGTTCTGCAGTCACCCGCCCCAGGGAGGTGCCTTGGCTCTGGTTAGGGCCGAAGGGAGGCTCGGCCGGTCAGGAGCACACGAGTAAGGACGGGTGGGGGCGCAGGCCCTGGTTTCCCTGTGCAGACTCCAGTCCCAGGACAGACATTGGGTGCACATTGTCTCCATCCTGTGTGTGCTTTTGTTGTTCTTTCCTTTCTCCATTCCTTGTCCACGACCTCCTCCACCTGGCAGCCTTAGCTCTGTTCTGCTCTCTGCCTTGGCTGTGGCTGCTCCCTTCCCTGCCTGCCACACACGTGATCCAAGCAAACCTCAGATTCTCCCAGGACCCTGAGCCCAGCGCTGCCCCCACAGCAGCCTTCTGTGTCCTCTCCTGTTCCCCCTTTCCCACCTCTCCTTCCCCCCCCCCCATGTACCTCACTGACTTGGAGGGTCCGTGTGCTCTCTTGTTCAAGACAGTTGGAAGCCCAGGCCTGTGACTCTGTTTCCTGGTCCGTCAGGGCAGGAGCCCTGATGCCAGAACCCAAGGAAAAAAAGTTTGTCACACATTCTGCTGGCCTCCAGTCCATGCCAGCTCCCTCCACTACGACCTGTAAAAGCTGGTGGTCCTTCTGCCACCTCCAGGACCCCAGGCTAGGTTGCTGTTACCTTGTAGGGGTCCCCAGCACCTGCTTATTGACCTGTGCCCCCTGCCACCCCCACCCTCCCCAGAGCCACCCTCAGCAGCCCTCTCTGTCCTTAGGCCACGAATGGCGGCAGCAGCGCCTTCAGCGACTACTCGTCCTCTGTCCCCTCCACCCCCAGCATCAGCCAGCGGGAGCTGCGCATCGAGACCATCGCCGCCTCCTCTACCCCCACGCCCATCCGCAAGCAGTCCAAGCGGCGCTCGAACATCTTCACGGTACGTGCCCCGCCCTCCTCCCTGCCCAGCCGCCGCCACTGAGCAGGCGCCACTGTGCTGGCAGGGCCGAGCGCTGAGCTCCCGGCCAGGAGGGCAGGCAGCCCCAGGGCAGGAGGAGGCCATCTGCAGCCTCGCTCTCGCTCATGTAGACACACAAGGCTTCCAGAGGCTCCTCTCCAGGACCCTCAGCATCTTCTAGGCCATTCCTGCGAGCCCTGGAGGGCTTCCCTTTCCCGACTCAGCACGCCTCCCACAGGCCTTCCACAGACCTCCACCCGTGCACAAGCACACCCCTGCAGTCTCCCCCCCCCCTTCCCCGCCAGCCCCCAGGGTTTCTGTGTCAGCATGAAGGGATCTTCTGCACTCACGGCCTAACTCCCCTGACTCCCTTTGATTCAACAGCTAATGAACCGGAGGCCGGAAGGCTGTTTGCCCAAGGCGACACAGAGGGTTAGCTGGCCAAGCTAGACTCAGCCAGGCCTCCCAAGTCCGCCTTCCGGCTCTTTTTCCGTTACCCCACTGCCGAGGGGAACTTTCATGCTTCCCACCCACCGCTGTGATTGGTTTAACAAAGGCTTAGCCATCTTTTCCTGGGCTTCACCACGCTGCCTCGTGCCTCCCGCTCAGGTTTGTCCTGTCTCCTTGTGAGCTCCTTGCCCCTCCCCGTCCACCTGCCCCCGCCCGGGGTCCCATGGGCCTCTGCCCAGGGCCAGCCCCTGCAGCTCTTTGGTCCCTCTGTCCTGCTGTCCCTCGGTCCGGGTTTTTAGACACCCAGCCCTGCCTTCCCCCCACCCCCACCCCGCCTCCCCTCTGGCCTCCTGCTGGGCCCTGGCTGGACTGTCTCCAGGAGTCTTGGCCAGAACAAAGGTGGGTGAGCTGTCCATCCCTCTGCATCACTCTGTGCACCTCCTTCTGAGAGCCAGGGTTTGGCGCTTGGCCTGGGCCTGAGTCTAACTGGCCAGGCTAGACTCTTAGGACCCTGCCCAGACAGAGCCAGTGTCCCTGGGCCTCGCTCCTCCATCCTCACCTTTGCCCCACCCACACACCTTTCCCTGCCGCTGCCTCCCTCTGCCCACCAGCACTGTGTGTGCCTTTCACCTTGCGTGTGTACGTGCGTGCGTGCGGGCGTGCATGCACACCAGCCTTTTTCTGCTGATGGCTGTTGCTACCTCTGTGCTTGCCTGGCCTGACCCTCCCAGACCTGCAGCTTTTGTGTTCTGTTCCATCACTGAGATATGCAGAGCCTCAGTGGCCGCCTGCTTAGTGCCCACACCTGCCTCTGCTGCTCCTGCGGAGCCGTGGGCGCTGTGTCACCCGGACTGCTACTGGTGCCCTTGGCGGCCTGCCCCCCAACATTGTCTCTGTCATCTGCTGCCTTGATTCCATTCTTAGCCTCCCATCTTCCCCCTGCTGGCTGACTCAACCAAGGACACCCTCTGCCTCCCGCTCCGTCCACCGGTGCCTGGCTCCATGGCTTCCTCACTGTGGCCCCCTCATGTTCCTTCCCTGTGCCTGCCTGCCCCGGCTGCGCTGTCTCCCTCACGCCCCCTACTGCCGCCAGCTCACGGCACAGCCTTCCCTCCGGTCCTTCCACCCTCTCCATCTTCACAGTGGCCACTGACTTTTTTCTTTCCATTGTTTCCATGGTGATCTCACTTGCGCCAGTGCCCCGGAGGTGGCCTCAAGGCACGTCCGTCTCCATGGGTGTATCTTGGGACCCCCCCCCCCATTCTTGCTGTTGGCATCACACCTGCTCAGGGGAAGCCCTTGTGTCCTGCTCACTCTGTGGCTGGGCATGGTTGTGATGTCCTCAAGTCTGCCCTGTGACTCCACGTACTCATTATTGTCACTCTTGCCCTGGTTCTGGTTTCCGTCCTCCAGGGGCGGCGTTTCCCGCCCTGGGATCCCGGAGTCTCTGCTGGTTGGCAGCCTCTTGGCTCACCAGCCTGGTTGGGATGGGCTGCACCTCTCTCGTCCTGACCAGCAGTTCTGCCTGGGGATTCGGTGGCAGTGGTCCCGCTCACCTTCCTCCTCCCTGGGCCAAAGGGGCAGAGGGCCGTGGCAGTCTGGGCTGTGGTGCCCAGGAAGGGACTGGGGGCAGGTGCTGACCGCGGAGCTGCTGGGCGACCATTTCCTCTTTGGCAATTCTTTGCCCAGTTCTTCCCGCTCCCTCTGGCTGGGCTCTCTCCCACACTGCCCTTGCAGCGTCCCCTCCCTGCGCTCTCGGCTCTCGGCAGCCTGGAGGACAGGAGGGAAGGGGCCTGGGCGACTGAGTGGTGAACATTCGTTCCTGGCTGACGTGGACTGCCGAGTCACCCCTGCCCATCTGCAGCCACCACCGCCATCACCACCACGACCACCTCCTCCTCCTGCTCCTGTTCCTCCTCCTGCTCCTGCTCCTCCTCCTCCTCCTGCTCCTGCTCCTCTTCACCCCGCTGCTGCCTTTCCCCAGGCACCTGGGTCTCTGCCTGACCAGTGCTGACCAACGTGTGCGGGGCTTGAGTATAACTTGCCAAAATCTCTATTCTTTCGATATTTGCAGATATGTGCCACTGTTTCCAACTTTTCATCAACAAAAAGGCCTTTCCAACTCCTTCCAAATTAGAAGACCAGGTGGTGACACACAGCACCTCTGGACATTCCCCCCTGTGCGGGGCCAGAGGCGGGCCGGGCCCTGGGACTGCTCTCAGATGAGAAGCGGCCGCCGAGCTCCCCGCTCCAGAGACCCACAGCAACCTTTGTAACTAACCCCACCCCCAGGGAAGGCTAGGAACGCCGGGGAGCCCGGAGCCCGCGCTGGGGGCTGCCGGGGACCAGGCCCGGCTGGACGCTGCGCCAGGCTCGCTGCATGGAGAAGAAGGGAGCTCGGCCCGCACCGGCCGGCCGGCTCGACGAGGCTCAGAGGGGGCAGGGGCACCCGAGCCCGCTGGCCCAGCTGCTCCCGGGGGGAGCTTTCCTGCCCCTCCCCTCCTCTGCTCCTTCCTGCATGGACTTCTGCCGTTCCTGCTCCTGCTCCGGAAGCCGCCGCCGCCGCCACCGCGCTTGCCTTGCCCCCTCTTTTTGGCCTCCCCCTATTTCCTTAGGATCCGCATTTGGGTGGACTGTGCCCCAGGAGCTTGGCAGGGCGCAGGGCCTCTTCCGGCCTCTCTCCTCTCTCTCTCCATCCACTGTGCCCCTCGGGCTCTGCCGACACACTCGGCGCCACTCGCAGTGTGGCGTCTGTGCCACCAAAACGGGCCGCCTGCCCTCTCACTTCCGGACGTTGCTCTCCCCAGTTGTCGTGCCCTGTGCTCCCGGCCCGGCCAGCCCTCAGCCCCAGCGGCCACCTCTCTTCAGCTCCCCCATCTCTTCACCACCACCCCCTCCCCCCAGCCCCTGGGCTGCGTGCTCCTCGCACCCGCGGTATTCCGTGTCCTTGCTCTTGTGAGGGGCGGGCCCGGCTCAGTGACCTGTGCTGCTCTGTATGGTGCCGTGTGTAAGAATAAACCCGTTGGAATACTCGTGGTCTCAGTTCCTTCCCGACCCGCCGCCTAGGCCCAGGCCCGACCCACTGCTAGGGCTGCCCAGGATGGGGAGGAAGGTGGGAGGTCTGGAAACGGCAGGCGCGGGGTAGTTCTCCCCTTCGGTCTGCCCTCCAGCTAACGCGCCTCTTCTTTTCTCTTCCAGTCTCGAAAGGGTGCCGACTTGGACCGAGACAAGAAGGCTGCCGAGGGCAAGGTGGACAGTATCGGGAGTGGCCGGGCCATCCCCATTAAACAGGTCAGCACTGGCCAGGACACAATCGAGAGTGGCATCTGTCTGTGATGGGAGAGCTTGTGTCTGGGACAGGAGCTTCCCCGCCCAGGCCCAAGTCCTCCACCAAGGATGGCTGGCTGAATGCCTTTGGTCTGGTTGGAAACCTTGGCTGCCTCTTCCTTGGGCTGGCTGCCTTCTGGGCCCACAGCTCTGCCTTACTACCACTGGAGGGCAGCAAAGAGCTACCTGCTGCCTTTTCCTGAGGTTCCTGACTTGCAACCTGGAGGTGGGGGTACTGGGCACTGGGTCAAGGAAGAGGGCTCTCAAGAATAACCTGGAGGCATGTGTAAAAAAGGTACGAAGGCCTGGGATGGGAAGGTGGCTCAGTGGTAGAGCGCTTGCTTCGCATGCATTAGGCTCTGGGTTCAATTCCTCAGCAACCACATAAGCAGAAAAAGCCGGAAGTGGTACTGTAGCTCAAGTGGTAGAGTGCTAGCCTTGGGGACAGCGCCCAGGCTCAGAGTTCAGACCCCACCACCAACCAAAAAAAAAGTACCAAGGCCAGCACCTATGATGCTTATTAGTTCAGTTTTACAGCTCTGAGCTTCTGTTTGGGGGGAGGAGGCTTGAGCTCAGGGCCTTGAGTGCTTTTGCTCCCCATGGATGGCCCTTTACCACTTGAGCCATGCCTCCAATCTGGCGTGGGGTCTCACAGCCTTCTGTCTCTGCTAGCTTTGAACTCTGATCCTTCACAACTCAGCCTCCTGAGTAGCCAGGATTAAAGGCACACTTATTTATTTACTTATTTTTGGCCAGTCTTGGTGCTTGAACTCAGGATCTGGGTGCTATCCCTGAGTTTTTTGCTTAAGACTAGCTAGCATTCTTACCACTTGATCCACAGCTCTACTTCTGGCTCTTTTGGTGTAGTTAATTGGAGATAAGAGTCTCACAGGCTTTCCTGCCTGGACGGTCTTTGAATTGTGGTCCTCAGATCTTAGCCTCCCAAGTAGCTAGGATTGCAGGCCCGTTTTTTGTTTGTTTTGTGCTGGTCCTGGAGCTTGACTCAGGACCTGGGTGCTGTCCCTGAGCTTTTTGGTGTTTTGTTGGAGATAAAAATCTCACAGACTTTTTTTCTGCGCCTGGCTTCAGATAGTTTCAGATGGTGATCACCCGAGCTCAGGAGCCCCCAGCACCCAGCAGGCCCTTTTATTTGTAAAGAAAATTTAGTGGAGATGCTGCTTTCCAATCTCTCCTCCCTGAGTCACTCCCTGGAGCAGTGCACCACCGCACAAGCCTGGTCCTCACACCTGTGGGGCACCTGTACTGGAAAAGGCAAGGCCGGATAGAAGAGTCCATGCCCAGAAGCGGTGTTCTTAGAGTAGGCACTCTGGCACTGCTGGGTGGATGGAGGTAGAATGGGGAGGGGCATCTGGAGCACAGGCAGGAGCCTCAGGGACTAGGCTGCCCAGGAGGCCTTGCGGGCAGAGGCTAGTAGCCAGCCTGCTGGCTTGGTACAGGTTTTCTTAGCTTTGGGCGGTCGGAGAGGTCAAGTCTACAGGGGACTATGTTGCTAGGAGTTGATGCCAGAGAAGGTTGGTGAACCTAGAGCACCAGAGTATGGCTTGGTCTGGGCTTGTGGTCTGTTTTGGCCCTTCTGAGCAAAGGTTTGTGAGTTGGTAGTGTGTGGGGCTTTCTGATGCTCTGTGAATCAAACATCCCAGGAGCCAGGCCAGGCCCCAGAGGGGCTCTGCTTCTCCCTTGAAATGCGCATGGGGTTGGCATGCGGCAGGCACTGTGCCAGCCTCTGGGCAGTCACCTGAAGACGGAAGGCCACCGAGTGGCAGCAGCCCCTTCTGTTGATGCGCCCTCCCTGCTGTACAGCCTGTTGACGCTGAGTCCCCAGCAGGGGCCTCATGCCGGAAGGGCAGGTGCACCACGGGAGTGGGAGTGGGCTCATCAGCGTCGGGGGAGGGCAGGGGAGGGGAGGGGACGCGCCCGCCCCTGTAGAAAAAAGCACACCTAAACATCTGGAGAAGTGGGCAGAACACTTCCTGTGTGCGCCACACCTTCTTGTGGAGGGGTTGTGGGACTGGCTTATTTGTTCTCCTATTCTCCTTTGTGGGGATGGGGAAGAGTGGAATGGGAAGAACCCTTGGTGGACGTGCCCTTGGGGTTCTAGGCCAGCCTAGAGTCAGCTGGTCTCTTGGGGGGAGCTGTCCCAGAAAAGTCCCTTTCTGCACCTTCGCAGTTAGCCCTGCGTGGTGCCCTGATGCCTTGTGGCTAACTTTGGGACGGGGTGGGCGCTCTCTGTCCCCCACCCCCCTCCCTGCACGGAGGCTGACCAGACTGACCCCGCCCCGCGGGGCTCCGCGGCCCTCCCCTTCCCCCTCCCTCCTGCCCGTTCTCCCGGGTTCCGCTCCTTCCCCTCCCCCCAGCTCCTGCTGGGAGTGGAGATTGCATTTCAGTTGCCATTTGCATTCCCAATCAATCCGGACTCCGCAATTAAGTCGGCTGGCGGCGCTGGGAGGAGGCGGCGGGGAACGGTCCTCTGGGGGCTGTCGCCTCCGCACCGCTCCCATTCCGCCCCAGATTGCTTCCTGCTCCGCCGGGCGCAGCCTGCGCTGCCGGCCGGGGACGCGAGCGGGAACCCCGCGGCTCCTCGCGGGGCTGGAGGCCGGAGGGCGGGGGCGGAGGGCCAGGTGAGAGGTGGGCAGCCCGGGCGCCCCGCCCACTCCCAGCTAACGAGCCTCATTAAGGCGTTGAGGAGCGGGGAGCTCTGGTGGAGAAGCCGCTGCCCTCCCTCCCAGAGCTGCCTACTGGAGGAAGAGGTGGGCCTGGGGACCCCTGCGGCCCCGAGGCCCGGCCACGGCCATGCGCACAGCAGCCGCGCTTGGTCGGCAGCCGAGGGCCCTCAGGTGTCAGGTAGGGACACAGGCTGGCAGCTCTGCCCCGTGCGGGAAGCCTGCTGCCCGCAAGGTAGGACTGGGCTCAGGTAGGAGGTAACTTGAGACTGGAGGCTGGAGAGCAGAAGACCGTCCACCCCACCCTGCCCTCGGTGGGGACGGAGCCCTGAGGCGGGGCCGGCAGGAAAGGGGGGGTCAACGGTTCCCCTGAGAGGCGCTGCACACGTGTCCACTCCGGTCCTCCGCTGCCCCCTGGCTTCTGCAGAGCCTGGTGGACGTGTCTCGGGGGCGCTCGTCCTGGTGTGGTCACTGTGGCTCAGGATAGTAGGAACAGTTCACTCACCCTGGCCTGTGAGGGGACACTGCACCCGGGGCAGTGCCCTAAGGCGCCGGCAGTAATGGAGGCGTCTTCAGACCGCAAGGTCAGGTCCAGCCAGCTGCCTACCTGTGCCAGGTCACTGCTGCCCTGCTCAGTGGGTGGAGCTGGCCAGTCAGGGTGGGCACCCTCCCCTCCCACGCTGCCACCTTGCCCCCCATTCGCCCCCCCCCGGGCTGGGCAAGGGAGAAATTGGTGGAAGTCCTCAGTCAGCTTTTTGAGATTGGTCCCCCCCCAATGGTACTTGCCATCCTCCTGCCTTAGGCTCACGAGTGCTGGGACTACAGGAGTGTGCCACCACACCCGGCCCTTCGTGACCTTTTTACTGATCTTACCTACTAGCACAGAGCCTTGTGTTAAGAACTGTGAGGGAAAGGGGCGGTTCAGGGGGCATGGGTCCCCTTGGAGCTCGAGGGGGAGACAGAGGCACTGCCCCTGTGCTCATGCTGAGTCCCTCCTCCCCATTTTCCTGGCTGTCTCACAGCACAAATCTCCGGCTTTACAGAGCCTCCTAGGGAACTTTCTCCTGAAATCTTCAGGGAACATTGCCTTTCCACCCTCCGAAGTTGGAGACCTGGAAGGCCTGCCACCTAGTGTCCATTTGTGGTGTCCCAAGTGCCTACCCGCTCACCTGTGCCCTGTGGCACCCAGAGGGAGCCAGGCTTGGAGGAGTGGGTGTCTGCCAGGACTGAGGTGGGGTGTGGCCCTGCCGGTCTGCCTCCTGTCTTCATCAGCCGCCGGCCGCACCACCTCCGGGGCCTCCCTGTGCTCCCAGGCGCTGTCCTCGGGTACTGAAAGTTAGTGAGCAGACTGTCCCCATGTTCGTGGGGCCTGTCTGCCTGGCCCCACCGGGCTAGCCTCATTTAAAGAGCTGCTCACTGGCTGCCGCGTAGTTTGGTGACTTCCTGTTGCCCACCTGGGGCATTCTTGGGCAGTTAGGGGATTTCCCTATGCTGCCCCAAGGAGGTGGAAGGCCAGGCCTCGACAGAAACCACAACAACTGCTGTGTCCTGTCCTCATGCCATGGGCCTCCTGGGTGGGAAAGAAGACACTCTCCACCCCCACAGCAGGCTCAGACTGCTGTCCCGAGGGGGTCCAGGAGCACACAGACCTGCGGAAGGATATGTCACCTCCTCTGAGATCCTTCCGCCTCTCAGACACAGTGGCTCAGGAGAAGGGAGGAGGGAGGATGACGCTCCCGATGCACACTGTGACCGTCCTGTGCCACATCCTGGCCCCTGGTCAGACCTCTGTCCTCAAGCTCTAGTTCTGACTGGCCCTTTGTTCCTAGGGGATCCTGCTGAAGCGGAGTGGCAAATCCTTGAATAAGGAGTGGAAGAAGAAGTACGTGACGCTGTGTGACAATGGGCTGCTCACCTACCACCCCAGCCTGCACGTGAGTCCAGCAGGAAGCGGGAGCGGGGAGAGCAAGGAAGAAGGGCCTCGGTGGCCCTGGATGCACTTCCCTCGAGGGATCACTGCGCTTCTGAGGCTTGGGAAAGGTGTGAGATCCAGGCCCAGCTTCCCTGGCGGGAAAGAAACATCCTACCGGGGATGTGGGTTTTGCTACTGGCAGGATGGTCGCCCTGCCGGCCAGGCTGGCCGTGTCACGCGTCAAGGGCTTGGAGAGCTGGTCTGCCACTTCCGGTAGGGTGTCACTAAGCAGTTGTCTGCAGCTGGACCATAGCCATGGTAGAAGACAAGATGGAGGTTAAGCGTGGCTGTTGAGAATGACCTTGGCTGTCTAGGAGAGGACAGGGCGTGGCAGTGCTGGGGGTGGGCGGCCGGGAGGGCAGGCCCGTGGCCCGGCAGAGGCTGTGCTGTTGCCACGCTGTGCCGTGGCCCCCGTGGCACTCCCCTTTCCTCCTGGTTCCCCCTCCCCTCACTGCGTGGCTCCAGCACACAGCTGTCACCAGAATCCATCTCTGTCACCACCCCACTGTGGGGCTAATGAGTTCTCCTGTGAAGCCCCTCGAGCACAGCACGTGGGCCAGCCCCGCCCCCCGCCCAGAGGCCCTGGGCCTGCCTCAGAGGGTCCCTCGCCCATCTTTGAGCCTGCACGTGTGAGGGAGGCCCAAGCCATAGTCCCCAGCCATAACCTGGCCCTGAGAGTCCTGCCCAGACAGCCTGCGTGGGAAGGGCCGGCCTTGGGAGCCCTGTGCAGGCCAGACTCCAGCCTGGGCCCTTCAGGGGCACGAGCCGTGCCCCTTCCCTCAAGGAACAGCACCTCACAGGATAAGATCTGAGCTGAGCTGTCAGGTGGCAGTGGCACCCTGGGGAATGGGGAAGAGATGGTACCCTCCCTTCCTCCACCACCCTCCTCTCCGCACAGGACTTGCCTTTCTCCTGAGTCCTTAAGGACCAGTTTAAGAGGCATCGACTTGAGGCCTGTGAGTATGACAGGAACAGACAATGGCTCAGGCTGTCAAAGGGTCCTCTATAGGCCCAAGGCTTTATGGTAGAGTCCCGCCTCTCAGGGAGGGCCAGAGGTGCTAAAGACAGCAGCTTGTTGGTGTTTCCTGCCGAAAGGAGGCATCCAGAAAGGGTCTCGGCATCGTGGCCATTCAGATGGAAAGAGCCAGACAGCCAGTGGAGACCCGGAGGCCCTATTACATGCATGTGTGCAGGCCGGTCGATCCGCAGGCAGGTTAGCACGTGCTCTGCCCATATCCACCTGAACTGGGGAGCCTACTGGGAGCATGTGTCCCCTTGCCCACGTGGGGTAGGTAGCCTCGGCCTCCTGCCTGCCTACCTTCTTCCTTCTGTGTGACTGACAGTGGCGTCTGGTCCCTCTGCCGTCCCCTCCCCAGAGAGTAAAGGGACCCAAGGTAGAGTAGTTGAATGGGGGTGGGTTCTGGTTCTAGAGCAGGAAGGAAAGGAGGCAGCCGGTGGGCGTGTTCTCTGCCCCCGGGCGGAGAGCAGAGGTTCGGTGGCTTTACAGTGTGTCCGCCCCCAGCGAGCAGCCAGACTGAGATCTGGGCCTGCGACTGTCCACATTCCCTAGATGGCCATGCGTCCCTAGCTTTGGGCTAGTGGAGAAGCTGCTAAAGATCCAGGGTGGGAGAGCGGCCTTCTGCATCCCCTCAGCCCCTCCCACTACACTTGTACCGCAAGCTTCGCTGCCAGTGACACGACCCACCCAGGGGCCAGGGACTTCCAGAAGTAGGGCCCCACGTCTGAGAACGGCAGTTCCTGGCCTGTCAGCGTCGGCGCTTCATGGGCAGCAGAAGCCATGCTCCTCCCCCATGGGACGCCAGGCGGCACCGGCGGCTCAGGTCGCCTTCCCTGCCCTCTGCGAGCTTGCCTTCTCACCAGCAGTCACTAACCTGCTGGGCGCCAGTGCCTCGCGCCTGTCATCCTAACTACTTAGGAGGCTGAGAACTCAGGATCGAGGTTCAAAGCCCAGGATCGAGGTTCAAAGCCCAGGTAGGAAAGTCTGTTGAGACTTTTACCTCCAATTAACCAGCAGAGGTGTGGCTCAAGTGAGAGAGCGCCAGCCCAGGCCCATGAATTCAAGCCCTAGTCCTGGCATTTTACAAGACAGATCCGGTTGGAAGCTGCTGTGCGGCCACAGCCCGAGGGGAAGCAGAGTGAGCGCCTGAGCTCGCCCGCTCAGGGGCACCGGGCTCTTTCTGTGCCGTGCCTCTGCCCTGCTCCTTCTCCTCCCCTTCATCACTCACTGGCCTTCGCTGCTGCCCTCCCTCCTCCATCTCCCCGATGCTGCCTTTCTCCAACCTCAGCAAACTTAACCAGGTAGCCCCCTTCCCTGCAAGTCCTCACGGTGACTACAGAGGGTCCCACAGGCGCCCGAGCTGTCTGGCTGTTCTAAGGGGAATGAGTCTCACTTGACAGGACCGCGGTGCCCATGCCTCTACTGACGGAGGTGGCCACCCAGGGCCAGGCGTGCGGCACATGAGTTGGTGGCAAGCGTCAAGCCTCGCGCCCAAACCTCGCCTGGCCCAAGAGAGCCCGCCACAGCCTCCCCCATTTTGCAACCAGCGGAGCCATTCACACAATCACCTTCTGTTAATTCTATCTGCAACATCAATTAAATTGTTTGTAGAAACTAATTGAATGTGGCTTAATCACACATCTTAATAGCTTTCCACGCTCTGAACTCGTTGTTAATTCCAGTAATAAAACGAGATGAGAACGCAGGCTGGGTAATTAGCGAGGAGGCTGGGGAAGAAATTGCTGTTTGATGGTGGGTAATAAAGGCAGCCGTGGTGACCGCTCTCCTGAGCAGCGCTGCCGCCGCCGCCGCCACCGCCACGCTCCCCATTCTGCTGACGGAGGGAAACGCTGTTGCTCTGCGCCCGAGGTCCCTGTCCCTGCTGCTGCTCCTCAGGACTCCTCACCGGGCCGTCCTCCAGGCCCAGACTCAGGCCCTCCATCGGGCGTCTGCCCACCTGGCACAGGGTGTATGTCTGGTGTAGGTAGACGCTGGGTTAGGCCCTCCTCTTCCCTGAAGCCAATCTCTGGCTCCTTGGCCTTGAACGGAGTCCCTCTGTGTTGCTTTTCTTCTTGGCATAGGGTCAGTTCCTCCTGCCATGTCCCAGCCCGGGCATCCCAGGGCTCAGAACTTGCTGCCGCTCTGACCTCCTTGTGAACTGGAGCAATCCAAGTCCCTCCCCCCGGAGAGAAAATGCAGCTGGGCCTTTGGCCCAGCCAGCTGTTGACAGTTGTCTGGAACAGCCAATCCAAGATGTGATTATGTACAGGAATCAGGGATGGGCACGGGCAAGACGCAGATATCAGCGTGTACTAGAGAAGAGCGAGCAGTACACATGGGAACCAGGGACAGCAATGTGCAGAAGCTGAGTCTCGGGATGGAGGTAGGGAGACACGGAACTAAAGACCAGAGGGCCAGCAGCAATGGGTGGGGTAGCGTGGGGTGGGGTTTAGCTTACTGGAGGAACAGGTGGGGAAAAACAAAGGGACCCCTGAGTAAGTTTCCTGTCTAGTGAGGCTTGTCCATTGAAGGAGTGCTGCCTTTAGCCAAGCACGAATATCACGCCTGTAATCCTAGCTACTCAGGAGGCTGAGATCTGAGGATCACAGTTCTAAGCCAGCCCGTGAGACTTATCTGCAGTTATGCAGTTAAAAAAAGCAAAAGAGGAGCCTATGACTCAAGTGATAGAGCATTAGCATTGAGCAAAAAAAGCTCAGAGACAGCATCCAGACTCAGGACCCACACATGCATACAAAGACAGCTAAAAGCTCAGCCAGGCCTCACAGGGATGAACCGAAGCCTGGCCCCATCCCCCAGGACAAGGGCTACAGAGGGGAGGGCTATTCCGGCTGTCCTTCTGGTTCTTTTACTTCTTCCTGGTAACTGCTTCACACACTTTTTTGCTAGTGGGGGACAGTGACCCCTTGTCTAACTGATGTCTTGGTTATTCCCCAAACAAGTGGTAAGTCTTCAAGTGTTCTTGAGATCAGCAGCTCTTAGGCTTCCCAAAGGGTAACTTTCTGTCTGCCCTTTAACGCAGAGGATATTTTCCCTGGAACTAAAACAATGAGGAAACAGAAAAGCAGTCTGCTGCCCAGGGGTGCAGGTGAGAAGCTGGTGTCCCAGCCCGGGAGAGCCTGGCCAAGATGGCTCCTCCTGCGAGGCTGCTGCAATGTTCATGAAGGAACACATGGCTATGGCTTCAGTAGAATTCCAGATTCTTCTCTCAGGAAGGTGTGTAAACAGACCGAAGAAGGTTTGGTTTGGTTTTGTCCGTCATGGTTTGAATTCAGGGCCTGGGCACTGTCCCTGAGCGCTTTTACTTAAGGCTAACACTCTGCCATTTTGAGCCAAAGCTCCACTTCCGGTTTTCTAAGGTGGTTAATTGAAGATGAGTCTCATGAGCTTTCCTGCCTGGGCTAGCTTAGAACCATGATCCTCAGATCTAAGTATCTAGGATTACAGGCATGAGCCACCAATACCTGGCTAAAAAAAGAATTTTTGCTACACGTTTTGGAGGATGTCAGGTTCCTGAACCTGACAGAGAAGCAAGAGTCTGAAGACTCACAAGAGAAGCTTGAAGCATTTGTCAAAGCTGCAGGGACAGGGTGCTGTGTCCCAGGGGCACCAAAGTCCTAGGGCTCAGCACAGGCTGGAGGAAGTCTAGGAAAAGGAGCGCAGCCTTGGGGATCTGCTTGGATCTGGATCTAGATCTACTGCCTGCTGTGATCTTGGGAGGATCATTCACCTTTAAGCCTCATCTCAGAAGAGGCATAGCAACACCTCGCTAAGAAGAGTATATGGATGGGAACTGTGAGACATTCCCGCTGTTAGGAAGACTGAGTCCAGTGTGTTTCAAAGCCCTGGACCTGTTGCTGCATTCCTAAATCCAGCAAAAAAAAAAAAAAAAACTCGGTGTGATTTTTTTGTTTTTGTTTTGTTTTGTGCCTGTCCTAGGGCTTAAACTTAGGGCCTGGGCACTATCACTGAGAATTTTTTTATTCATGTCTAAAGATCTTCCACGGTAGCCACAGCTCCATTTCTGGCACTTTGGTGGTTAATTGGTGAGAAGAGTCTCATGGACTTTTTCTGCTGGGCTGTCTTTGAACTGCGATCCTCGGATCTCAGCCTCCTGAGTAGCACCTCGTCAGAACCTTCCCTTTTAACTGTAACAAGCACTTATTATTCAGTGCCTTCCTAGGGCTTTGAGGGTTTCCAGTGCTGGGGGACTTGGAGCCTGAGACATGGCTGTGCACTGTGACAGTCCGGAGGCTTGGGGCTGTGCTGTCAGCCTGTTTGAGTTTGTCTTAGGGCACTACCTACTTAAACCCCGTTTTGGTCCAATTCTTGGCCTCCTTGGCTTTCTTCTCTGAAGCTCTCGTGTCTCATTCAGTGCTTGGCTCCAGGTCCTTGGATCTCCCTCCTGGCTGAAGCCCTGCTGAGTGAGCACCATGGACCCCTCAGCATGATCCAGACTTGGGGGGCCCTACCTTTAGAGACAATTCTACCTTTCCTCCCCACAGCCCAGAAGCACCCTAGGAAGGTCTGGGTGGGGCTCTGGAGGGAGAAATACCTGTCCTAATACGTTCTTTTGTCCATCTCATCCCTATGGCTTTAGGATTATATGCAGAACATCCACGGCAAGGAGATTGACCTGCTGAGAACCACAGTGAAAGTGCCCGGGAAGCGGCTGCCCCGAGCCACGCCCACCACCGCCCCGGGCACCAGTCCCCGCGCCAATGGGCTGGCCATGGAGAGGAGTAACACACAGCTGGCTGGGGGCACAGGTGAGGCGGCTGCTGTGATGGCGCGTGTGGAGAGCTCTGGAGACCCGTGAGTGGCCATGGATGGGGCCAGTGGACAGATACTGGTGTCTGGCTGCTTGTCAGCCTGGGCATCGGGGTGCAGCTGTGCTCACCAGTCACACCACACTCGGGATCCTCCTGAGGCAGCTGTGTGCATTCGTCAAGATGCAGGCCCAGAGGAGCTAGCTGAGGGGACTGGGGGGGACAAGGGGGGCCAGAATCTCAGCTGGCTATGCTTGTAAGAACCAGGGCAGGAGAGGGGACTCCTTTCCAGGGCCACCCCGACAAACATCCTGAGGTCTGCCGTGGGAGGGGACAGGCCAGGCCGCTGAGTGTCCGCCCAAGGGCTGAGAGCCTGCAGTGTGGCCAGGCGCTCATGCCTCTTCCCGTGCGTGGTAGGCTCAGGTGAAAGGCCCTGTGTTCCCAGGAGCTTCCTCTATTCCTCTCCCTCGGGCCTCTGCGGCCGGGCTTCCCACACTCCGCTTTACCCCGCCGGGACCCCTGGGCCCTTCCTCGCCAGCACCTGTGGAGCCCAGGCTGTCTTGTAGCCCTGGGGCCAGAGCTGCCATTCAGGACACTGCCCTACCCCCAAGGTCGGCGCTGGCAGCAGCCCCGTGCCACTGTGCCTGCCTGGGCACTGTTGTACTTAGCACAGTGGTGGGGTGTGTCACTGACGGGGCAGATCCTAAACGGTGCAGATGAGATTTGTGTGAAGAAAGAACAGGTTGCTGGGAGCAGGCCAGTGCTGGGCCTTGTTCGGGGTGAGGCACTTGTGTGTGATGGTGTCCCTTTTGAGTGGGGAGAGGCCTGGAACGGATGAGCTGTGCCCGTGTAACAGATCCCACACCTGGCCCCAGCGCCACAGTCGTGCGGTGAAGTGAAAATGACTGTCCTGGTTTTCAGAGGAAACAAAGGTTCAAAATGGCTCATGATCTGTGCATGGGGTCAGGTTCCTTCCTCAACATCACCTGAGCCAGACTAGGGAGTGTTTGAGCGGGCAGCGGAGCTCACTTGCAGCCTAACAGGGCACTGCGCCCAGTGGCAAAAGTGGCAGGCAGTGTGCAGTGCCGCTGGCCGAGCCAAGCTGCCCTGTCCTGGAGCTGTGGGCTCAGCGTGGGGTTTCTCGTAGCTGAACCTAGGAGAAGCAAGTCAGGGCTCCGGAAGGAGAGCTTCTCTGTAAAAGCAGATCTCAAGATGAAGGCAGACTGACTCCCCAAAGAAGGAGGCAGACAGGACAGAGACTGGTCCTGCCCATTCCTGGGCCCAGGTAGCCTCCACCTGGGGACCAGAGTGGCCCAGAAGGGAGCTGGCGCCCGTAATTGCAGCCCCCACACACCGAATGCGTGGACGGCGCCTGCCAAGCCCGTGTTCCCGCTGCCGCGCTGACACCGACCCTCGTGCACACTCACACATGTCTCTCGCTCACCGGGCGATGTTAACATCTCATTATCTTTGTTACTGTAATTACATTATCCGCTGCTTTATGCAGAATTATCCTCGGAGGACTAATTGATGGCTCCATGTTTAATTCATTAATCATTAGCATCAAATTCGACAATTACAGTGCACACTGATTGTGGGATTGCAGGCGTAATGAGGGGAGAATTAACAAAGAAAAGGGAAAGCACTTGCCCTCCCTCAGGGTTTTGGGCCGGCAGCTCAGGGTGGAAGCTGGGTCTGTGATGTCTTTGGGTCGGGGCTTGAGGTGAGGGGTAACCGTCTGGATCTGGGAGAGGATGGAGGTAGAAAGAAGTGGGGAGAATAAGATCTCTCTAGAAATGTTTGCTGAGGTCTGAGGGCATCAGGAGGGACCTGGGGGCTGGGACAGGGCTGGACAGGCATGGGTCACCTGGGGGTGGTCGTCTTCGTCCCTGTGGAGCACTGGCTGCGCGTCTAGTCGTGTGCGATATTAGGATAACCACAAGAAAAATCTAAATCTCACCTCTGCCTTTAAACGTCACCGTCACTCCCTCTCCCCAGAGCCCTGGGA
Source organism: Dipodomys ordii (assembly GCF_000151885.1). Taxonomy (NCBI): domain Eukaryota; kingdom Metazoa; phylum Chordata; class Mammalia; order Rodentia; family Heteromyidae; genus Dipodomys; species Dipodomys ordii. The sequence goes on along the minus strand of NW_012267317.1, from coordinate 3,748,702 downwards.
TATTTGGCCTGGGCCTCCCCTTTCAGCTGCTTCCACTCAGCGCTGTCCAGAAACTTCTAGAAACTACAGCCCACAAGTTTGCAGGGCTTGGAATGTTGTTGCTGGTTCCCCAACCTGCCTGCCCGCTCTGCCGGCCTTCCCTCTCTTCCCTCTCGTCCCTGGCTCCTAGCCGCCCTGATTCAGGCTCACGTGTGCACCTGGCCAGGTCCCCAGCCCCTCAGCTTTCAGGACTTGGGTTTGGTCACCTCTGTCTTGGACTTCTGTGGCCACCGCAGTCACCACGCAGGGGAGGGAAACTGAGCTTACCGGTGTGCCTCTGGTGCGTCTTAGGTGCCACTACTGCCAGGATCTGTCCACGGGGGTTTCAAGGCTTTGGGACAAGGCAGGTGAAGGCTCGGACGCTGAGCCCTCTCCCCTCGCCCCTCGCCTGGACGCTGAGCCCCTCTCCCCTCGCCCCTTGCCCCTCGCCCGGCGGTGACTGCCCGGACTTGGCACTCCTCAAGCCTTCCGTTCCCCTTGCCTCTGCCATTCTTCCCTGATGGGAAACGAAAGATTAATTTTCTTCAGCCCAACAGGATAATTACTAATACTAATTAGACATAATTACTTGAATTTGATACACTTATTTCTCGTCAGAATGGCAGCAAAGCTGAGGCAAATCAAATTGATGGTTTATATGGACCAGAATGTAGGGTGCAGAGGCCTGAGTGTGGGGGGGTGGCGAAGTGCAGCTCCCACGCTCAGCCTTGGCCAGGAGCACCTCCGCACCTCAGATGCGGGGATCTCATGGTGTCCTCCATGGTCCTTGGGAAGGAGTATGGTGGGCCACGGCCACCCCTGAACTGCTCAGTGGTGGCCCCGTCTCCTGCTGGGATCTCCTAAGACAGAATTGGTGCAGCCCCTGCCCCCCATCTTCCCCCAGCCTGACCCTTCCCCATCCCCCCCAGCCTGATCCTTCCCCGCCCCCCACCTCTCCCCTCCCAGCCT
>NW_012267317.1:3732099-3747632 GCF_000151885.1 Dipodomys ordii | reverse complement strand
GCCTGATCCTTCCCTGCCCCCCCTCTTCCCCTCCCAGCCTGATCCTTGCCCGCCCCCCAGGTGCTCCCCACTCGGCCAGCAGCTCTTCCCTGCACTCGGAGCGCCCCCTCGGCGCAGCCTGGGCTACCCCGCGCCTGGAGGGGCTGCACCAGCGCTCCTGCTCCGTGTCCAGTGCCGACCAGTGGGGCGTGGCGGCTGCCCTGTCCCCCGGCGTGCAGCTCCCTGGTGAGTGGTGCTCCCTGGCTCCATGGCCGGGAGGAGGGAGCCCTGCAGCTCCTGGCCTGGGAAGGCTGGGCCCAGGGCCCAGGGGTAGCCCTACCACTTACCCCCGTCTTGGCGCCTCTGGCCCAGGCTGACATCCCCGCTCCTCTGCAGCTCCTCCTCCCTCCTCCCAGGGCTGTGCTGGAGGTGCTCCCGCATCCCCATCAGCCCCCTGTGTAGTCAGCTCATCAGCTCCGTGGGGGCTCAGCTCCCTGAGCAGGCGCTGGAGACAGCCCTGGCCTTCGTGGCAGGCCCTCCCCTCCCCCTCCCCCGCCCTCCTCCTCTGGGAGGCCCGCCCCAGCCCAGGAGGCCAGAAACAACTCCTCTGGTCCTGGCCCTCTTCACTCTTCCTGGGCGCTTCCTCTGTCTCCCTGTGCCCAGCCCCTCCCTGTTGTAACCTTTGGGTCACAGCCCCTCTTGCCAGTTCTAAAGGCTGAAAAGCGCCCTCCTCTCCTTTCTAATATCCCCTAGTGGCAAATGAAGGGGTGAAGGCAGGGCAGTGGCCCAAGGTGGCACCTGCCCCTGTTTAGCCAGAAAGTGGACCTGTGCCCCTGGCCTTACCCCCTCCTTCAGGGAGGCAATGTGCTCTTCTTGTGTTCTTCTCCATGATGGCCCCCCTCCCTCCCCAAGACCCTTCCCAGCCTCTGAGCAGCAGCTCCTCAGGCTTGGCCTGCAGGCCCCACCCACTCCCACCCCGGGGCCAGGCTGGAGGCCAGGCCCTTCCCCTGGGCCAGCCGGTGCTGGCCTGCCCTGGCCTGCCCAGCCCAGCCCCTCTGTGGCGTCTGGAAGGAGGAAGGCAGGGAGGGAGGGAGCGCGTCTGCCTCTAATGAAGTTTGACATTTAGTGGTGAGCACCGGGCGGGGTGTGGGAGACGGAGCTTGATTAGCGCGCTCTAATTGACAGTAATTAGGCAGCTCTCTGATTGTTTCTAATTCTGCTATTAATTGTGAGGAGCGGGGAGTGTGATTGAGGATAAATTTGGTGCGGAGCTGCTGGGGCTCCAGCTCCCCGTGAGTTCCCTGGGCTGCCTTCCACCCCTCCAGGCCGCAGAAGCCACCGCCTTCCCCCGCCGGCCCCACTCTGCCTGTGTTTCCCCCTACCTGGCCGAGCCCGGGGGCTTTGGGGCTGGGAGGCCTGGGTTCACCCGTGTGCCCAGCAGGTCTGGCCCTTTCCCCCTTGCTGTGTGCCCCATCTCCTCCCTCTCCCACACTTCTTCACCTCTCCCTCCCAGCCACTGGCCCAGCTGAGGTGCTCAGCTCCAGCCCCACGCTGGAGCCCCCCCCATCTCCCCACTCCAACCGGAAGAAGCACCGGCGGAAAAAGAGCACTGGGACCCCCCGACCAGACGGCCCTGGCAATGCTGCTGAAGGTTAGGGGGACCCAGAGGGAAGCGGGCACAGGAGGTGGGCAGTGGGGCCCAGGCCACGCTCGTTGAAAGTAGCACTCCATTTCTATATGGGATGAAGAATCCCTCAAAGAACACAAAACCAAAACAAAATAGCTCCCTGTCCTCTTCCAGTAACCGACCCAACGGGAGCAGAGCTCCTGCCTGCTAGACGCTGCAACTCTGCATCTGTGCGCTTCTCGTCTGTCATTCTAAGCGGCAGGAACAGCTCCTTCAGGACACTAGACAGAACCTCCTTTTGGTCTCTGCTGTTAGGGATGGGTACATGACAGGTGCTTACATGTATGTGTGCATTGAGTGTGTGTGTGTGTGTGTGTTAGAGAGAGGGGTCTCCCTGGTCTCCAGCTTCTTAAGTTCCTCCTCAGGACTTCCTGGTCTCTTGTTAATTACAGTGCTGCCCCCTGGCGCTCCCCAGAGTGTCTTCAGATCCTCCCTTTCCTCTCTGATTGGGAATCTTGTGTAAACTGGGCTGCACTCCCCCTTTCTGCTCTAACTGATCGGGTTAGGGGTGTGGGCCGTGGACAGAGATCACCTTTTCCGCCAACCGGGGTGCGTGATCGTGGTGGCATGGGGCATCTGCTGTGGTTCATGGACAAGGCCCTGCAGGTGCTGGAGTGGTTGGTGTGTTCAGAGGCTGAGGGTGGCCGCGTCTGGGGCAAAGCACGGCTGTCTGAACTCTGAGCATGGAGGAAAAGGTAGCACTGGTCTGGGTCTGAGCCGGTGGGGTGGGGGGTTGGAGGAGGGAGGGCTTCTGGGCTGTGGGAGTCGCTGGTGAGAAGCAGGGAGGGCCGTGGTGGAGGGCATGGCTCACCCCAGGGCCTCTGGCGGGTGCCCGCGCTGTCCCCAAGCCCCCGCTACAAGTCACACTGCCTGTTGGCAGCCGTTCATACGTCAGTGACCACCGGGCGCAGCCTGGACGGCACAGTGCGCAGAGGCGCGGCCCAACCCCGGTCCTTGTCACTACAGATGTCCTCAGGTCCCTGTTGGCTTATGTCCTCTGGCTCATGAGGCAACCCCCCCACCCCCCCCTTGCCCTTCCTGCCTGTCTATGCCAGGGCTGTGGGGGAGGGGCACAGCTCCCAGGAGCCGCGCTGACGCCGGCAGGAATATTGCGTTTAATGAGGTGCAAAATGAGGCGGCTGCAGCTGACATGTACGGATGGTGCCCACGCCGCTCCCCTCCCGGCGTCCGCTCTACCACCCTGGCGGCTCCGCCGCCTCTTCCTCCACCATGCCTCCGTGCTGGTATCCGACGGGTCCTGGCAGTGCCAAGGAAGGCAGGATCTTGCACACCACACCCCATTTTTCCCCAGGCTCCACAGGTGGTTGGGAAGGGGGGCGGTTCCAGGGCTCCTGGTGACCTTGCAGGTCACTGCTTTCCCGTCTTCGAGTTGTCACGGAGCGTGGTGTGTGTGGCCTGTGGCCGCTGGGCAGGTTTCCGGGAGGAGGAGTGCCAGCAGGAGGTCTAGATGGAACCGTGGCAGCGGTGCACCCTGGGGTGCGCACACCGCTGGCCGGAGTCCTGATGGGTGGCGCCCTCCCTCCTGCAGAGGCTGAGGAGTCCTTCGAGTTCGTGGTCGTGTCGCTCACCGGGCAGACGTGGCACTTTGAGGCGTCGACAGCGGAAGAGCGGGAGCTGTGGGTACAGAGCGTGCAGGCCCAGATCCTCGCCAGCCTGCAGGGCTGCCGCAGTGCCAAAGACAAGGTGTGTGGGGTACCCCGGGGACCCCAGCCCGATGGGGCGGGGCCTGGGACTGAGCAGCCCCCCTCTGTCTCACTGTCCACCCCTAGACGCGCCTAGGGAACCAGAACACAGCCCTGGCCGTGCAGGCCGTGCGCACTGTCCGAGGCAACAGCTTCTGCATCGACTGCGAAGCCCCCAGTGAGTGCGGGGAGGGGGGGAGCGGCACAGCACCGGGAGGAGGCCTCCCTTGCTAGTGGCCACCCACGTCACCTTCTTCCCTTTGCCTAGATCCAGACTGGGCCAGCCTGAACCTGGGTGCCCTCATGTGCATCGAGTGCTCGGGGACCCACCGGCACCTGGGCGCACACCTCTCTCGGGTCCGCTCGCTCGATCTCGACGACTGGCCACCCGAGCTGCTGGCTGTCATGACTGCCATGGGCAACACCCTGGCCAACAGCGTCTGGGAAGGAGCCCTGGATGGCTACGCAAAGCCAGGGCCCGAAGCCTGCAGGTAAGTGGACGGGACCCCGGTCCCTGGTGCCAGCCCGCCAGCCAGGGCTCTGATGTGGGCAGGACAGACGGAACGGGACTCTGTGGCCGTGTCAGAGTGGGAGGGGTTAACGCCAGTGGCTGCGCTGCTTCCTAGTCGGCCCCTAGAGGTGTCCCCCTCCCGTGCCCGTGCCTGTCACTCAGGAGCCGTTATCATCGGCAGGTCAGGAGCCAGTGGGAGGCGCATGCGCAGGGTCCCTATCGCGGTGTGGCTCTGACCCCCAGCCTGCCGGGGGAGATGGGGAGAATGGGTGGTAGATAGGGGCACTGTGGCCCCGCACCCGCTTTGTTGCAACCCTGTCAGCTGGGGAGCTTTCTGACAGTCAGATAAGCTGCCGCTCAGGCTTGTCTGCAACCTCCTGTCCTCCTGTCCCTCAAGTCCCTGCTGCGGGGTTCCCCTCGCACCGGCCCTTCCTTTGTGTGACCTGCTGCTTCCGAGTGCCCGCGAGCCCCCTGGGCTGCTCTCTCCTCCCTTCCCTCCGTGACGCCTCAGCCTCCTCTCCGGTTCCCTGCCTCCTGGGTATTTGTGTCCTTCCCGATTAGTCCCCCACCCCCAATCCCAAGCATGCCTCAGTTTCCTTCCCTGTCTCATGCCTTCATGGACCTGTGCTTGCAGAGAGGAGAAGGAACGCTGGATCCGGGCCAAGTACGAGCAGAAGCTCTTCCTGGCCCCGCTGCCGAGCTCCGACGTGCCCCTGGGGCAGCAGCTGCTCCGGGCCGTGGTGGAGGACGACCTGCGGCTGCTGGTGATGCTGCTGGCGCACGGCTCCAAGGAGGAGGTGAACGAGACGTATGGGGACGGGGACGGGCGGACGGCGCTGCACCTGTCCAGCGCCATGGCCAATGTGGTCTTCACACAGCTGCTCATCTGGGTGAGTCTAGCCCCTCTGGCCTCCCCTGGCCTCCCTTTCTTACCCCAGCCTGCCAGAGCTACCTGGCCTTTTCCTCCTCCTCCTCCCCCCCGCCCCTCCAGCTGAAGGCTGGCTTCCGCACCATGCCAACTGTGAGCATGTGCTTTCTCCTGCAGTACGGGGTGGACGTGAGGAGCCGGGATGCCCGGGGCCTGACCCCACTGGCCTACGCCCGCCGGGCTGGCAGCCAGGAGTGTGCAGACATCTTGATCCAGCATGGCTGCCCTGTGGAAGGCTGTGGCTTAGCACCTACTCCCAACAGAGAGCCCGCCAATGGCACCAACTCCTCCGCGGAGCTACACCGCAGCCCTAGCCTCCTATGAGGGCCAGGAAGAGGGCAGAGGGGCCAGAAGGACTCCGAGACCTGGTGACCCTCCTACTGCAGGCGCCGGAGAAACAGACCCACAGAGGCTGGCCATGCAGTGAGAGGAAGGAGGAGAGGCAGCGGGGAGGAGAGGAAAAGGGAGCCGCCGGACCCGGCTGCACCCGAGAAAGCATGTTGCTAGCCCTCTGCCCCAGGGTGCCGTTGAGAAGGGACAGGACCCTTTGGAGGTGCCTGTGAGGAGAGGGGGGCGGGACCTCTCCCTCCTCCAAACCCCTACCTCCTAACGCCAGCCCCCGCAAGTCTTCATTCTACAATGGGGAAGGAAGGGCCAGGCCAGGGGTACTGGGTGAAAGAGAAAAGGGGGCGATCTTTGAGTCCCTTGTAAAATTTGTACATTGGAATATTTATGTTTGTGTACATATTTGGTGTGCGTGTATGATGAGCCAATAAACCAGACTGTGTGTGTGGCTGTGTCTTCCCTTTTTTACCTCTGCTCTCCTGAATTCCCCTCATCTCTAGCTCTTCTCTTGTGCCATCTCTTCTTAGGTCCTCCCTCTGGGGGAGCTGCCTTCCCTTGGCCTCTTCCTTGTCCATCCAGTCTGCTTGGCAGGACTGGCGCTGAGTTTCTCAGCAGCACAGTACAGCGACCCTGAGCTTGAGCCTGCAGAGGGACGGCCCGCTCCACGCCACCGAGCTTTCCAGCAGCCAGCCCTGTGCCCCGTGCCCTGTGCTGGCAGAAGCATTGCCCTTCCTGGACAAACAGTTCATCTTAAGAAAATCGGGGCCAAGTGCTGGTGGCTCACACCTATAATCCTAGCCACTTGGACCAATGAGATCTGAGGATCCAAGTTCAAAGCCATACCAGGCAAAAAGAAATCTGTGAATTAAGATTAATAAAAGGCTGGAAGCTGGGCACTGGTGGCTCACTCCTGTAATCCTAGCTACTCAGGAGGCTGAGATCTGAGGATCACGTTCATAGCCAGCCAGGGCAGGAAAGTCCATGACACTTTTTTTTGGGGGGGGGGGTCAGTCGTGGGGATTGAACTCGGGGCCTGGGCGCTGTCCCTGTGCTCTTCAGCTCAAGGCGAGCACTCTACTGCTTGAGCCACAGTGCCACTTCTGGTTTTCTAGTGGTTTATTGGAGATAAGAGTCTCGCGGACTTTCCTGCCCGGGCTGGCTTTGAACTGCGATCCTCAGATCTCAGCCTCCTGAGTAGGATTACAGGCATGAGCCACTGGCGCTCAATTCCATGAGACTCTTACCTCCAATAAACCACTAGAAAACTGGAAGTGGCAATTGCTGAGGGACAGCGCCCAGGCCCAGAGTTCAAGCCAACAAAAGGAGGTATGGCTCAAGTGGTAAGAGCACCAGCCTTGAGAGAAAAAGCCACTGAAGGGTACAAGATGCTGAGTTCAACCCCCCCGCTGCAGGCACAAGGAAGCCTGGGGGGAGCCTTCCTGCTAAGTTTGGCTCCTGACTCAGGAGCCTGTTCTCTAGTCCTGGTTCCACTTTGTTGGTGACCTGTGTTTTGTGACACCTTGAGTAGAGGCTATGTGTTTGTTGGGTTATCTGCTCCACTGGGGCACCGGTCTACGTGTAGGTAAATAACCAAGTAACACTACTGAGACAGGAAAGCAGTTTATTTGCGCACGTCCCTTTTCACAAGGCTGATGGCCCTCAGTGTGTGCTGGGCAGGGTCAGCGTGGGTAGGTATAGGACAAGGTTCCTGGACTGACTAGAAATGGCCCCTTTCTGACTCCCTAAAGACAAGCTACTAGGGTTAGCTGGGGACAGCTGAGGCCTTGGAAAGCCAGAAGAAAAGGGCAAGGCAGGCCTGGTCAGTGACCAGTCATCCCCAGCCTTCCTGCCCAGTGTTCTTGTCACCCACTGTGAAGATGAAGAGACTGCTCCAGCTCCCGCCTTGCTTATCTTCTAGAAGGCCCGCCCCACAGGTGCCCTGCGGCTGAGTGCAGGGGAGCCAACCTCAACCTTCTTAGAAGCTGAGAACGGCAGGTCTGGACTGCGTACCTCCAGCTGAATTCCCCATCCCTGCTGACATTCAGCCAAGGAATGAAGACAAATGTTCTGGGTCTGTCTCCTCGCCGGACAGCTGGACATGCTCCATTAGTGACCAGTCACACCTCCTGGTTGCCTGGAACTGCCAAGGAGAGGCCATTTCTGTCTTATTGCAGGTGTTAAACACATATTTGGGCAAAGGGGACATTGGCCAGGCTGCCACTGGGAAGCGAGTCACCAGAGGAACTGGACCTTCTAAGGAAGGCAGAGGCGTCATGGATTTGAACCATGCATTCCTGTCTTCCCTGCCCTGAATACTGAAGTCTCCTAGCCTCAGCTCGCTTATTTTCTTCTCCATGGCACTGTTCTAGTTCAGATTCCAACTCCCCTATTCAGTCAACCCAGATCAAGCTTTTACCCCAAGATGCTGGTTACCCCCCTACCCACCCAGTGGGTTTCCATAATGATCCACTGTCCCCCGAGTCTGCTGATGATCTCTAGAACCAGCTCCTGGGACCGGCTGCCATGAACGGCGTCACGGTCTCAGCTCTAGTCCCTGACTCCAGCACCCTTGTGTTGTCCACGGCACACGCGCACTTGCAGCATTGTCATAGACACACGCCTGTCCCGTTCACATGGCGGTGGCCCCTCATCCACCTCCTGTAACCCAAGGCCGTGGTGTCCTGTGCGTGGTGTAAGAGGAGAAAGCACAGGCAGGTGAGGGAGTGGGGGGCTGGAAGTGGGGCTGCCTACCCTGGGCACTTTGGAACTAGCCACGGGCACCAGAGGCAACGGAGCTGCTGACCACCAGATCCGATGGGAGATGAGCCCCGCGCTGGGCAACAGGCGGAGACAGGACAGTGACCTCTATGGAGTTAAGACAGCCAAGCCGGGGTCACGTCCTTCCCTCTCCTTCATACGAACGGGCGTGTCACCCTAGGCGCACCACCTCCTCCAAAGCGGAGAGGGCCGAGAAGCTGCTCACAGGGAGAGGGGACCACGTGGCCCAGGGGAGGAGAAAGTGACGAGATGGGAGCAAAGGGCTGGGGACAGGTGCTGACGAGCATCCGGGGGCACAGGACAAACCGGATGCAACCGACTCTGGCTAAGGATGGAGGACACAGGGCTTGGCCTCTCTTCAGGGTGTAGACAGAGAGACAGGCAGCTCCGTATATACAAACTTTACACAAAATAAATAAGGAGCTGTGAGCCACCTGGCTAGTACTGCCCAGGGCTCAGAAGCTTCCAGGGCCCCAGCCATGGAGCCTTTGGGTCCTGGGTATCTGATAGTCTTGCTCTGTCCGGGGTGTCTGCCTTCGTCCCAGCCGTCCCGCCACGAGAATTGGACGCCCTGTGCGCTGAAGCGTCCACATCTCTGGGTGCTGGGTGCCCCGTCTCCCCAGAGCTCAGCGGGTGTCGGGGTGGCCAGGGAGCAGGCCCTGCGGAGAGCGGGGTCAAGGTCGGGCTCCCTGCTCCATTTGTTGGTGCTGGCTGCGCACCGCAAACCTGTTGACGTGGACGGGGATGGGCACCACGATCTTGGGGTTCCTCACGGGCTCCCCCGATCGGCTGCTCACGTTGCCGGCTTTGATCCGCTTCCACTTGGCCCGACGGTTCTGGAACCAGATCTTGACCTGAACCTCGCTGAGCTTGAGCGCGTGCGCGATCTGCGAGCGCTCCGTCAGGCTCAGGTACTTCTTGCAGTGGAACTCCTTCTCCAGCTCCAGCAGCTGCTCGCTGGTGAAGGCCGTGCGCCGCCGCCGGCTCTTCCCCCCGGGGGCTGCCCCTCCCGGGGCCACCGGTGCCCCCTCCTCAGCTCCCGGCCCCAGGCTTCCCTTGAGCTTCGGCTTAGGTCCCAGAAGGGCCCCTGGGCCTCCGGCAGAACCGTCCAGGAAGCCGTCGTCCTCGCTCTCACCGCCTGAGCCCTCCTCCTCCTGCTCGCTGCCGGCGCGGTCGCCTGCAGCCGCCTCCAGCTTCTCCTCGTCAGAGCTGTACACCTTCCCCTCTGCTGCAGCCGCCCAACGGCCAGGGAAAGAGCATTCCGAGCAATCACAGGTGCCCAGGGCCAGGAGCAGGGAGTGGCAGGAAGACGGGGAGGGCAGGACGGAAGGAAGGACAGACGGACGGACCGATGGGAGGCAGAAGGCACATCCAGGTGAGGACCAGGAAAAGGTGCAAGGGAGACAAGAAAGGGAAGAAAGGTATTAACGGGCGTGGATTTCACTCTGGGAAGGTGGGAAGGCAAAGAGTCGGAGGACGCCCTGGCTTCCCACCACCCCGTGCCATTGCGCGCGCCACCACCACCTGCCTTCTCCTCCACACTCACCACCTGGCGCGGCCCTTGTGCCCCACTTGCCAAAGCCGGTCTGGCTGCCCCGGGGCCAGCGGGGCCATGGTGGGAGGACGGGGGCAGAGGGCCCCTTAACTTAGTCTGGCCCCTGGCTGTCAAGAACGCTCCTGACTCCCATCCCCCCTCCTGTCCCACTGGACTAGACCCAGAACCCCATTTCCAGATGGAACCGACAGGCTCTTCTGGTTCGAGTGCATCCGACCCCAAGTTCTGAGTTCAAGAACTCTTGCTCACAGCCCGTTTCAAAACCTCTTAAGGCTGGAGCCGGTGGCTCACACCTGTAAGCCTAGCTACTCAGGAGGCCGAGATATAAGGATCAAAATTTGAGGGATTTTTTTTTTTTTTGCCAGTCCTGGGGCTTGAACTCAAGGCCTGGGCACTATCCCTGAGCTTCTTTTGTTCAGGCTGGCACTCTACCACTTAAGCCACAGTGCCATTTCTGGCTTTTTCTGTATATGTGGTGCTGAGGAATTGAAACTAAGGTTTCCTGCATGCTGGGCAAGCACTCTACCACTAAGCCACATTCTCAGTCCTGAGGGGTTATCTCTAATTGATCACCCAGAAACTAGAAGTGAAACAGTGGCTCAAATGGAAGAGCACCAGCTATGACTGAAAAAGCCAAGCAAGAGCACAGGGGCTGAGGTCAAGTCCCACTCCTGGCACAAAAAGAAAAAGAAATCAAAACCCCTAAGGACCTGCGAGTTGGTTTCCTCAGCATCGCCACCTCAAGGCTTAGGCTACCAGCTACCTAGCGCCTCGTTGCGCACAGCTGGACTTTCTCCCAGTAACTCTGGGGCCTTAGAAAACAGGACAGAGCAGAAGCAGGGGGATAAGAAGGTGTGCCCAAGTTGAGGTGACCCCGGAGCCAGGCCCCATGGGGAAGGGTAGACGTACAAGGCAGGGCGGGATGAAGAGAGACAACTTCGTTTCGCATGAGTGATTATTTGAAATCTCAAACATAAATATTTTAGTCCACACATAATTCTAAAACTCATCTAACCACGGGTTTTATTCTTAGCTGATATCTGTCCGAACTGCAAACATTTTCAGTGTTGGGTTTTCATAAAATCCCTTGTTTTCTGCCCAAAGGAAACAACAGTCAGGAGACAGCCCACTCAGGAAGGAACCAGAGGTAAGCTAAGAGATAAGGTATAGACAGGTAAGCTAAGAGATAAGGTATAGACAGGTAAGCTAAGAGATAAGGTATAGAAGGTAAGCTAAGAGATAAGGTATAGACAGGTAAGCTAAGAGATAAGGTATAGACAGGTAAGCTAAGAGATAAGGTATAGAGAGGCAAGCTGGCGTTGACGGCCTGTAATCCCAGCTACTCAGGACACTGACATCTGAGGACTGTGGTTCAAAGCCAGCCCACGCAGAAAAAGTCCATGAGACTTTTAACTCCAAGTAGCTACCAAAATGCCAGAAGTAGAGATATGGCTCAAATAGTAGGGCACCAGCCTTGTGCAAAAAAAAAACAAAAAACTACGGGACAATGCCCAGCTCCTGAGGTTCAGCCCCAGTATTGGCACAGGAAGGAAGGAAGGAAGGCGGGTAGGAAGGAAGGAGGGAAGGAAGGAGAGATAAAAGAAAAGAAACTGGCTGTCTCTCCTATTAGAATATAAGCTCTATGAAGACAGGCAGTTCAGATAGACCTTATTTACTGCCATGACCACAGCATCTTAGAAATGACCTGCACAGCGCCGGGTGCTAGTGGCTCACGCCTGTAATCCTAGACACTCAGGAAGCTGAGATCTGAGGATCGCACTTCAGTAAAGTCCACGAGACTCTTATCTCCAATGAACTACCAGAAACCCAGAAGTGGCACTGTGGCTCAAGTGGTAGAGCACTCGCCTTGAGCTGAAAAGCTCAGGGACGGCGCCTAAGCCTAGAGTTCAAGCCTCAAGACTGACCAAAAAATAAATAAATAAATAAAAAATATGACGTGCACAGAGCAGGCATCCGGTTTCTGCCAACTACGATGTGACTTCCAGCGCCATGTGTGCCTTTCTCCCTCCTCCATCCCTGTCACTTTCCAAGGCCCGTGAGTTGGTTGCCACGGCCCCAGCTCCAGGGTCCTAAACCCCCCACAACGCCACGTTCCCACAGCCCAGCCAGCCTCAGACCTCACACCGGTGTGGGGGAGGCCACACCCACAGGACACCTGTGCCATCTACCAATGGATAGATAGCAAGTCAAAAGAAAGTAACAGCACTGCGAAACCCTCCGTCTTGAGTTGTGTACGTGTATGCGCGCCAGTCCTGGGAATGGAACTCAGAGCCTGGGCACTGCCCTTGGCCTTCTTTCATTCTAGACTAGTGCACCACCACTTGAGCCACGGCTTCACTTCTGACTTGGTAGTTTATTGGAGATAAGTGTCTCATGGGCTTTCCTAGGCAGACTGGCTTCAAACCTCCCTGCTCACAGCCCAGCTTCTGGAGTAGCCAGGACGACCGACAGGGAGCCATGGCAGCCAGCTGATTTTTAAAACAAACCTTGAAGTAAACACTGACAGGGTGGATAGCAAATGCCCAGAGAGACCCAGCCTAACAGTACCATACTTCACTTTTGGGGGGTCTGGTCGTGGAGCCTGAACTCTGGGCCTGGGCGCTGTCCCTCAGCTCTTCAGCTCAAGGCTAGCGCTCTACCACTTGAGCCACAGCGCCACTTCCGGCTTTTTTCTTTTTTGTTTATGTGGTGCTGAGGAATCGAACCCAGGGCCTCAGGTATGCAAGGCAAGTGCTCTACCACTGAGCCACCTTCCCAGCCCAACAGTATCCTACCTTACTTTATTTGCCAGTCCTGGGGCTTGACCTCAGACCCTAGGAGCTGTCCCTGAGCTGCTTTTGCTCAAGGCTAGCGCTCTACTACTTGAGCCTCAGCACCACCTCCAGCTTTTTCTGTGTATGTGGTACGGAGGAACTGAACCCAGGGCTTCCTGCATGCTAGCTAGGCAAGCATGCTACCCCTGAGCCACCTTCCAAGGCCCAATACCTTATTTTAAACAATGCTAAAAAGCTGGATTTGGGGGCCTGAAGGCTGAAACCATTTAGTACAGCATCAGGCCCTGGGGGAGGGGTCCAATAAATCTGCATTGCTGATGACCAGGCTGAGGCTCGCAGGTGCTCCCTCGGCAGAGTCCTCCTGTGCGCGCCTCATCCATCCCCGTCCTCAGACAGACTCATAAAGCCCAGCCTGCATGAGCCGGCCACCCTCCGTGCCGCTTGGAAAACCATCCAGGCTGCGCAGGTTCACGGCCTCTTCGGTGTTTTGATCCCCGTGGGATCCCGAGCGGCAGGGGCCGCGGTCCCCTCTCAGCGCCTTTATGATGGTGACATTGAGGACTCTGATAAGCAACTCAGGGAGGGGGGGGCGGAGCCGTGGAGAGAGGAAAGCTGGGCCGCGGGCCTCAGAGGATAGCGTCTGGGACAATGCAGGAGAAGACGAGAGGGGAGAGAAAAGGAAAGGCCAAAGCGAGCAGAAAGAGGACGGGAGCCCGGCAGCAGTGAGGTCAAAAAGTGGAGAAGGAATTAACTGATGAGCAAGGCCAGCCACGGCTCCGGAAGGGAAGAGATAAAACAGACAAAAGTAAAAGATGCTTTTAAAAAGAATGCCCGGGGGAGAAGGAGGGAAAGGGTGACATGGATCTGAAGGCGTCGGACTTAGAAACGGACTTGGTGAATGGAAACCCCTTTGTACACCTACGCAAAGCAAATAATCAGATCGAATCAAATCAAAATACTGATGCGTTAGAAGCAAAGCAAGACAGTTTGCCAGCCGCTGGACAGCACCCCAAGCCTCCGCCATGGCGGAGCGGCCCAAGCTGCTGGCTTCTTCCTGAATACCTACGGGAGAAATGAAAACCACTTTCTTTGATCTGATTTGTAATGAGTGTTAATGTGAAAAGAGTCAACGTTAAACAAAAACCATACTTCAAAGTTTTGTTTGAGCTGGGCGCCGGTGGCTCACACCTGTAATCCTAGCTACTCAGGAGGCTGAGATCTGAGGATCGCAGTGCAAAGCCAGCCCAGGCAGACAAAGCCGACTCTTTTCTCCAGTTAACTAGCAAAGAGACAGAAATAGAGGTTGAAAGCTGGTCTGAGCAAAAAAGCCAAAGTAGAGCTCAAGTTGTGAGTTCAAGCCCCAGCACCGGCACACAGGCTTGTACACGCATGCACACATGCCTGAGCGCATGTGCATGTGTGCACACACACGCACGCACGTACACACACACAACACAGGCACACACACAAAGCACAGGCACAGGCACACAAAAAAATATTGTCCTGCTCTGGTGGCTCACACCTGTAAGCCTAGCTACTCGGGAGGCTGAGATCTGAGGCTCACAATTTGAAGCCAGAATGGACAGGAAGTCCTTGAAACTCATCTCCAATTAATCAGTGAAAAGCCAGAAGTGGAACTCTGACTCAAGTAATCACTGCCAGCCTTGAGCAAAAAAGCTCAGGGTCAGTGCTCAAGTTCTGAGTTCAAGCCCCGGGACCACAGCACCAAAGTGCTTGCGTATGTGCACACACAATTGTTACTGACTGAAAACTGACAGAAATAGTAACGCTTTTTGCTAAGATTTCTATTTTGCAAAATTTTGATTTAGAGAAATTGAACTTGATAGACTGAGTATTCACAAAGCCATTTTCCAGTTGCAGGTGCTATCTACCACCAGGTGATAACACACACACACACACACACACATTTTTTTCTTTTCTTTTTTGTCGGTTGAGGGGTCTGAACTCTGGGCCTGGGCGCTGTCCCTCAGCTCTTCAGCTCCAGGTGAGAGCTCTACCACTTGAGCCACAGCGCCACTTCTGGCTTTTTCTGCTTATGTGGTCTGAGGAATCCAACCCAGGGCCTCATGCATGCAAAGCAAGCACTCTACCACTGAGCCACCTTCCCAGACCTACAATTTTTTTTTAATTAGCCAGGCGCTGGTGGCTCATGCCTGTAATTCTAGCTACTCAGGAGGCTGAGATCTGAGAATCGTGGTTCAAAGCCAGCCTGGGCAGGAAAGTCCATGAGACTCTTTTCTCCAATAAACTACTCAGAAAAAGCCACAAGTGGTGCCATGGCTCAAGTGACACAGCACTAACCTTGAGCAAAACAGCTCAGAGAGAGCACCTAGGCCGAGTTCAAGCTCCAGGACTGGCAAAAAAATATTGCTATTATAAAGATAATGTACAGAGGGTTATAGTTACATAAGTCAGGTAAAGAGTACAATTCTTGGCCAGGGGCTGATGGTCACTCCTGTAATCCTAGCTACTCAGGAGGCTAAAATCTAAGGATCGTGGTTCAAAGCCAGCCCAGGCAGGAAAGTCTATGAGATTCTTTTTAACTGGATTTTTTTTATTGTGAAAATACTATACAGAGGAGTTACAATTACATGGGCAGGATAACGAGTACATTTCTTATCAAGCATTGTTGCCTCCTCTTTGTTTCCCCTTCCCATCCCTTCCATACTCCCCCCAGATGAGATTCTTATCTCCAATTAATCACGGAAAAAACCAGAAGCGGTGTTGTGGCTCAAGGGTAGCGTGCTAGCTTTGATCCAAAGGAACCCAGGTACAGCACCCAGGCCCAGAGTTCAAGTCACAGGGCCAGAAAAAAACAAGCACATTTCTTTTTGGACAATGTGACTCCTTCCCTCAGCTCTCCCAGGTTTTCCCTCATCCTCATTCACAAGTCCTATAGTTCGTTTTCAACATAGTATCTAGTGAGGACCACTGCTGCATTTGTTCACCCTCTGTCCCTCCATTCTGTGTCCCCTGACCCTTCCAAAGACAGCTAAATAAACAGGACGAAGAAAAGACAACAAAAACAACAAAGGGAAAAACCGCATTTCCATTTCCTGGGTTCATTTCAATAAATATTATTTTATATGGGCTGGGAAGGTGGCTCAATGGTAGAGCACTTGCCTTGCATACCTGAGGCCCTGGGTTCGATTCCCCAGCACCACATAAGCAAAAAGAAAAAAGCCAGAAGTGGCGCTGTGGCTCAAGTGGTAGAGCCTAGCCTTGAGCTGA
>NW_012267317.1:3726902-3731529 GCF_000151885.1 Dipodomys ordii | reverse complement strand
AAAAAAAAAAAAGAACATGTTTTCAATGGACAAAACCAGATTACATTGAAAATTTTACATGGGGGCTAGGAAGGTGGCTCAGTGGTAGAGTGCTTGCCTAGCATGCAGGAAGCCCTGGGTTCGATTCCTCAGCACCACATAAGCAGAAAAAGCCAGAAGTGGTGCTGTGGCTCAAATGGTAGAACGCTAGTCTTGAGCAAAAGCAGCCCAGAGACGGTGCCCAGACCCTGAGTTCAAGCCTCAGGACTTGCAAAAAAAAAAAAAAAAAAATGAAGTTAGTTTCACACGGGAAATCCTGACTCTGTAAGAATTACCTTTGGCTAAATGAAAGGTTTTACACCGGAGGCAACCTGGCTGTGCTGGGGAGGTTGCCCATGGGGCAGAAGGGGCCTGCCCTGTGCACAAGATGGTACGTCCAGGACCGATCAGCGGTGCTCTTCCCTGAGCCCCAGGAATTCTTGCTGCCCGGTGGCCCTCTTCCTCCTATGACTCGAGGTGTAATAAGGGACCATGTCTTATTTGCTCCTCCTTCCTGGGCTTCCTCGGCATCTGTAACTCTGCACACGGGAGGATGTCCCCACCACCCCGAGCCCCGCCTGGCTTCAGGACAGCACAGGCTGCGCCCCACCACCCCTCGTGCATGCGCTCCACCACCGCCACTTCCAAGAGGGCCCTGGCACCGGTAGCTCACACCTAGAATCCTCGTACTCAGGAGGCTGATATCTGAGGATCGCCATTCAAAGCCAGCCCCAGGTAAGAATGTGAGACTCTTATCTCCAATAAACTACAAAATTAAAAAAAAAACTATTAAAAAAAAAAAGGTAGGAAGTGGAGCTGTGGCGCAAGTGGTAAACCTTCTTTTTGAAGGTCAGGGACAGTCGTAGGCACAAAGTCCCTGGCATGATCTTGAATCTTTCCAAATAGTTCATATTTTTCCCTTATTTTTCCTTCAAGCCACTGAGATACATTAGGCCAGCTGCTATTATTAGTAATAACTGGGCAGAGTCTAACCTTCTTTTCTTTTCTTTCTTTTTTTTTGGGTCTGGTCGTGGGGCCTGAATTCTGGGCCTGGGCGCTGTCCCTCAACTCTTCAGCTCAAGGCTAGTGCTCTACCACTTGAGCCACAGCGCCACTTCCGGCTTTTCTCTTTTTGCTTATGTGGTGCTGAGGAATCGAACCCAGGGCCTCTGGCACGCAAGGCAAGTGCTCTACCACTGAGCCACCTTCCCAGCCCTCTAACCTTATTTTCGAATAATATTTTTCCTTTTTTTTTTTTTTTTTGCCAGTCCTGGGGCTTGAACTCAGGTCCTCACGCTCTTGCTTGGCTTTTTCACCCAAAGCTGGCGCTCTATCACTTAAGCTTCATCTCTACTTCCAGCTTTTTTCTGGCTAATGGAAGAGTCTCATACTTTCCT
This sequence comes from Dipodomys ordii, assembly GCF_000151885.1. NCBI lineage: Eukaryota > Metazoa > Chordata > Mammalia > Rodentia > Heteromyidae > Dipodomys > Dipodomys ordii. The sequence goes on along the minus strand of NW_012267317.1, from coordinate 3,730,114 downwards.
GCCCAGCCCAGGCTGGTTTTGAACTGAGATCCTCAGATGTCTGCCTCCTGAGTAGCTAGGATGACAGGCATGAGCCACCACCAGTGCCTGGCTAATAGTTTTATCTTAATGTCCGTGTTGTCTAGCTTCGGGATGGCTCCTCTTTCCCCTCCCCCTCAGAAGAGCTTTGTTAGGGAGGAATCAGAGGCAAAGCGGGCTGCTCTGCTGAGGGGAGACATTTTCTCACTGTCTTCATTCCTCTCCACCTTACTCCTGGGCTACTCAACTGAGGGTTTTCTGTCGATGTTTCTGCCCAGTCCCCAGAACAGCCAGAGACAGCCTTCTCGTTCCCAGTGGGTGAAGTGGGTATCTCTTTCCCTTTCTTTTCTTTTTTGCTGGTCCTGGGGCTTGAACTTAGGGCCTGGGCACAGTCCCTGAACTTCTTTTTGCTCAAGGCGAGCACTCTACCTCTTGAACCACAGTGCCACTTCCAGCTTCTTTTGAATAGTTAATTGGAGAGAAGAGTCTCGAGGACTTTCCTGCCCAGGCTGGCTTTGAACTGAGAACCTCAGATCTCTGCCTCCTGAGTAACTAGATGACGGGCGTGAGCCACGGGCGCCCAGTGCCTCTCCCCTTCCATCCTCTTCCTTAGGGTGCTGTTTCTCCCCTACTGCGTGGCCCCCAGTGGGCCTGTTCACCCTGTTTCTTTGCAGTCCTGAGCACAGGCCGGCATGTCACCTGTAGCTGGCCACGCCTGTGCACCTCCCCAGGGCCACCATGGTCCTGGGATTGTGAGAAATGAATAGGTGGAGCCCCAGACAGACCCAGGGTCTCAGACCCTAAAATGGGAGACGGAGAGACTGAAAGATGGAGAAGAACAAAGACACATGGGACATCTGCTGCACTCCACCCACTGCGGGGCTCCCCTGACAGCTGCCCCCCAGCGCCTGGGAAGCATCGTCCCTCCTACAGCGCCCGCTCCCACTGGGCTCCCGTGGAGAGCGCCCGCTCAGCCGCCGCCGTCCTTCCTGGCACCTGCTGCCTCCGCCTCTGTCTGGACTTCGTGAGAAGCTCCAGCACCCCGCGCTCGCCCCGCCGCGTGCCTCCACCTTCCTCCACTCCCGTGTGACCCCGGCTGCGGCCCATGTACCCTGGCTCGAGGGCTGTGCCATGCAGAGCAGGAGCTCCAGGCCAGGAGCCCATGCCACAGCACGGCTGCCTTCCGGGAGAGACACCCGCTCAACAGTGCACCCCTCCTCCGCACTCCCCACAACACCGCCTTCCTGTCCCCACTTCCCACCCATGGCCGGCACCACTCCATTCCAAGGTGCACAGCCAGCTGCTCCTCCCCTCTCCCCCCTTCCTCCTCCCCTCGTCTTCTTCCTCCCTTTCCTCTTCCCCTCGTCTTCTTCCTCCCCTTCCTCCTCCCCTCCTCTTCTTCCTCCCCTTCCTCCTCCCCTCCTCTTCTCCCTCCCCTTCCTCCTCTTCCTCCCCTTCCTCCCTTTCCTCTTTCCCTCTTCTTCTTCCTCCCCTCCTCTTCTTCCTCCCCTTCCTCCTCTTCCTCCCCTTCCTCCTCCCCTCCTCTTCTTCCTCCCTTTCCTCCTCTTCCTCCTCCCCTCCTCTTCCTCCCCTTCCTCCTCTTCTCCCTTCTCCTCCCTCTTCTCTTCTTCTTCCCTCCTTCCCTTCTTCCCATCCTTCTAGTCCTCTTCCTCCTCCTTCTCATCCTCTTCCTCTCCTCAATCTCTTCCTCCTCCCTCTATTCTTTCTCCTCCTTCCCCTTTTCTCCTTCCTCTTCCCTCTTCTTCCTCCCTTTGCTCTTCCTTGGCCTCCTCCTCTTTCTCCTCCCCCTTCTCTTCTTCCTCCTCCCTCTCTTCCTCCTTTTCTCTCCCTCTTCCTTCACAGCAACTCAGCATTGGGAAACAAAGCATTCTCCCAAGTTCTTTGCAAGGAGGAGGAGGAAGAGGAGAAGCAGGAGGAAGAGGAGGAAGAGGAGGAAGAGAAGGAGGAAGAGGAGGAGGAGAAGGAGGAGGATGTACCCCTTAGGCTGGGAAGGTGGCTCAGTGGTAGAATGAGTGCCTAGTATGCATGAAGCCCTGGGTTCGATTCCTCAGAACCACATAAACAGAAAAAGCCAGAAGTGGCACAGTAGCTCAAGTGATAGAGTACTTGTCTTGAGCCAAAGAAGCTCAGAGAGATTGCCCAGGCTCTGAGTTCAAGCCCTAGAACTAGCAAACAAAAATAATAAGGGAACAATTTATTAATAAAGATATCCTTATAGCTAAAAACAGAATTCTATGTTTGGCATGGTGGCACCGGCCTGTAATCCCAGCTACTTGGGAGGCTGAGGCAGCAAGAGCATTCATACCAAGCCACCCTGGACTATTTGTGGCATATTAAAAAGAAACAGAATTGTAGAGCTGGAAACAACCTTAGTGATCACCTCCAAACCCCACATTCTGCTGATGAGGAGGCCCACAGCGCTTTCCCCTCCCTCTCAGGATAACCTCGCCCCTCCAGAACCCTAACGCCAAGACAGAATTCCCTCCTCTCCATAGTGCACACACAAGAAACCCATCTCCCAAGCTGGGCGCGGGTGGCTCCCGCCTGTAATTCTAGATACTCAGAGGCTGAGATCTGAGGATGGAGGTTCCAAGCCAGCCCAGGCAGGAAAGTACATGAGACTCTCTCATCTCCAAATACACACACACACACACACACACACACACAAAGTGGAGCTGTAGCTTAAATGGTAGAACACTAACAAAAAACTCAGAGACAATGCCCAGGCCCTAAGTTCAAGCCTCAGAACCAGCACAACCAAACTAAAATAAAAACTTGTACAAAACCAGGTGCCAGTGACTCATGCTTACAACACGAGCTATTTGGTAGGTAGCTAGCTATTTCTGCCAACCTGGGCAGAAAAGTTTGAGAGACTCCATCTCCAACTGACTAGAAACAAAGCTGGACTGGAGGGCTGGCTCAAGGAGTAGAGCACCAGCTGTGAGTGAGCAAGCTGAGCAAGAGAAGGAGGCTCTTGGTTCAAATCCTGAAACTGGCAAAAAAATATTACTGCTAATATTAATAACCACTGCAAAAATAAAAAAGGGCTGGAGGTCTGGCTTAGTGGTAGAATGCCTACCTACCAATCACAAGGCCTTAAGTTCATATCCCAGTAGAGCCAAAGGAGGAGAAGAAGGAGAGGAGGAGGAGGAGGAGGAGGAGGAGGAGGAGGA
>NW_012267317.1:3710838-3714041 GCF_000151885.1 Dipodomys ordii | reverse complement strand
CAGGCTAGCTTTGAATCAGGATCCTCAGATCTTCAGCCTCTTGAGTAGCTAGGATTACAAGCGTGAGCCACCAGGCCTGGTGAAAGGCACCGCCTAAAGTTCCAGCAGTTTGGAAAGTGCTCCTACAGAGGAATTTTTTATTTTTATTTTTTGGCTAGTCCTGGGGCTGGAACTCAGGGCCTTGGCACTGTCCTGAACTGCTTTTGCTCAAGGCTAGCACTCTGCCACTTGAGCCACAGCGCCACTTCCGGCTTGTTCTGTGTGTGTGGTGCTGAAGAATCGAACCCAGGGCTTCATGCATGCTAGGCAAGCGCTCTACCACTGAGCTACCTTCCCAGCCCTGGAGTTTTATTTTCGATCTACCCTCTCCACTTGCACCCGCGGTGGACCCTATCATCTGGCTTCTCCTTCACGTGCTGACAACTGTATCTGGGACACTAAGATGTGAGCCCACATCAACAGGTCCACCCCTCCGCCCCTCTCTTTGGCGGGAGTGCTCTTCTGCAGGGGCGGCGTCGGGCCCTGACCGCGGGGTTCCCTCTGGTGGCCGTGGGACGCAACTGCAACTACCGCGAGGGAGGCGCGGGTTGCCATAGCGCCCCCTGGCGTTCGCCTCGGCCGCGCTCTGCGGGCCAAGACACCCGATGGGTCGGAGCATGGAGGTGCTGTGCGGAGTGCACTGGTGGGGCGCGGGGCTTTCGTCTGCGTGTGGGTCGGCTTGGTTCCTATCTGCCGTGCCCGGTGCTCGAACCTGGCGCATCCGTCGTGTTCAGGGCGCGCCGTGGGCCGCGCGCTCTCCGGAGGGGAGCTGGGTGGTAGGGCAGGGCGGAGTCCTCACGGAGGCGTGAAATTGGTTTGGAGCAAACACATTACGGAAAGCAATTACCGGGGAGAGGCTCTGGGCCCGCGGGACCCTCAGCCAGGAGGCTGGCTTGCAAGTGTCTGGCTGTCTCACCCCACACACGACTCTCCACTGTCCCCTCTCTAGGGGGCAGCACGTGAAGCGGCATGGCCTCCCTGGGCTCTCAGCCCCGCCCTGCCCTCCCTCCCTCCGCCCAAGGGCACCCCCCCACGACACTCCCCAGCTATGGGAGAAGCTCCTCCTCTCCCAGCCTTCTCCGTGAGAGGCCTCCCCAGATCTCTGCCTCATTCCTCACCTGCCTCCCCTTCCCCTTCCTGCCCTCAGCCCTGGCTCTGTTCCTTTGCCTTCGTTCCACTGGGCCTTGTAGTCGAAGCAGCTCACGCTTGTGTTTTAGACTACATTGAAAATCCACGCAGGACGGGAACATGTCTCAACTTGGGGCTCCAAAGCACCTAATGAACAGAGTAGGTGGGGTCCATTAGAACTTCCCTCAAAGTGTACACCTGGGATTCTCGAGTCCCCCGAGAGCCAGTGTCAGAGCCAGTGTCTGCAGTCATCTTCTGCATGCAGCCATCCCTGCAGACTTCTTCATCCACCTGGCCTCGGAGCTCGGCCTCTTTTCCGTGCCAGTCCCCAGCTGCGCCGTATCTTGCCTAGACTGCGGCGGCAGGCCCCCCCCGATTCTCCATGACCTCTCTTCTTTATGGCCACTCGCAGCAGCCCAAGGCAGCTTCTAAGACCTACAGCAGCAGCTCACGTGGCTCGCCTGCCCTTCCCCCACCGTCTGCACAAGGCAGCCTGCCTGTCACTCAGATGTCAGTGTCACCTCCCAGAGGTTTCCCACATCACCTCACTCTCTTGTATTCATACTATGTGATCAGCACTTAGCACCCTGCAGTACTTGCTCCTGGTGGTAGGGTGCTTCGCCTCCCGCCAAGCGCTAGGAGGAGTGGAGGGCAAGGCGTGGGGTCCCCTCCAGCCCTGTGCCGGTGGGGGTGTGGCTCCAACACTTGAGGCACCATAACCGAAACACCGGGACATTCTCCAGGACTCCTAACCCTATCCTGGGATCTCAAAGAGGCCCGAGCAGGCCCTGTCCCTGAGTGACCGTCTGATGACGGCCCATCCCCTCCCCGCAATCTGGGGAAACCACTCCGGGGGTTGAACTCAGGCCTGATGCTGTCCCTGGGACTCTTTTTGCTCAAGGTTAGCCTCTACCACTTGAGCCACAGCACCAGCTCAGGCTTTTCTGTGTATGTGGTACTGAGAATTGAACCCAGGGCTTTATGCATGCTAGACAAGCACTTAACCACTAAGCCACATTCCCAGCCGGGAAACCACTTTCTGACCCTGATCTTAGCCCGGGAAGTGCAGCCTGCAGGAGCTGGAGTTTTCACAGCTAGCGGTTCCAACAAACTGTGGACCCTAGTGTCTGCCTAGGGGCTTCCTGCCGGCCTTCGAACCGTGCTCCCCTCTCCTGAAGCCCAGGCAGGCAGGTGGGTGGAGGCTCGCTTACTCCTGCCCAGTGACCCAGTTTGGTGCTCAGACACTTCCAGCAACTCTTTATGCAGTCTCAGGCCTGGTCCCGCCCCGCCCAGGCCCCGCCCCTCAGACCCCGCCCGTCGGAACCGCCCCCTCAGGCCCCGCCCGCCCAGGCCCCGCCCCTCATGGCCCCGCCCCCTGCTCCGGCCCCGCCCCCACAGCCTCCTTCCCAGCAGTTGGCTGGGAGCCGTTCTTGGATGGCAGGGGTCAGAGTGCATTTGATTGATCGCCCTGTGGTTGGGGACCAGCGCCTGCGCCCCGCGCCCCCGGCAGCAGCTTCTTCAATCCCCGTGGTGCGGTGCGGCTGCCCCCAGGGTACTTCTTTCTCTCCTTTCGTAGACGTGCAAACTTGAATCCGGCGAGGAGACACAGGTTTCGTACCCGGTAACGGTGGGGTTCAGAGCGGTCCTGTAACCGTTCCTGACACCTTACAACCACAAGCCCGGGTTGGAGGAGCGGAGAACGGGCGCGGGGAGGCGCGGAGGCCACGCCTGTGACCCCAGCGACTGAGGGCTGAGGGCTGAGGGTGGGAAGCCAGCCCGGGCAGGAACGTCCATGAGAATCTTCCCCAACTAATCACAGAAAGAGCCAGAAGTGGAGCTGTGGCTCAAGTAGCAGAGCACTAGCCTTGAGGGAAGCAGCCCAGGGACAGCGCCAGGCTCAGAGTTCAAGCCCCAGGAGGAGCAAAAACAAGTGGCCGGGCCCAGTGTGCACCCCGGGCCGGCTGACCTTCCGGGCAGACAGAACCGGCTCTGCTCCTCAGCCTGGGCCTTCTTCTCAGCAAAGGATTCGCTTCCAC
>NW_012267317.1:3706656-3710788 GCF_000151885.1 Dipodomys ordii | reverse complement strand
AGGAGGAGGAGGAGGAGGAGGAGGAGGAGGAGGCGGCGGCGGCGGTGGTGGTGGCGGTGGCGGCAAGCAGTAAGTCAGAGGAGCACTCATCCTGCCATAGCTGTCCTTCAAACATTCTAGTAAAACATACTCTGGGTCTCCATCACCTAAAACAAATCCCTTTCTTGTTTCTAGCAACAGAAGTCTCTTGTTCCCTGTCACATGATCAGTTCCTCTTGTAAGTAAATATCGTACCTGGCCTGGTATAATGGGCACCTATTCAGAAATTAATTAGTGGCCATCTAAAGCCTTTCCAAGCTACAATCAGATGCTAAGCTCCCAGCAATCAGCACTCAAACCCCACGTTCTTCGCAAGTTTCCCTGGTCTTCTGCATGATTACTGTTATTACTGCAATCTAGTCCGAAATTAGCAAATCCTCATCTGTGCCTTTTTTTTTTTAAATAAGCCAGGCACTAGTGGCTCACACCTATAAACCTGATCTGAGTGAGGATCGTGGGTTAAAGCCAGTGCAGCCAGGAAAGTCTGTAAGACTTTTATCTCCAATTAACCAGCAAAAAGCTGGAAGAGCAGCTGTGGCTCAAGTGGAAGAGTGCCAGCCTTGAGTGAAATAGCTCAGGGACAGAGCTCAGGCCCTAAGTTCAGTGCAAATACTAGCACTAAATAAGAAAATAGTGGGGCTGGGAAGGTGGCTCAGTGGTAGAGTGCTTGCCTTGCATGCCTTAGGCCCTGGGTTCAATTCCTCAGCACCACATAAGCAAAAAGAAAAAAGCCGGAAGTGGCGCTATGGCTCAAGTGGTAGAGCGCTAGCCTTGAACTGAAGAGCTGGGGGACAACACCCAGGCCCAGAGTTCAGGCCCCACAACCAGACCCAAAAAATAAAAAAAAGAAAATAGTAAACAAACCAAGCACTGGTGGCTCATGCCTGTTATCCTAGCTACTAAGAAGGCTGAGATCTGAGGATCCTGGTTCAAAGCCAGCCCAGGCAGGAAAATCCAGGAGACTCTTATCTCCAATTAACCACCAGAAAACCGGAAGTGGTACTGCGGCTCAAGTGGTAGAGCGCTCATCTTGAGCTGAAGAGCTCAGGGAAAGCTGAGAGCCAATTACACCTGTAATCCTAGCTACTCTGGGGGCTGAGATCTGAGGACTGCGGTTCAAAGCCAGCCCAGGCAGGACAGGCCGTGAGACTTTTATCTCCAATAAACCACTCAAAGACCAGAAGTGGTGCTATGGCTCAAGTGGTAGAGAGAGCACTACTAGCCTTGAGCTGAAGAGCTGAGGGACAGCACCAAGCCCAGAGTTCAAGCCCCATGACCGACAAAAAAAAAGTAAATAAATAAAAATAAAGTCTCAGATTATCATTATTATATTATCTCCTATACCACCCTGAAGTACAATAGCCCAACACTGGCAAGCTCACTCAGCCAATCTCTCCTTCAGCCCTATTTATCTCCATGTAACAACTCAATACAGAAGTATAGAAAAAAAAAAAGGCTTCCTAAGCTTTTACACTCAGGAAAATTCAACCTTTTTCTCTCTGAAAGGATCATTGCCTTTGTGTGTGTGTGGGGGGGGTGGTGGTGGTAGTTCCAGGGGTTTGCAAGTCCCAACCCATGAAGCACACTCCAATCCTAGACATTCCAACTGGAAGTTCTGTTCCCCATTTCCCCACCTGGCTTCCTCCTGTCCCCAGCATGCAGCTCTCCCTCCCCTGTCATCTCAGCCAGGCATCGCTGCACCCCATCTTCCCAGGGCCTCGTTAGATGACTCTCAACCAGAGCGCATAGGCACCGTCAGATCTGCCCCTGTCCGTCCACCTGGGGCGGAGTGCAGGTGTCTCCTGTCACTGAGCTGGCCGCTCTCTCTGCTCTGTCATTTCTGGCACACAAGGACTTGTTCTCCACCCAGGCTTTTTTCTATCTGCTTATGACGCCCCTGTGCTGTGTTGGATGTGGTCTCCACCAGCTACATGAGGCCCCTGATCTGAAATGGGGCTAGTCCAAAGTGAGATGTTCAAGGAGTGTGAACTTCATAATGGATGTGGAAGGCTGGGTAAGGATAGAGAAGATGAAATGCCACCCTGAAATGTTTATATGGGTGGGGTGGGATTGGATGGGTGGATGGATAGGTGGATGGATGGGTAGATGAATAGGTAGATAGATGGGTGGATGGATGGATGGGTGGATGGATAGGTAGATAGATGGGTGGGTGGATGGATGATGGATGGATAGATAGGTGGATGGATAGGTAGATGGGTGGATGGATAGGTAGATGGATGGGTGGATGGAGGGGTGGATGGAGAGGTGGATGGATAAGTAAATGGATGGATGGGTAGATGGATGGCAGGTTCGTGGGGAAACTCGAGTCACGGACACGCCCTCTGCCGGTCCCTGTCACCCCCAGACGTTTCCTGTGAAGCCTGCCTTCCACTCTGTAACACCACTACATGGCTGGCTCCGTATCTTCCCAGCCTGAGGGGTGACCTTTATCCCGCAGTTCTAAAAACCCTTCCTGCAAGGTTTCCTTTTCATTATGCTCAGTCACAAAGCCCCTTGCCCAGACTCCAGGAATGACGCATGCACTCTCTTTCCTTTCCTCTCCCAACGTTTTTCTTCTAGAAGGAAGATCTTTCTTTCATCACTCCATATAAACACGTTTCTCAGGACTTTGAGCCCTGGAAAGAAAATTATTCCTAGAGTCAAAACTTTTCCCTGTTTCCTCGGTATCTTCATTTCACACACACACACACACACACACACACACACACACACACACACACACAGCCCATTGAAACTTCATTTGTCACTTAGCACAGTCTGTGGCCCCTCTCCCTCCTCAGCAGTCTGGGTGTTCCCAGGACAGCTCATTCTTGGCTCTATTCTTCTCTTCTCCCCCTCTCAATGCTGCTCTCTTTTTCTCTGCTTATTCTGCTCTATCAATATCTGGTTTGGCAGCCAATATTCAGTCTCAATTTCAGAAATGAATCCCTTATAGGGATAGGTCAAAATAAGAACAGAGGGGGCCAGAAAGTATCCATAAGCTGCCAGAGGGCCCCCCTCCGAGTTCCCCTGCATCTGGCCCTCTTCCTGACACCCCCAAGTTCATCCTTCCTAGCTGTGTCTGCCTCCGCCTCCAAACCCTGCAGCCTCCACTCACCTCTTTGCTGGGCGTCCTGACTGCTCCTTTGCCTTTCATAGAACTATCCCGTTCTGAAAATCCCACAGCAGTCCTTCCCGCCGAGCCTGCTTGCTTCCGACCCCCGCCTCTTCTGCGGACATTTTCTCCCATCTCCCGGGCGCTGCTGAGTCCTTAAGAGACACAGCTCTGACTTCAGTCAAAGATCTTTCCTGATCCAACCAGGTACAGAAAGAAAACAATGGAGAAAGCCCCAAAGCCAAACATGCTCAGAGCTGAGGAGACAGAAGGGGAGACTGCTTCCACGCAGCCCTGGGTGTCTGGAAGCCGCGGGAGGCCCTTGTCTCTTGTACGATTTCAAGGAGAGGCAAAAACCTATCAGGAATTATTGCTGGTCCTCGCTGGGGGCCTGTGGCTCACACTTGTCATCCTAGCGACTCAGGAAGCTGAGCTCTGAGGCTCAGGATTTGAAGTCAGCCAGGGCAAGAAAGTCCATGAGATTCTTACCTCCAATGAATTACCAAAAGAAAAAGAAAAAAGGGGGGCAAAGCCTGCATGGAGCTGTGGCTCAAGTACTCCAGTGCTAGCCTTGAGTCACAAAGCTGGCAGGCCCTAAGTTCAAGCCCCGGGATGGACGTGAACACACCCACAGACAGAAAACAGACAGACGGACGGATGGACGGACGGACGGACTGCAACCCTGGCCAGCGCTTGGCCCCTCCCGGCCCCCGCGGCCCGCACTGTGCGCCGTCCAGCGGGGCTGGCTCCGTGCTGGGACCAAGGAAGTTGCGGCTTCCGCACAGCCGGCGGCGGCCCCCCGTGTCCGAAGTGGCGCCCACCCGGAGGGTCGCGGCGCGGGGCTCCCCGGGACTGCCTGGGGAGCAGCCAGCACTTCCGGCTCTAGGAAACCGGGAGCGGCCGCGGGGAGGACGGGGAGCTCCGGGCGGACGGTGCGGGCTGCCCCTGGGAGGCAGGACGGGCCCGGGGCTCGGTGGT
>NW_012267317.1:3678252-3693208 GCF_000151885.1 Dipodomys ordii | reverse complement strand
CCGTCTACTTCTGCCCGGAGCCGCCCCCCGCGCCCCCCCGGGCCTCTGCCGTCAGTGCTCTCAGCTGGATGTGAGCCTGTCCTGACTCCCCGGCCAGGACAGAGCATCGGCCTGAGGAAGGCGACTGGAGACAGCACCAAGCCACACAGCCTCGAGAGCTTTAATTCACAGGGAGGGGACTCTGTCTCTGTCTCTGTCTGTCTGTCTGTCTCTCTCTCTCTCACACACACACACACACACCCTCTGGCTGCTGATGTGTCCCCCTCTCAAGACAGCATCCACCGCTGCCCTCCCGCTGGACCTCCGGCTGACAGGACCTCTGCAGCGCCCCCTGCAGGCCGGGGTGTCTGCTTGCAGGCAACATCGCATCCCTGGAAGGGAACCAGAGGCTTTTTGGCTTGGGGGGCAGAAGTGTAGCTCAGGGCCCTCCCCCAGCCCTCCTGCCTCCCACCCGACCCCTCCCCGCCCCCCCCCGCACACCCAGGGCTCACCTAGTAGAGTACGTCCTCAAACTCCAGCTGCAGGTAGCGGAGCAGGCGGGGCGGCAGGGGAAGGTGAGGCAGGGCATGAGGCAGGCAGCCCTCCAGGTGCGAGCGCAGCGCGCAGCGGCTCAGGTGCTGCAGGGAGCGCGGCTGCCTGGCCAAGGCAAAGAGGGAGGAGTAGAAACGCCGGTGCTCCTGGGGGGCAGAAGGGCTCCAGGTGAGGGCAGCCTGGGCCCAGCGGTGCCCCTGCACCGGGGCAGGCTGGAGGGCACTGGGCGCTGCCCAGGAACATGCAGGAGTTCTGGGGTGTGAGCAAGCCTCTGGGGGGGCGGGCTGCCCAGGAAGGGGTGTGGTCTCCAAGAGCGGAGCTAGCTCTGACCTGCAGCGTTTCAGGAGGAATCAGCCCCAGCGCCTCCCGGGGCAGCTGCACCGAGCTGTAGGTATTCATCAGCACCTCGATGGTCCGTGGGGAAGAGCACCAGCGCTCCAGCACCTGCAGGAGGCACCGACAGCAGGAAGGAGAGGGGCTGGGTGCCCGGCAGCCCGTGGGGGGCTCAATTGTGTTTCCCTGCCCAATACACTGACGTCCTCATGTCTGGTACCCACCAACCCATAGGACCGGTGCAGTGGGGAAGAGATCGTGCCTTCACTACTATACTTATGCTGGTCTGATCACTGGGTCTCTGCAGGGGAAATCAAGTCAAAGTGAAGACATCAAGTCCTAATCCAACCAGACAGATGTTCTTTAGAAATCAGGCACAGATACACACAGAGAAGGTTCAGGGACAGCACTGGAGTGATGTGCCACAAGCCAAAGCAGGCCAGGTAGGCACTAGAAGCTGAAAGTGTCCGGCACTGCACCTCCCTCCCTGTTCCCGAAAGACACCAAACTTGCCAACAGTGTCCTTTAGAAGTACAGCCCCCAGAAGTGGGAGGGAATCTGGTGCTGTGGGTTTACACCTTTCAGCTTGTAGTTCCTTAACACACCCACCGCAGGAAACTCACACACGCTAACGTTTCTACATTGTGCAGCTCAGGGCAGATACTTAGCATTTTTCATGCATGAGTTCTTTGTGTGTGTCTGTGTGTGAGTTGGTTGGAGGCTTGAACTCAGGGCCCAGATGCTGTCCTTGAGCCTCTTTGCTCAGGGCTAGTGTTCTACCACTTGAGCCACAGCAACACTTAGTTTTTGAGTGGTTTATTGGAGATAAGAGTCTCATGGGGACTTTTCTGCCGGCGCTAGCTTCGAACCACATCCTCAGATCTCAGTGTCCTGAGTAGTTAGGATTACAGCCCTCAGGCGCCTGGCATGCATGAACTCAATCCGCATTTCTAGGCAGTATGAACTGTTAGTATCTCCAATTTGCAAGTAAGAGAAACAGAGCCACTGGTGCCAGGCTCTACCCCATCTCTTATTGGATCTTGACAGGCATTTGTATGGGTCTCACAGCAGCTAAGTCTGGGCTCCACAGTAACACCCCTACACGTATTCCCTCCCCCCAACCATTGCACACATTAGAAGCTTGGAAATCTCTCCCTCCGTGGGCATGCCAGTGGGTAGTGTGAACAGGTGGAAGGCCAGCCCTTGTTTGGGGCCAGGAACAAGCATTTTTCCATGCATGGTCCCTCTTCTCCTCACCCTGCCTCTTAGCAGTGTCACTGCCTGGAGCAGGCCTCTGCCTCACTCCCCCCAGAGCTCAGAAAGAATCCGGGTTTACCCAGCATGCTGCCTGCTGCTTCCTCCCCTCTACCCAAGAACGGTTGATCCTGTCTCACCTCTTCCAGGAAGCCCTCCTGGCTACTCCATCCTGCCCTGGAGCTACAGCAGCCCACACTGGAGCTCTTCCACTCCACCTTGCCCTCTTTCATGTCTAATGAGCTCTTAGACGGAGAGGATGCTTAACAGCTTAGCAAACACCTGTGCACACTCCTTCCAAAGACTTGCAACAGGTTTAGAGCTCAGTGTGTAGGTTACACCCTGGACAGGGTGTAATTATGCGCCGCACGTGTCGCCTCCATTTCTCACACCAGCACTAGAGTCAGGAAGCTGTTAGTTCTCTGGTGAGGAGACAGGCCCCGTGCCCACCACCACACCCCCTCGGAGGAAGCCAGAGGAGGAAGGGACACCCAGGGGCCCCTAGCTGTGGGGAACATGGGGTACAAAGCGTTCCAGTGACTTGTTTACAGTCACATGAGTCAAAGCCAGACCTCAATCCAGCTCTTGCATGCTCTCTCTCCCCCTCCTCCCCCCGCCCTTGCTAGTACAGGGGCTTGAACTGAGAATCTGGTCCACCGTCCCTCAGTTATTTGGCTCAAGGCTGGTGCTCTACCAATTGAGCCATAGCTCCATTTCTAGCTTTTTGCTGGTTAATTGGAGATAAGTCTCATAGACTTTCCTGCCTGGGCTGGCTTTGAACTTTGATCCTCAGATCTCAGCCTCCAGGTGTGAGCCAATTGTGGCTCTCCAGGTCTCTTGAGTGCCGGATGCAGTCTGGTGGCTCCTGGTGCCTGGCAGAACTGACTGTCCCACCGACGGGGGCTCAGAGCCCTCCCTGCAGGGACAGCAGGGACGCCAGCCCCGACGGGAGGGGCTGCAGATTGTGGAGTGGGGACAACTGGGCCCTCTGCTCGGCAGGCGGCGGGGCGGGGCGGACGGCGGGGCGGGGCAGGGCTGGAGGGCTGGTGTCATTTGCTTTGCCAAGTCCTCCTCTGCCCCGCCTGGTGGGGAAATCATTAGCTGTCAGAGCTGCCGTCAGATTACAGGGAATTGCTCGTCTCCTAATTATCTGGTGTTAATAGGAGATTAATTAGTGTTAATTGTTGATTTTCTTGTATTTTCCCAAAGGGGAGACCAATCTGCCGAACTCTCGGGCTGTTTAATTATTTGGTCTTGCTTAGGAATCTAGACAGATGCTTCTAGTTTTGTGGGCAAAGGGGAGGACAAAGACAGCGGGGTGGGCCCTGGAGGGGGCAAGGCTGGGCCGGAGGGGACCTGTCACCACCTGCCCACTCCCAGAAGGCCAAGCCATGCTGATCCCTCCCCTCTGAGAAGAGACCCCTCTTCCCCGCATCCCCTGCCACCCAGAGGCCTCCATGATGCCCCTTCTAGGCCCACCCGTGCCACAGAGCACCCTAGCCCAGCTCCTCATGTTTAACTCGCTTTAGGGAAATTTTAGATCGAATCTGAAAAATACCCATGGAAGGTGTTTTCCCAGGCCGGGCAGGGCCCGCGCTGTGAGGGGAAGCACCCACCAGCGCTCAGAAAGCGGGGCTGCTCTCCCACCACCACTTAAGGACCCCCGAGCATGGGGGAGCAGGCTCACCTTCTGTCGCTGGGGAGCCTTGCACCTGTCCCCCCGTGGCCCCCGCTCAGCTGACCCCACTGCTAGACAGCTCCTCAAATGCTTTTTTTGGGGGGGGTCATCATGGGGCTTGGACTCTGGGCCTGAGTGCTGTCCCTCAGCTCTTTGGCTCAAGGCGAGTGCTCTACCACTTGAGCCACAGCACCATTTCTGGTTTTCTGAGTGGTTTATTGGAGATAGGAGTCTCTCAGACTTTCCTGCCCGGGCTGGTTTTGAACCGCGATCCTCAGATCTTAGCCTCCTGAGCAGCTAGGATTACAGGCATGAGCTACAGGTGCTGGCTTCTTAAATGCTTTTTCTTCTTTTTCCTGTGCCAGTTCCTGCGGCTTGAACTCAGGGCCTGGGTGCTTCCCTTGAGTTTTTTTGCTCAAGGCTAGCTAGCAATCTAACACTTGAGCCACAGCCACAATCAGATGGTAATTAATTGGAGATAAGAGTCTCCTGGATTTTCCTGCCCAAGCTGGCTTCTAACTCCAGTCCTCAGAGGTCAGCCTCCAGAGTAGCCAGGATGACAGGTGTGGGCCACCGTGTCCCATTCTTTACCTCTATCTGGCTTTTGCTCACTGACTATAGAAAAACAAGAAGAACTAGTCTATGTAACCACGTGTCCCAGGACTGCGTTGCTGAGAGAGCCCAAGCACCGGCCGAGGCCTATCCCCTCACCCTAGCGGCCCTGCCTGCGCACTCCCCCCCCCAGTGCCGTACCTTGGGGAGGGCCCCGGGCCACACCCTGACGGCGCCGTGGTTGAGCAGAGCTCGCACCATGTGCTCAGGGCTCTGGGCCAGGGCGGCCGCTGGGCCCTGCAGGGCACAGTGCAGGGCGGTGTGTCCTCCATAGTCCATGGCGTTGGCACTGACACCGTGGGACAGGAGCAACTCCACAACGGCCGAATGGCCCCGGCGGCAGGCCAGGTGCAGGGGCCTCAGCTTGTCCTGGTCGGCGGCATCTGCGTCGGCGCCAGCGGAGAGCAGCAAGCTGCACAGCTGGAAGCAGCGCGAGGCGCTGGCCTCGGCCTCGGCGGGGGACTGGCCACGGGCGTCGCAGGCAGCCAGCAGCGGCGTCCAGCCCTCGGCATTGCGGGCATCGGGACACGCACCCCGTCTCAGAAGCAGGGCCGCCATTTCCACATGGCCAAGCCGTGCGGCCACGTGCAGGGCTGTCTCTTTTTCATCCTCAGTCTGCCCATCCACTCGCGCCCCAAACTTCAAGAGCAGCTCCACACACCTAGACAGGGGAGACGGTGGTGGAAGGAGAGTGGGCATGAACCCCGGCACTCCTGAACACAGCAGACGTGGCAGGGGGCTCTGGGTGGCCTCTGCTTTGCAGCCCTCGCCTACCTTTCCTGCCAGCCCCTGCCCTCTAAGCCACATTCTGCAAGATCGGTGGTCCTTTTTCCTCTTTTCTTTTTTTAGAGATAGGATATTACTGTGTTGCCTAGGCTGGTCTTGAACTCTTAGACTCAAGGGATCCTCTTGCCTCAATCTCCAGAGTGTTGGGACTATAGATATCTGCTACCATGTTGCCCCCCACCCCATGGCCTTTGTAATACCCACCTACTAGCTAGGTGCCAGTGGCTCACACCTATAATCCTAGCTACTCCGGAGGCTGAGA
Organism: Dipodomys ordii; assembly: GCF_000151885.1. Lineage (NCBI taxonomy): Eukaryota > Metazoa > Chordata > Mammalia > Rodentia > Heteromyidae > Dipodomys > Dipodomys ordii. The sequence goes on along the minus strand of NW_012267317.1, from coordinate 3,687,752 downwards.
TCTGAGGACTGAGGTAGGAAGCTAGCTCAGGAAACTAGTCCAAGAGACTCTTATCTCCAATTACCAGCAAAAAGCCAAAAGTGCAGTTCTGGCTCAAATGGTAGAGCAACTAACTGCTTTGAGTGAAAAAGCTAAGCCAGAAGAAGATGAGACCCTTAATTCAAGTCCTACTACTAGTGCATGCGCGTGCACACGTGCACACTCACACTTCCTGCAGGGACCATCCACTGACTCCCCATAGGGTTAAAGTCACATGGTTATGACACAGCTGGAGAGGACCATCTGCCCCTACTGCTGCAGCGTGGCTGAGAACGCTCACATCACACAGCTCCCAGGCTCCAAGGGCGTATGGAGCTGGCATTTGGGGTCAGGGGCAGCTGGGTAGTTTGAAAGTTTTGTGTGCCGAGTTTTGTGGGGAACTTACCAGCAGGCACAAATGCAGATGGGACCATAGGACAAGGAAGGACAAAACCAAAATTAACCCATAGACTGGCTCCAAGATGGCCCTGGGGACAGACAGGAGTTAGGAATCTGCCAAAATTTGAGGCTCCTCTGTGAGCCGGGTGCTTTATATGTCAAATGAGAGTAATTAATAAAAGCTGGGCTCACACCTGTCATCTCAGCCACTCAGGAGGTAAGATCTGAGGATCGAGGTTCAAAGCCAGCCTGGGCAGGAACGCCCAAAGAGACTCTTATCTCCAATTAACCACCAGAAAACCGGAAGTGGCGCTGTGGGTCAAGTGGTAGAGAGCTTGCCTTTGGCTGAAGAGCTCAGGGACAATGCCTAAGCCCTGAGTTCAAGCCCCACAACTGACAACAACAACAATAAAAAATAGCTGGGCCTGATGGTGGTTGTGAGCACGTATGAGATCGCATCTGAGCCATCATCATTTGAACTCAACAGGCCTGCCTTTGGGGAGTGAAGTGGGCGGTTTGGATGGGTCAAAGGGCTCATTTTATATCCAAGCTACCGTTCTGTATGTTTGGAATGTTCTACAAGATGCTTAAATACACATATCTTTACTCAAGAAAGGCCTGGGCTGAGCAATGGCCCAAGCTAAAGATGTGGTCTTATGTGGAGCCATGGTACTGTCCAAGATGGTGGCCTCTGGCCACGTGGGTGAGTGCCGCAGCCCGGCCAGTCTCAGTGGACATCTGTAAAAGCTACGTGCACACTGGTGCTCAAAATAGAAAATTATTTCCTTATCATTGTTTCAGTGGTATTTGAGTTTGAACCCAGGGCCTCCCGCTTGCTCAGCTTCCTTGCTTATGACTTTTAATTTTATTTTTTATTTATTTTTGCTGGTCATGGGACCTGAACTCTGGGCCTGGGCGCTGTCCCTCAGCTCTTCAGCTCAAGGCTAGCGCTCTACCACTTTGAGCCACAGCACTACTTCCAGCTTTTTCTGCTTATGTGGTGCTGAGGAATTGAACCCAGGGCCTCATGCATGCAAGGCAAGCACTCTACCCCTGAGCCACTTTCCCATCCCCAACTTTTATTTTTTTTGTGCATGTACTGGGGTTGAACTTGAGGCTTCCGGCTCCCACTCAGGAGTTTTATCACTTAAAGTTAGTGCTCTACCTTGAGCCACACCTCCACTTCTGCTGTTTGCTGATTACATGGAGATAGGCGTCTCATGGCTTTTCCATCCATGATCTTTACATCCCAGCCTTCGGAGTAGCTAGGGTTACAGGTGCGAGGGCTTAAGGAATCTGATGGCCTTTCTCGCTAGTGGGCAGGAAGTTGGTGGCCACCAATAAGACAAAAAAAGAGAAAAGCCTCTGGAGTGGATCAACTCTAGGCTCCAACTTGTTATGAAAAGTGAAAGGTAGGGCTGGGAAGGTGGCTCAGTGGTAGAGCACTTGCCTTGAATGCATGAGGCCCTGGATTCGATTCCTCAGCACCACATAAACAAAAAGAAAAAAGCTGGAAATGGCGTTGTGGCTCAAGTGGTAGAGTGCTGGCCTTGAGCTGAAGAGCTGAGGGACAGTGCCCAGGCCCAGAGTTCAGGCTTCACAACTAGACCCCCCCCCAAAAAAAGTGAAAAGTACACGCTGGGGTTCAAACGCTCCGAAGATGCAGGGCGAAGGGCAATTGGTCAGCCTCGCCAACACCTGCCCAGCCTTGAGGAAATTTGAAATAGAATACTGTACTATGCTGGCCAAAATGGGGGTCCATCAGCAACACTGAACTGGGCACAGCACGTGGGAATAGCTACGGAGTGCACACTGGCTATCACCGATCCAGGGGATTCCCACGTCACTAGAAACATGCCAGAACAAACTGGAGAAAAGTAAACAGTGCATAATTTTTCTTCAATAAAACTTGTCAGAGCTGGCTTAAAAACAAAGAGATCTGATGGAGCCAGGTGCTTTCCCGCCTAGGATCGCAGCTCCTCAGGAGATTGAGATCTAAGGCCCGTAGTTTGAAGCCAGCCACGGCAGGAAAGTCTGTGAGACTCTTATCTCCAGTAAACTACTTCCTCCACATACAAAAATGGGCCTCTGGCTCAAGTGGAAGAATGTTAATCTACCACTCTCTCAGGAAGAGCACCCAGGTCTTTTGTTCAAGCCTCTGGACAAAGGAAGAAAAGGAAAGGAAAGAAAAAGAAAAGGAAAGGAAAGGAAAAGCAAAAGGGAAGGAAAGGAAAGAGACGGGAAGGGAAGGTGAAAGGGAAGGGGGAAGGGGGCATGGCTTAGCTGGTAGAGCACCTGCCTAGCAAATGAAGGAGGATCAAGGTCTAGGCCAGTGCAGGCAAAAAGTATAACCTTATTTGAAAAATAAAAGCAAAAAGGGGAAAAATATGGATTAGGCATGGCTTCGTGGTAGAGCAAACTGTCTAACAAGTGTAAGGGCCCGGGTTCAAATCCCAGCACTCCCCAAAACACCACCAAACCAATATTCACTGTAATATGGCTTCTCCAAAGGGTTGGTACAATTTTCCCAGGGCAGGCTACAAAGCTGGGCCCCTTGGCTGGGAAGGTGGCTCAGCGATAGAGTGCTTGCCTTGCATGCCTGAAGCCCGGGGTTCGATTCCCCAGTACCATATACACAGAAAAGGCTGGAAATGGTGCTGTGGCTCAAGTGGTAAAGCGCTAGCCTTGAGCTGAAGAGCTGAGGGACAGCGCCCAGGCCCAGAGTTCAGGCCCCACGACCGCAAAAAAGAAAAGAAAAGAAAAGAAGCTAGGCCCCTGGAACAGCCCTCTACCATCCTAAATCCAGGCCATTGCAGAATTCACACGGATCAATGGTTGGGGAATCATTTGGGGAATAACTATGTCCCAACCTGCCCACATCCTCCCTGAGCCCCTGACTGTCCCTAGGGTCCGAGGTACTTACTCAAGGGTGCCAGCCCCTCGGCAGAGATGCAAGGGGCGTTTTCCTTCCTGGTCTGGCGCATTGGGGTCTGCTCCGGCCACCAGCAGCACATGGACACAGGCCGGGTGGCCCGCAGCGCAGGCCTCGTGCAGGGCGGTGCGGCCCCCGGGGGCGCTGTCCGGTCTGGCCCTCCGTCTGAGCAGCAGTCGCAGGACTTCGGTGTAGCCTCGGCTGGCCGCCACATGAAGCGGGGTGGTCAGTTCCTCCTCGTAGGTCAGAGACCAGAGCCCTGGGGGAAAGAGGGACAGGACCTCAGATCTCAAGGGATGGCCTGCAGCTGCCCGAGTGGGGGAGGGAGGACAAGGACTCAGAGCTGAGTCTGCAGCCGCCCCTCTCCCACCCCCTGCACCCCGGGCCCATACTCAGAGCTCGGATGTTGAATCGGAAGTCCCTCCATCGCTCTGGATCGCTGGTGTCAAAGACAGAGTCGGGAGCCAGGCCAGCACTGGAGTCGGCGAGGATGCGGGCGACGGAGCCCACGTCCCCTGCCAGCACCGCCTGCCAGAGGGCGAGGGCGGGGCCTGCGGCTGTGCCCACGGCAATGGGGCCCGGGCCCGACCCGGGGGGCTCCTCAGACCCTCCGCTGGACTCCACCAGCCTGGCACAGAGGCTGTGTCTGTTGCCATGGGGCTCCCCCTGCCCCCCGCACTCTTCTGGGTACCCGCTCATGAGCACGGGTGGAGGGGGGAGGGCGCGGAAGCCACAGGCAGAGGGGCAGGAGAAGGGACACTCCGAGGGCCTGGCGTCCCTGAGCTGGCCACGCGGCCCAGCAGAAGCTATTCTGGGCTCCACATGACTTCTTCCCTAGGCCAAGATGAACGCTGTCCAAGTGTTCAGGGTATGGGAAGCATCAGCCAGGGGCTTCTTTTTTCAAGCCTTGGGAACTCAGCCTGGGACAGTCACCTCTGCCTCAGTTTCCCACACACACACATGCTGCCCCTCACCCCTCTGGTGGCTGCTCCAGCGAGGCTCTGCTGTACGGCTCTCCAGCAACAGGTCAGCTGTGCTATGAGGCGGGAAGAGCTCCTGCAGCCTGGCCAGGTCCCCCGTGTAGAGGGCATTCTGCAGCGCCATGTCGCGGCACGGCAGCGGCGGAGACCGACAGGCTGCCTGGGCTGGGCAGGACTGGACCCCCCAGACGTGGCAGGCAGAGACTGAAGGAAGGCACCCCAGAGGGTGGCCCCCATGGGCCACGGCCTTCCCTACATTCCTTCCCTTAGGCATGGCGGCTTCTGGGAGACAGCCAACGCAGCCGGCAAGGCTGCAGGTGGACTGGGCAGGCAGAGCTGGCCAGGAGAGGCCAGTCTGGGAGGGGCAGGGGAAGCTTTAAATAACTCCTGGCAGCAATCAGTTCCCATATGAAACTCCCAGGCCAGGAGAAGGCCAGGTAGAAGCACGGAGAGCCACGCAACCCCATGCTTCACTTCCAGGCCAGGTGATGTCCAAGTGGACACTGTCTCTGGTCCTCAGGTCAGACACAGGCCATCATAACCCAGAGAAGGGATGGGATTTTCCCAAGGACACACAGGACGGCTGGGAAGGTGGCTCAGTGGTAGAGTGCTGGCCTCACATGCATGAAGCCCCGGGTTCAATACCTTAGCACCACATCAACAGAAAAAGCTGGAAGTGGCGCTGTGGCTCAGGTGGTAGAGCGATAGCCTTGAGCACAGAGAGGCTCAGGGACAGTGCCCAGGCCCTGAGTTCAAGCCCCAGGACTGGCAAAAAAAAAAAAAAAAGTCTGTTCTTGAGTCCTGCACTTTCTCTGACTCAGTACTGAGAACCAGGCAGTGAGCCGGGGCCCAGCACCCATTGCAAACTGTCCTTAGGGGTTTTCTGGAAAACAGATGTCTGCCAAAGGGAGCAGGGTTCTACCCACAGGCTGCAGGAGCCACGCCTGCCCTCCATGGCAGGCCGGGGTCTAAGCTGGAGAAGGGGGGAGGAGGAAGCCCTGTCCAGTGAGGGCCATCAGAAGGAGGAAGCTGCTTTTGTTCAAGGGCAATAGAAGGCAAAATGAGAAGAAAGCATATGCTTTGGGGTTGTTTTGTTGTTGTTGTTTTGTTGGTCATGGGGCCTGAACTCTGGGCCTGGGCACTGTCCCTCAGCTCTTCAGCTCAAGGCTAACGCTCTACCACAGCTTATGTGGTGCTGAGGAATCGAACCCAGGGCCTCATACATGCAAGGCAAGCACTCTGCCACTGAGCCGCCTTCCCAGCCCAGATCTAGGATTACAGGTGTGACCATCTGCCTCTGCAGATACAAAAGCTAGCAGAAGCCGATCCCAAACAGGAAGGGTCTTAGAGATCACTCAGCTTTCCTTACAAGTAAGGAAAGTGAGGCATAGGGCCAGGAGAGTATGGTCCGGGTCACACCGGGAGCCAGCACCATGGGGTTCCACGTAGGGCCTGTTATTTGTAGACTTGCCTTTCTCTTACCCTTACTGTCTCTCCTCTCTTTTCCCTCTCCGGTCCTTCCTCTCCTATTTTCCCTCTTTTAGTTTGTGGAGAAGCAAGTGAGGTGGAGCGCCTACAAAGGAAGTGCCAAGGAGATGGCGTGTGGGGGGATGGGGACGTTTGAGTGAGAGGAGCAAGGAGTGCAGGAAGGTGCACGAGGCAGGCAGCACAGAGAGGGACAGAGGAGGCACAGATGGCAGATGAGACGCTCGTCTGGTGTTTATGCCCCTGCCCCTCCCCTTCAGGCTGGAGGCCCCAGGGGCATCCGCAGGTCTCAGCCTTCAGCCTTTTTCTTCTTCTCCTTTGCCAGCCTGGCCTCCTCAGCCTTCCGGTCCTTTAAAAATTGCATATACTTTTTGCCCAGCGGAGTCTTGAAGTACCAGTCCTGGAATGGCAGGGGAGAAGGGTGGACCCAAGAACCCTTACCTTTGGCTCTCTTCCACCTTCTCCCCTCTTTCTGGGATCCTTTTTTCCTCTGTAGGTATGTGTCCTGTCAGAGCCGGGGTTTCCCACAGGGCCAGCCATTCTTGGGGAACCCGGCCCCATTCACCCCTCCCGTCCAGTCCTCTCTTCTAAGGCCAGCCTGACGCGCAGGGGATAGGCACCATTCAAGGGGGCCAATGTGTGTAGTGAGCTGGTCCCACAGGCCCCTCACAGGCAGGTGGCCCTTTCTAGTTCTTGCCAAGCCCAGGCAAGATCGCCCTGCCCCTCCCTTAGCCTGTTTGCCAGTTCCCGGTTCAAATCCAAGTCCCTTTACGCTGGCTGTCTTCTGACATGGAAGCAAAGCATGCATTACAGGATTGACTTGTGGCTGGCACTGCTGCCACCCAGTCCCCTGCCTGCCTGGCAGCCTCACCTTCAAAGTTTCCTCCTCTTCTTTGTACACTGGGTCCAGCTTCCCCAGCTGTTCCACGAACTCAGAGGCCACCAGGGGCCGTTTAGACACTTGTAGGAGCCGACGGTCGGTCAGCACAGTCTGGATCACTTGTAAGATGTGACTGGGTGTGTAGCCATCGGACACCCTGGCCAGCCCACTGATGTCCAGGCTCTGGGTGACCCGTACGCCCTGGGCCTGGATCATGTGCTTCCACAGCACTGCAGCCAGGGAGAGGAACAGGGCAGAGAGGGCAGCGGGCAGCAGGGTCAGGTCAGAGGCCCACAACCTCCCTGGCCGCCAGGGTGTGAAGGAACTTGGTTCCTCGGGGAGCAGCTCCTCCTTCGAGGAAGGTCTGGGGAGGGGTCCTAGCTGAGCCCCAGAAAATGGAGATCCAAAGGATGGAGAGTGGCCAGTGTGTGTCCATAAAGCTGAGGTTGGACCCACAGAACTGGGATGTGTGTGACACCTTGCCCAAGGCTGAATGGGGGCTGGAAAGAGGCTGGGAGGGTTTTTTGTTGGGGGGGGGAGTGGCGCAGTGATCCCTGGACTCCATCTCTGCCCTCACCATAACGAGATGCATAATCAGGCCGCGAGATAAAGAGGATCCGCTCGTAGGCCCGACACAGCCCCTTCATGTCTGCCAGGTACGGCTGTTCCGTCGTGCCTATGAGCAGCACTCGGTCCCCTGGGCCCAGCAGTCGCAGAGCCTTGGTGAGGTCCTTCTTTATTCGCTTTGGGTCCATCTGCTCCAGAGAGGAGAAGGTGAAGGGGTCAGGCCCCATAGGGGCCCCCCATGTTCACAGAGCACATGGCCCAGTCTCAGCCTCCTGTCGGCCCTGACGAAGTGAGAAGAGGCTGTCCATCCTGTTTTGACAGGAACTGAGGCCTGAGGGGCTAGTCCTTCTTTCCTTTTTTTGGGGGGGTGGGGGTGGGGATTGGTCATGGGCTTGAACTCAGTGCCTGGGCACTGTCCCTGAGCTCTTTTGTTCTACCACTTTGAGCACCGCTCCACTTCCAGTTTGGAGGTAAGAATGTCACAGCCTTTTCTGCCTGGGATGGCTTTGAACTATGATCCTCAAATTTCAGCCACCTGAGTAGCTAGGATTACAGACATGAGCCACCAGTGCCCAGCTTCCTTCCTTTTTCTTTTTTCCCTTGCTTCCTTCCTTCCTTTTTTTTATTTCTCTCTTTTTGCAGGGGCTTGAACCCAAGGCCTCATGTTCCCTTCCTGAGCTTTTTCTGCTCAAGGTTGACTCTGTAGCACTTGAGTCACATCTCTACTTTCACTTTTTGGTAGTTAATTGGAGCTAAGAGTCTCACAATTTGTGTGCGTGTGCCAGTCCTGGGGCTTAACCTCGGGGCCTGGCATTGTCCCTGAGCTTCTTTTTGCTCAAGGCTAGCACTCTACCACTTGAGCCACAGTGCCACTTGTGGGTTTTTTGTTTAAGTGGTACTGAGGAATTGAACCTAGGGAATCATGCATGTTAGGCAAGCACTACCACTAAGCCATATTCCCAGCCCTAGAATCTCACAAATTTGTCTGCCCCGGCTGGCTTCGAACTGCAATCCTCAGATCTCAGCCTTCTATGTAGCTGGGATTACAGATTACTGGTGCCCAATTTGAGAGACTCATTCAAAACCTCGGCCCCTGGCTCTGGCTGCCTGTCCACCTCTCACATTTATCTCTTCCTTTGGGATCCTCTTATAGAAAGTCTTCTCTGCTTGTCCAATCCAGATCACAGAGGGCTGTAGGAGCCGGGCCACCTGGAGGGGTCAGAGGGTACAAATCAGATATCGACCTCTGGGTCAAAGGTCATGACCCTACTAGGTCAGCCCCTAGGTTCAGGGTTGTCCTTGGAGCTGTAGCTGCAAACGCCCCCTACTGTCCCAGACCTTCAGTCACCATCCTCCGGGGGAGGGGTTGCATAGAAAGCCTCAGTCTCCCCCCCTCCACCTTCCCCAGCTCAGGGTCCTGGAAGGGGTTGGTAGGAAGATCTCACTAGTTCCAGTTCTGAAATCTCACCAAGTGACCCCCATCCATACAGGCCCACCCCCCACTCCGTCTGATGTCACAAGCGGAGGAGGCAGAGCCTCAGAGCCCAGGGCTCCAGACCTTGAAGACCAGGTGCACTATCATCTGTGAGCCATTCTTGCCAGGGTATTTGCCTGTCAGGTTGTTAGGTGACAGGTCGAACAGGTTGGCACCGGTTTCCGTACACACAGCCTGAACCAACATCTTCTTCCCCATGCCGGAGGGGCCCACCAGGAGGAGGGAGCGGATAAGGGGGGCCATGGAGTGTATCTCTGGGGAGCCTGCAAGGAAGCCAACAGAGGCAGAGGCAGGGGATGGGCCAGAGCGGGCTGAAGGCTGGGGAAGACTAGGAGAAGTGAGGCCCAGGCCTGGGGCTGGGAAGTGAGGTGGAGCTGCAGCGGGAGGGATGGTCTGGGCCCTGCTGCTCCCAGCCCCACCTGAGCAGCTCGTCCGCCCGGGCCTGCAGCCAGGGTGGCGGCTGTAGGATTCCCAGTGGCTCAGCAGCCTCCGTGGTAGGAACTGTGCGTGGGTCAGGAAGGAGCTCACTACCCTTTCCCAGTGCCTGGCTCTTTTCCCTGCCATCTGCTTCAAAAGGCAGGTGATATGGCTAACTCAGGAGACTGAGATCTGAGGCTCATGGTTCAAAGCCAGCCCAGGCAGGACAGTCCATGAGATTCTTACCTCCATTGAACCACCAGAAAATGGCAAGTGGAACTGTGGCTCAAAGAGGTAGAGCATTAGCTTTGAGCAAAAGAGCTCAGC
>NW_012267317.1:3672372-3677752 GCF_000151885.1 Dipodomys ordii | reverse complement strand
AAAAAAAATAATGTACTCATTATCTTGCCCATGTAATTGTAACTCCTCTGTATGGTATTTTCACAATAAAAAAAATAAAATAAATACAAGGGAGAGGAAAAAAAAAAAGAGCTCAGGGACAGTGCCCAGACCCTGAGTTCAAGCCCTATGACCAACAAATGAAACAAAATAAATTGAGCAACATAGTTAGGATGGTTATCATTATTAACACAGCAATACGAACATGTCACAAATATTTATATATAATCACTAACAGAATAAATAATCAAAAAACAGCAATAGAAAAACCATAGCTTAGTTGAAAAATATTAAGAAAGTGTAATGGGAATATATGAAATATATGAAGGTCTGGAAATATCACAAACGTTCATATCAATATACAACCTTTGTTCAATTAATACATGCTAATAAAAAAAAGCTTCTCCAAGCTGGGCGCCAGTGGCTGATGCCTGCCTATAATCCTAGCTACTCAGGAGGCTGAGACCTGAGGATCATGGTTCAAAGCTAGCCTGAGCAGAAAAATCCATGAGACTCTAATCTCCAATAAACTACTAGAAAACTGGAAGTGGTGCTGTAGCTCAAGAGGTAGAGCACTTGCCTTGAGCTGAAGAGCTGAGGGACAGCGCCCAGGCCCAGAGTTCAAGCCCCACGACTGACAAAAAAAAAAAAAAAAAAAGCTTCTCTTAAAAAAAAAAAAAGGCAGGTGACAAAGTGCTTCGGAAAGATTCTGCCTTTACTATTGAGTTGGAGGGAGGGGGGAGCTGGTCTTCTGGAAACAGCACTGACCCTGAGGTGTCACTCAGCCTTAAAGGAGGGAGGGAGGGAGGGGCTGGCAGTGTGGGGCCACAGTGGGTCCAGGCCTTGTATGACATCTGGGGTGGCTATGCTATTCTCCACCTGGACAATACAGCAGTCTGCAGGGACCTGAGCCCTTGAAGAGGAGACGCCAGCCCGGAGCAGCCCACCCCAGCCATCCCACCTTGGAGCCCAGCCCAGCCCCCTCCCTGGCTTGACTCAGTGGCGGCTCTTCCCTTCCTCTCACCCAGGCGAAGGATCCCATACAAGGCAATGTTCTGTCGTATATCAAACAGGGATGGTGTGGGCAGCTTTTTCGCCAAACTCAGACTGGACCCAAGATAGACGCAGTCGCCTGAGGGAACAGGAGGGGCCCTGCTGGTGAGCAGCGTCCCAGGGGCCCAGGGAGAGAACTCCTGGAAGATAGGTGGGGGAAGAAGCTGGGGCCTGGGAGGGGGAGGGAGAGCTCACCAATGAAGTCCTTTAGTGCCACGGTCCTACTCTTCTTTAGAAGGCCGAAAACGATGAGTTCTTCGTACAGTGAGTCCACAGTCCTGGGCAGAAGACGGTGCAGAGGTTGGGGGAGAGGGGCATGTGTTCCCCCGCGCAACATTCCGATACTGGACAGCCAGAATCAGAGGGGCGGTTGCAGCCACCCTTCCAAGGGGCAGAGCGCCCACTCAGGTTCCCTTTAGAGCAAGGGGGACATGAGAAGGGCCAGTGTCCCTATGATCAGCCCAAACCCCCAGCATGGGAAAGCCAATCCAAAGCCAAGGCTGTGATGTGGGAGGGAGGCCCGGCAGGCCTAGGACTGGGCTTTCCCCAGGACTCCCAAGGGTGGGTATAGAAGAGAACTCCGCTACCTGTCGGGAGTCAGGTCTTTTTCCTTCCTCTTCTTTTTCCCACCTTTCTTTCCCACCTTTTTCTGGTGGGAAGGAAGCTCAAGGTCATTGGCTTCTATCGTTCACTTTCCCGCCCCAGGTGCCCTCCTTAGCCAAAGCCAGGCCGCTCACTGCCTTTGGAGTCCCTATATTTCTGGTTTCTTCCCTGTCCACAGCTAGACGCAAGTTCCTCAGCTCCTGCCGCATCAACTCATCCACCTGCGGGTGGGACAGGGCGGGACAGGTGTGAGGAGGGAGGAGGGGGTGGGCAGGGCTAGAATGGAGGGAGGTGCTGCATGGAAAAGCCAAGCGCGATTGGCAAGGAGGCAGGGTCAGCTCACGAGACAGTCTTACCCATGCCCTGTGCCGTCTTCCCCATCCACAACCAATCTTCACACACCTGAATGCCACAAGCTTCTCCCCGCCAGCCATCCACATAGTCACAAGTCCCCAAGACAGAACTCAATCCCAAGATCTACCCTTGAAATCTCGATGGCCCAGGGCAGCTGCAGAAGCTCTTAGGCTCAGTTTTCTGTGCGTGCCAGCCATAGTGTGAATAATGATAGGAAGTGCTGTTCCAATAGCTGTTCCAATAGACCCCAGGCCGGGGTCTGCGCGGTGGAGCGTGGGCACTGAGCCCAGCCCCAAGCCCAGTCTGACTCTGGGTAGAGACCCACCATGCCCTTATGTCCCTGCTCAGCCAGGTACCCCAACATGGGGAGGTTCTGGGACATGGGCAGAGAGCCAGGGTGGCACCCAGAGGGCACCAGGGACTACAGAGGACCAGCTAGGTACTGGGCAAGGGGACGAAGACCCCATGGGTGGTGAAGCATCTTCATGGGCACCAGTCCCCAATGGGGAACCCCGACATCTGCTCACATCACACCTGTATCCGGATCTCCTGCTCCACTTCCTTCTTCCTCTCTTTCTGGAGTATCTCAAAGTCGTAGCTCTGGCTGGGGTGTGCAACCTCATGGTGTTTCTTCCACAGGTCTGACCACAACAAATGGGGCGTGTGAGGGGAAGGGGACCCCGCACACGCTCACCGTTATGTACACACAGGAGTCCTTGGCACTTCACCACCACGGCTGCCCATCAGGTACCGCCTGACCCCAGAGCCTATGACTGAGATTCAGATGAGAGCCAGGTGCTGGTGGCTCATGTTAGAATCCTAGCTACTCAGGAGGCCGTGCTCTGAGGATCATGATTCAAAGCCAGACTGGGATTCTCTGGGAGACTCAGCTCCAATTAAGCACCAAAAAGCCAGAGGTGGAGCTGTAGCTCCTGTGGTAGCCTTGAGCACAAAAGCACAGGGACAGCACCCAGGCCCTGAGTTCAAGCCCCAGGGCTGGAAAAAGAAAAAAAAAAGTTAGACTAAAACCTATAACATGCTCCACCCAAGGACTCACCGCACCCCTCCCCAACTTCAGTGTCATTTCCCGCCCCCTCCCCCCACATCCAACACTGGCACCATCCACCACCACACCCTGTACCACTGCTCACAGCCACACGGCAGCTGCTTACTTTCCCCCAAACCAAGGGTTCAAGACCCCACTGCGCCCATCATGGGCCAGCCCTCTCCCTCTTACTCATATACTCCTCATGAACAGTGCTAATCACAGGTACAAACTTGGAGGGTGACAATTTCAGGACTGTTTCTGCTTCCTGGAAGAGACGGGCATGTTGACTTGACCCCATTCCTCCACAGACTGATCCCCCTGGGCCCAGGCCATGCCCTCCCCATCCTGCTGCTCCCCGTGCCAGCAGCTGCCTGACCTTCTTGCCCTTTCCTTCTTTCTTCTTCTCCTTCCTCTCCTCCTTCTCCTTTTTGTTCACTTTTTCCTTTTTCTCTTTTTCCTTATTCTTTTCTTGCTCCTTCTTTTTGTTCTCCTGGGCCTGCACCTCCAGCTCCAGTCTTACCTATGACCAGAAACAAACTATTTTTTTTTTGGAAACATGAATCTGTAGGATCATGAGAACCCAGAGCTTGAGGCTAGAGCCGGGATTGCCAATGCCTAGGGAGGTTGTTGAGGTGAAGATGGCTGCGGTGTGGACTGCACTTGAGACCAGGAGGGCTCCTGGGTCTGGGGATCTGAGTCCTCCACCGACTCCCCCCCTCCATCCCCCCCTCCCCGCGCCTCTTCTCCTCGGGAGCCAGGGCTGTCTCCATCTGCCATATATGTCTCCACTGAGACCAGACTTCCCAGGCCACTGCCACCCACACCCTACACTCCTTCCTCTCTTTATAGAAAACCTCTCATTCCCACCTCCAGGATACCTGCTCTGGAGTCTTCTCTGCAAAGATCAGGCTGGAGCCACCTGAAGACTCATCTGGATAATCAGGGAACCGACCAGTAAGGGCACTAGGTGGATACAAGATGGTGGGAGAGATGGATGGGTGGTTGATTGACTAGATGGAAGGGTGCTTGGTTAGACAGATGGGTGGGCAGGTGAGTGGTGGATAGATCGATGGAACAGGTAGATGAATGGGTAGATAGATGGCAGGGTGTTTGGACAGATTGAAGGATGGAGAGGTAGACAGAAGGATGGAAAAGTGGGGGCTGGGAAGGTGGTAGAGCTCATGCCTAGCATGCCAGAGGCCCTGGGTTCGATTCCTCAGCACCACATAAGCAAAAAAAAAAAAGAAAAAAGCCGGAAGTGGTGCTGTGGCTCAAGTGGTAGAGCTAGCCTTGAGCTGAAGAGCTGAGGGACAGCGCCCAGGCCCAGAGTTCAGGCCCCATGACTGGACCCAAAAAACCAAAAACAAACAAACAAAAACTTTTAAAAAAAGGATGGAAAAGTGGATGGATGGGTGAACAGATAGATTGGATGGGTAGATGGATGGCTGGATGGGTGAATATTGATTGATTGGATGGATAGAGGGTGAGTGGATGTGTGCATGCAGGCACGCATGGATGGATTGATGGCCAAAAGGTATGTGAATGGGTGGGTAGAGAGGATGGTGAAAGATGATGGGAAAAGAAAATGAAGGAGTAGTTCCAGAAAGGAAAGGACTGCTTCAGTGCGCATGCTTTTCCCCTCCAGTCCCGCATTCCCCTTCCCAGAGGGCCGTGAAAAGGCAGCTGTGGAGACGGTCCTCCACTGGAGGCTCACGACCTAAACCAACCATGTTTGCTGGGTGTTGGGTAGAGGGTAGAAGAAGAACAAGGTCAGTGTGGACCAGAGAGAACAGGTGGGGAACAGGTGGGGCACGTGGCAGGAACAGTAGTGGGGACACTGGAGTGAGGGGGGACCAGGGAGCTGTGGACACTGACTGGCACTCGATGAACCACTGTCGGATTTGGTCCTTCATCGCCTCCTTCATCTCAGATCCCTCCATATTTATGACATAATCGTAAGTCTTTCCCAAGGCCAAGTTGAACTCTTCCTCCTTTTCTGTCTGGCGGACTCTCCGGGCCTCCTCTGCGTGGTAGACCTGAGATAATATAGCCACGCTCCTCATCTTGATGGGCACAGGAACCTGGGAGAGGCGGAGAGGAAGGCCGGGCGGCTCAGCTTCTGGTCTGGACACACGCACCTGCCCCCCCTCATTCCCTGACACACCCACACACACCCAGTGTCACGCACAACACCCCACGGCACGATGAGCACGCCTGCATCAGGAGAAACTGTTTGGAGCTGAAATTCATCTGTGTAAATTACCCTGATAATGAGTTTGCTAGATGCATCGGGGCTGTCCCCCC
>NW_012267317.1:3641420-3668614 GCF_000151885.1 Dipodomys ordii | reverse complement strand
CGGGAGGCGTGGCCAGCGCAGCCCCTTGGCCTCGGGAGGCGTGGCCAGCGCAGCCCCTTGGCCTCGGGAGGCGTGGCCAGCGCAGCCCCTTGGCCGTAGGAGGAGCGGCCAGCGCGACCACGTGACCTCAGGAGGCGTGGCCAGTGTGGCCCCATCCCTCTCCCTCCCCCTTCCGGGAGAGAGGCGGAGGCTGCTGCGCCTGCGCACCGGGGTCATCTTGAGATCCTTCAGCGCGCGGTCCAGCCAGTGGGTCTCGCTGAGGTCCACCTGTACCATCTCCTCCTTGAGCTCCAGCACGCGGCCCGCCACGCCGTCCAGCAGGCGCCGGACCAGCCGGCGCTTCTGAGGCTGCACCATCTGGTCGTAGATCAGGTCGAACCGGCGCAGGAGCCCCAGGTAGTACAGGTAGAGCATGGCCAGCCTGTACTGGAAGGAAGAGCGCTCCCGGCTGGGCGTGCGTTCCAGCATCGGCCCTTCTTGATTCAACAGTTCTTGCAGGGTCATGTGGGAGGCCTCCCAGAGGCGTTGGTAAGCTCTGGGGAGAGAGCGGTTACATACTGTGCTCTGAGCCTTGGAGAAGGGGCCGTGGGGAGGCGGGAGAATTGTGCATTTAGGGCTTCGGAAGAAGTTGGGCTTGAGTAGGACCCAGTGGGGTATGAAAGCATAAGGCCAGTGGTTATGTCTCAAGCCAGTAATCCTGTCTCCTCAGGAGGCTGACATCTGAGGATCACAGTTCAAAGCTAGCAGGGATGAAAGTCGGTGAGACTTATCTCCAATTAGTCACCCAAAAGGCAGACGTAGAGCTGTGGTTCAAGTGGTAGAATGCCAGTGTTGAGTGAAGAAGCTAAGGGACAGTGCCTAGGCCCTGAGTTCAAGCCCCAGTACTAGCACACACACAAAGTATAAGATTGGGGTTGGTCCCTGATGAATTAATTGGTTTAGGAGCAAGAAGAATGCATTTGGCCTTTTAGGATTTCAAAAATAGATGGCTTGGGGCTCCGGTAGAGAATAGACCTTTTGTGCCAGCCACCAGGGCCAGTGGCTCACACCTATAATCTTAGCGATTTAGGAGGCCGGGATCCAAGGGTTATGGTTTGATGCCAGCCTAGGCAAGAAAGTCCATGAGACTCCAGTGAACTACCAAAAAGCCTTAAGTGGGGGGTAGAGCACTGGCCTTGAGTGAAAAAAGCAAAGGGAGAGCTGGGAAGGTGGCTCAGTGGTAGAGTGCTTGTCTCACATGCATGAGGCCCTGGGTTCGATTCCTCAGCGCCACATAAACAGAAAAAGCCAGAGGTGGTGCTGTGGCTCAAGTGGTAGAGTGCTAGCCTTGAGCTGAAGAGCTAAGGGATAGTGCCCAGGCCCAGAGTTCAGGCCCCATGACCAACTAAATAAGTAAAAAGCTGAGAGATAACACCCAAGGTTCTGAGTTCAAGCCCCAGTACCTACACAAGTCAAAAACAATTTAAAAAAGAGGAAGAGGCCCTTTGGAGTGGAGGTGCGAGTGAGACCCTGGGTGCAGCCACACATGCGGTGCTGTAGCGATCTGGGGTGATAATGGGGACAGGATGAACGTAAGCGGCTAGGGCCTCAGCAGGGCTGGCCAGCCCACCACACTCACCCTTCAGACATGGTGCCTGCTTGCTACACCACCACTCCTCAGCCAGGCTCTGGAACTGAGAACTGAGTTTTCCCCTCAAAGCCAGAGGCAGAACAGCTTGGCTTTGAGAGTTCCGATCCATTGTTCTGTTAAGGCCGAGGGGAGGGGCTAAGAATGCGGGGTGGGGATGCTCCTCTGGATAGCTCACAGAAGGGTGTGACAGCAAAGGGTAGGCAGGAGGCACAGCTGTGAGAATCAAATGCAATTGTAGTCTCTACTTGAAGGCACCTGTTCACTGTGAAATTCTGGATAAATACTTGTCTTAAAGACCCTGCTCCAACGAAAACTTCTCTTTCAGAAGAAACTTTCTTTAGCTCAGATGTGACCTTCCAGTATTTTATTTTTGTGCCAGTGCTGGAGTTTGAACTCAGGGCCTGAGTGCTGTCTCTGAGCTTTCTAGTTCAAGGCTAGCTAGCACTCTATCACTTAAGCCATAGCTCCATTCCAGTCTTTTTGGTGGTTAAATGGAGATAAGAGTCTCATAGATTTTCCTGCACAGGCTGGCTTTGAACTGCAATCCTCAGATCCTCCTGAGTAGCTAGGATCACAGGCATGAGACTGTGATAGTTTTTTTTTTGGGGGGGGTCCGGTCGTGGGGCCTGAACTCTGGGCCTGGGCACTGTCCCTCAGCTCTTCAGCTGAAGGCTAGCGCTCTACCACTTGAGCCACAGTGTCACTTTTGGCTTTTTTCTTTTTGCTTATGTGGTGCTGAGGAATCGAACCCAGGGCCTCATGCATGCAAGGCAAGTGCTCTACCACTGAGCCACCTTCCCAGCCCCGATAGTTTTTTTAAGATAAAGTTTTGCTGATGTTGCTCAGGCTGCCTGCTGAGTAGCAAGTTTCCAGGTGCACACCACCATCAGCTCCATGGCCTTTTTAAAAAATTTTTTCCTTTGGGTTCCGGTCGTGGGCCTGAACTCTGGGCCTGGGTACTGTCCCTCAGCTCTTCAGTTCAAGGCTAGTGCTCTACCACTTGAGCCACAGTGTCACTTTTGGCTTTTTTCTTTTTGCTTATGTGGTGCTGAGGAATCGAACCCAGGGCCTCAGGCATGCAAGGCAAGTGCTCTACCACTGAGCCACCTTCCCAGCCCCCATGGCCTTTTATTTAATGCAACTTGCCTTTATTCTTTCTTGTGTGTGTGCAAGGGAGGGGGGGGATTTGCCTTGTTCTCATAACCCAGTGTTGCTCGCATGGCTCATTGACCTCCTGTCCTCTTCTCCAGGACCTTTTCTTGGAAATCCTCATCCCAGAACATTATTTGGGAACATCTTCATCTAAATATAAATCATTCTTTTCAGCCACAATAGGTAGCAGTACGGCCTTTTGACCTAAACGTCTTCACAAGTTCTCTGTGACTGTCTGCTGCAGTCGCCTGGCCCCCCAGTTCACTTAGGTGACTGTACTTAAACTGGATGCCTCCTTCCATGCCCTGTGTATCTCCAACTCAGCTCTGTGTTATTTGGTGTTCCTCTTCAGTGATGATTAGAATCTGATCACGAGGTTTCTTTTTTCCTTTCGTGTGCTTGATCTTCCCTAACACTGAGCATTATTGGAAATGTCTTCAGGTATTGTGGTGTCAAGAAGGAATAAGGGCACCAATTGGAAAGGAACTTGGCAAACTTGCGTTCTGCTAATAAGAAAGCAAGTATGCAAGTGTGCTGGGAAGACAGTCCACCCAGGGTTTATCCCCAACCCATTACTACCTTTTGTTCTGATTGGCCAGAATGTAGGATTACAATCTTGCATGACTGTTGATTTGAAAAGGTTTAAAATTTAATCTGGGCAATCAACTCAAACTAGGACACCTGGCCAAAACTTGTCAGAAAAACTTACTTAGCCCGGGCTCTACCACTTGAGCCCCACATGCCTCCAGCCCCTAGAAAAACAGCGCTTACAACAGGATGTAGCATAACTAAAAGGTGTCTTATAAGATGCCAGGTTCCCTTAAAAATGGCAGCGCTTATGTCAGGCAACCACTTTGACAGAAAAAGGTTTTAACTCCTGCAGGATAGAAGCACTGTACCATTGAGCCCCAGCTCCTGCTTTTACTGTCACATATGACTGCCCTGGGAGGCCTGCGTGGATGGGAAGAAAAAGTGCTGGATTTGAGACCAGAAGCTCTGAAATCTGAATTTCCTTTGTTTCTCGTATCAGTCAGCACGGCCACGCTCCTTCATGAGTATCAGCTGAGTTCACGTGGTTCACAGTAAAGATCATGTTGGAAAGGCTCATGTTGGAAAGTGTAGCCAGGCATGGGTGGCTCACACCTGTACTCCAGCTATTTAGGAGACTGAGATCTGAGGATTGAGATTTGAAGCCAGCTCAGGCAGACAAATCTGAGAGACTCTAATCTCTAGTTTACCAGCAACCTGGTGGTGTTGCTCAAGTGGTAGGACACCACCCGTGAGTAAAAAAAGTCAACCAAGAGTGTGAGGCCATGAGTTCAAGTTCCAGTACTAGAATCAAAATTTTTAAAAGTGTGTGGAAAAGCCAGGCTGGTGGCTCACACCTGACCACTCAGGAGGCTGAGATCTGAGGATTATGGTTCACAGCCAGCCCAGGCAGGCTGTGAACCTATAAGGCTCTCATCTTCAATAAACTACTCAGAAAAGCTAGAAGTTGTACAGCAGCTCAAGTGGTAGAGTGCTAGCCTTGAGCCAAAGAAGTTCTGAGACAGCGCCCAGGCCCTAGGTTCAAGCCCAAGGGGATTAGCCGTTGCTGGTGGCTCTTACTTGCCTAGCTATTTAGGAGGCTGAGAACTGAGGATCACAGTTTGAAGCCAGTGTGGACAGGAAAGTTTGACTCTCTTCTCCATTAACTCCCAAGAAACTGGAAGTGGAGCTATGGCTCAGTGGTATAGAGTGGAAAAGTGAGGTGAGCGCACACTGCAGAGTCGGGCTCACTGGCAGCCATTGACGGCAGCCTCACTGTGGCTGGTGGGGGCCATCTTTGCCTCAGCGTTTTGGACTTCTGGATGGATATAGATAAGAAAAAGGCGAGGAGGAGGAGAGAAGAGAGGCAGCAGCAAGAGGAGGAATTCTCATACTTGAATATGAAAATTAGCAGAGAATCTTGACAAAAGTGTAGATTCCACTCCAGAGCTGAGCTGAGCTGAGCTCCATCCAGCCTGTGTCCCTGCCACTCTCCAGGTGTTGTAGATGTTGCAGCAAGGGTGAAGGAAAGGGGCAGAGCCCCTGGGTGGGGCCTCCTGGGTCTGGGTGTCTGGATCACTTTCAGAGTCATAGGACCCAAATGTGGCTCATTAATTCTCAGTTCGCAGAATCTCATTGTGAGGCTGAGATCTGAGCGAATATCTTCCAAGTATGACATGGGCTGGATACCAGCCATCAGCGAAGCTGTGGGCCTCAAGCCAAGTCTAGCCAATCATAAAGGGAAGGATTTTAGATTTGCACAGGTGCCCTCCCCGCCCTCCCCTCTCTCCTGAATGAGTGGGCCTCAGGGTAAGGAAGAGAGAGAGCAGAGGCTGAGAAAGCGTGGTCAAATGGCTGTGGGAAAGTGGGGCACTGGTGGCTCACGCCTGTAATCATAGTCTCTGAGGGAGCTGAGATCTGAGGATCGAGGTTCAAAGCCAGCCTGGGCAGGAAAGTCTATGAGACTCTTTTCACCAATTAACCACAAAAAGCAAGAAGTGGAGCTGTAGCTCTGTGGTAGAGTGCTAGCCTTGAGCACAAAAGCTCAGGGACAGTGCCCCAGGCCCTAAGTTCAAGCCCCAGGACCACCATACACACACAGTCCATGACAGATGGGTGGACACTGCACATATGGTTTTCTGTGTTTGAAATTTTTCAAAGAAAAATTCAGAACCTCACAACAGTCCCACTGATTCATTTTTGTTGGTGGTGGTGGGGCTTGAACTCTGGGCCTGGGCGCTGTCCCGCAGCTCTTCAGCTCAAGGCAAGCGCTCTACCGCTTGAGAATAGTGCCACTTCCGGTTTTCTGGTGGTTTATTGGAAAGAAGAGCCTCAGGGACTTTCCTGCCCGGGCTGGCTTTGAACCACAATCCTCACATCTCAGCCTCCTGAGTAGCTAGGACTACAGGTGTGAGCCACCGGCTCCTGGCTTCCACTGGTTATTTCTAAAACTAAAGGGGAAGAAAATATTAGGAGGAATTAAAAAGATAAAAATGATATCCTAATGCTCTCAGCAGGTTATTTAGACATGGATCTAGTCAGGCACCGGCGGCTCACACCTGTAATCCTAGCTACTCAGGAGGCTGCGATCTGAGGACTGTGGTTCAAAGCCAGCCTGGGCAGGAAAGTTTCATCTCCAATAAACCACCAGAAAACTGGAAGTGGCGCTGTGGCTCAAGTGACAGCGCACTTGGCTTGAGCTGAAGAGCTCAGGGATAGCGCCCAGGCCGAGTTCAAGCCCCACAACCAACCAAAAAAAAAAAGGTTCTAATGCTGTTTCCTCCATTGACCAGACCTCCATCTTCTCCCAGCACAGCCTGTCTTGCTGGGCTACACAAGATGGATGGCAGATGGGTTCACACCCCCAGAGCCTGAGAGTAGCACAGCCGAAGGATTTCCAGGCCCAGAAGGGGAAACAGCTGGAATCGATGCCTTTCTCTGGTCCCAGCACGGCCTGCTTCCGCTCACTGCCACGTGGAACAGCTGTGCGTTGCAAAGCCCCGTCACCTGTTGCTCACGAGCTCTGCCCAGATGGCAGGTTAAAAACTACGCTGCCTCTGGCAGCCTCAGAACCTGGACACTTGTCCTAGACCACACCCTGGCTTCACACGCGCATTTCACACCAGCACACCTGTGGGAACAGGCCGCTTTAAGTCTGGCAAGCCCCGTGTCACATGACTGGTACACTGTCGTGACGGCCTTGGGCCTCTAACAGTATACTGGGTAAGGAAGACCTGCCGCTAGCAGCACTGACTTGCAGGGCATTTTCAAGAAACGAGAACCATGTGTGTGTGTGCGGGGGGCGGGGGGGAGCGGTGGTAAACCAAACTCCAAATACCTGTGTCTAATGATGAAAGGCTCGTCCGGGCTCAGGGTCTGGATTAGAAACTCCTCTGCGCCCACCAGCATAAACAAAAGCAAGTTCTGTTTCTCCATATGACATTCTCAGTCAGCTACCACAGTCTGCTTCAGCACTTTGGAGAAATACACTGCGTAAGGGGCTGGGAAGGTGGCTCAGTGGTAGAGTGCTTGCCTAGCATGCATGAAGCCCTGGGTTTGATTCCTCAGTACTGCATACACAGAAAAATCTAGAAGTGGTGCTATGGCTCAAATGCTAGAGCGCTAGCCTTGAGCACAGAGAGGCCCCAGGACAGTGCCCTGGCCTTAGTTCAAACCCCAGGACCAGCAGAACAAATACCACTGGGCAGGTCTCTGACTCGGGGTGCGGGTTAGTGGTCCAGGCCTCTGCCTCGTCATCACAAGGCCCCGAGTTCACCCCCTCCTATGACGACAAATAAAAACAGGACTTTTTGCACTTTGAGCTTTTTGCCTCGAGCTCTATCCTGTGCCCCTGGACCGCAGCTGCTGCCCCTTCTCCACACACAGCCCCCTGAGCCCCCTGGCACCATGGAGCAGCTTCGATGGCCAGCCACCACAGCCAGGCGTGGCTGTAAGCGCCCGATGTGGGGAGTTGAGAGCTGGGCCTCAACCCAACTAGAACCTGGGCCAGATCCATCTCAGGACCAGGGTGCCCTGTCCTGATGTCCCCCACCCACCCTCCCCAGGTGAATGCACACACATGTGGAAATGCACTCAATCCAGGCCAGTCCACCTCCCCAAAGCAAACACCCTTGAGCTTGGCTATGGAGTGGGTTAGAGACGAGGCCGGTACGGAGACTGGAGGGCTAGAGCAGTCACACAGTCAGTGGGAACGCAAAGCTGGCCTTGGAGGAGGGGTTGTGATTTAATCACGAAGCATGGGGACAAGAGAGCGAAAAGCAAAGAATCTGGAGCAGAGGATGGAGACCAGCTTAGCTGGGATGGGAGACAGCAGACAGGCCCTAGGCTGTGGAGTGGACATGGAGGGGTGGAGGCGGCTCTGTGAGGGCAGATGAGGTGGGGCTCCGGGTGGAAGGTAGCTGCAAAGAAAAAGGCCATTCTAGGGGCTGGGAAGGTGGCTCAGTGGTAGAGTGCTTGCCTTGCATGCATGAGGCCCTGGGTTCGATTCCTCAGCACCACATAAGCAAAGAGAAAAAAGCCGGAAGTGGCGCTGTGGCTCAAGTGGTAGAGCGTTAGCCTTGAGCAGAAGAGCTGAGGGACAGCGCCCAGGCCCAGAGTTCAGGCTCCACGACCGGACCCAAACCACAAAAAAAAAAAAAAAAAGAAAAAGGCCATTCTGAAATGGAGAAAGTGATCTCAGCACCTGCAGGTGCAGACGTTTTGGGCATGAGGGCTGATTACACACGCCTGGAGCAGCGGAGTATGGGACAGGGTGATGTCCTCAGGCAGGGCCCACCCTGTCCCCCTCCAACTACTAAGGTTTGCTTCCAGAGGCTGTGAGGGCAGCTGAGACTCCGAGACACGGCACCACTGTACTATGTTTAGAGTACATAATTTGTGAATCTTCTAGGCATTCTTAAAATGGGCAAGATTTTTGACAAACAGGCTGAACAGACTATACAACTATAAAGATGTCATAGACTAAAGACTCCAACATGGAGTTCTTGAAGACAACTCAAAGGATAGGCAGCAGCCAGTCTTCAAATGCCATCCTCCCTGGAACCAGGCACCTCTAGCAGCACAGTGGAGCAGAGGACACCCCTGCCCCACTGGACACTTAAGTCCCTCGCCTAGGGAAGCTCTTGCACTTCCAAAGCCCTATTCACTGCTCAGAGCAACCCTCCCTCCTTTTCAGTACTTCTGGGTATACTATCTAAATCAGCTTGGCTCCTGATTTATGTCTTTTATGTGTTGCTGAATCTCCCACTTGACTATACGCCTGCTAGGGGTTTAAGGCACCATCTTAGATGTGCTGTCATATGTCCTGTACGTGGTGGCTGCTGCCGCTCTGGAGGCGAAGGGCTGAGTGCACCAGGTTAAGGCTAGCCATGGGCGTGCCTAACACACACAGGCTCCAAGTTCGCAGGCTGTGAAACACTCAGGACTACAAGTAAGCTAGACAGCTGACAAAACCAGGTAAAACAGAACTCCCTGTATCACACACAACAGTAGATGCAGATTCTGACATGTCTGTCCCCACTCTCCACCATACAGAACAGGTCCAGGACTTTGAGATTGTCTTTTTTTTTTTTTTTCAGTCATGGGGCTTGAACTCTGGGGCTAGGCGCTGTCCCTCAGCTCTTCAGCTCAAGGAGAATGCTCTACCACTTGAGCCACAGCACCACTTCTGGTTTTCTGGGTGATATATTGGAGATAAAGAGTCTCACCAACTTTTTTGTACCCGGGCTGGCTTTCAACTGGGATCCTCAGATCTCAGCCTCCTGAGCAGCTAGGATCACAGGCGTGAGCCACTGGCACCCGGCTTGAGATTCTGTATTCTTTTTTTTTGGGGGGGGGGTCCGGTTGTGGGGCCTGAACTCTGGGCCTGGGCGCCTGAACTCTGGGCCTGGGCACTGTCCCTCAGCTCTTCAGCTCAAGGCTAGCGCTCTACCACTTGAGCCACAGTGCCACTTTCAGCTTTTTTCATTTTGCTTATGTGGTGCTGAGGAATCAAACCCAGGGCCTCAGGCATGCAAGGCAAGCACTCTTCCACTGAGCCACCTTCCCAGCTGAGATTCTGTATTTTTAACAAGTGTTCCAAGTATGGTAGCTGGAGTCAGCCTGTATAAAACATGCTCAAGGGCAATGCTTCCCAAGTCAGCCTCTACATCCATGTCAATCTCATCATCAGGAATTGTTAGAAATGTTGATTCTTAGCCAGGTGCTGGTTGGCTTATATCTCTACTCCTAGCTACTCTGGAGGCTGAGATCAGGGAATCTTGGCTGGAAGCTAGCCTGGGCACAGAAGTCCATGAGACATCTCCAATCGACCAGCAAAAAGCTAGAAGTGATGATATGGCAAGAGGTAGGGTACCAGTCTTGAGCAAAAAAGCTGAGGCCCTGAGTTTAAGCTCTAGTATCAGCACACCAAAAATGGGAGGCAAGGAAGGAAGGAGGAGAGGGAGGAAAGGAGAGAAAAAAAGAAGAAATGTTAAGTCAGAGGGTACAGAATCGGAGGGAAAAGGGTGAAAAGTGTAGCAGTGGAACATACTGGCAGTATCAGACACTGATATAAAGTGAACTATGCAACTCGTGGGCAGAGATGGGAGAGGGGGAATGAGAGCGAACGAGGAACAGATGACACTATGTGAAAAGGAAATGTACTGATTTCCGGATGTATATAAAGATAACCCTTCTAAAATATTAATAAATTGGAATAAGAAAAAAGAAATGTTGACTCTTGGCTGTACCTAGACCTACAGAACCAGAAACTCTAGTGAGGCCCTGTGAGGTGACCTGAAGGCCTCCAGCTGACCATTCCCCCCTCGATACTTCATGGTAAAGTCTGTGAGCCACAGGCCTAATAGGCACCATCCAAAGCAGCAGAGAAGGAGCCATTCTTCAAGTCGTCAGCCCTACATCAGGCCCCGCGGAGGAGGGAAGACGGCCCCAGACACCTGGGAAGGAAAGGAGGGGACATGGCTTCCTCTTTCTTTATTGGATGCTTTGTAGATGTCACGCAGGTCTAAAAGTTACACTGTTAAAATAACTATTAAAAAACTGACCAGAACTAGTAAGGCTCTGGCTCAGAGCTCCAAGTTGGAAGCATAAAGGAATGGGGTGGTGGGCTGGGAACATTCCTCCAACATCACCAAGACCCAGAAAATGAGGCTCTTAAACTCCTCCACAGGCCAAATCCAGAGCCGTGGGCTGGGCTAACCCAGCACCTCTGCTGCAAGCTTCTCAGGGCAGAGTAACCAGCAAGGAGCCAAGGGAAAAGCCAGCTGAGTCCAGACTGGATAGATGGAATTGGAAGGAGGATGGGAGGCAACGGGCGCTGTCTGGCCGTCGGTAAGGTAACAGAGTGCAGCAGAGGCAGGCTGAGGCGGGAAGAGGCTGGGGACGGTAGTGCAGCAGCGTGGGAGTGTGGCCCCGGGGTCCTGTCCTGAGCGATGGTCAGGTGGCACTCCTGACCCAAGCCTAGCTGAGGGCTCATACGTTGTGGGTCCTCTTGGTGAGCTGGGGCTCCTCATCAATCAGCTTAGACTTGAGGTGCTCCTTGTAGGCCAGGATGTCTCCAGGCCATTTGGTGATTGTCTGCTTCTCACAGACCCAAATTTCCTGTGCGACCTGAAAAGCAGATCCTAGTCTGAAACTGACTCCTCTCGCTCCCGCCCTCTCCTCACCCATCTAACAGCCCTCCAGACCCCCCCATTCTAGAGGATGAGATGGAAGCCGCCGCCACCTCACCCCGAACCACGTCCGCATCACTCTCACTTCCTCTACGCTCTCTGCAATAGCCGGTGCGGGGCAGCACACAGCAGGCCCCGGAGCTGTCCTTGTCGGGACCTGTTGCACCTCCTCTACTGTCAGGTCCCTAGCGGGCCAGATCTGTCCGAAGACTTCACTGTTCACATGCTTTTTCTATCCCATTTCTCCAAAGCTGCAGAAATGGTCAGCCAGCCTTTTTCTTCAATGTTGGTGGCAGCCCTCTTCCTAATCCAAGCCCTTCTTACTAGAACCCTGAAGAATTTTAGAGCAGGAGCAAAGGCCTAACCCTCTGCTCCATGTGGGCCAAGACCATCAAGTAAGCAAACATCCTCCCAAGCAGCCTTGAGGGCTGGCCCTCACCGTACCACGTGGGCCTGAGCCACTTTGTATTCAACCAGCATCCATTTAAGCACCCCCCCCCTCAAGCCACCCACTTTGGGCTGTGCCTCGGGCCACCGCTGGGGCTCACCTGCTGAATGAGTCTGAAGTCATGGCTGACGAGCATCATGCCACCCTCAAACTCATTGATGGCGTCTGCCAGAGCGTCGATGGTCTCGATGTCCAGGTGATTGGTGGGTTCGTCCAGGAAGAGCATGTGAGGGTTCTGCCAGGCCAGCCAGGCCAGACAGACCCGGCACTTCTGCCCGTCAGACAGGTTCCGAATTGGGCTTACCTGTGAGGACCACAACCCACAAGATGTGCTATCACCCAGCAGGCAGCGGGACTCCGCCCTCCCTACTCCCTGGCACCTCTATGATTATGTCTGCGCTTTTACGACAAGGTCTGAGAGCCCCAAGATCACACGTGGAGAAGGTGGCCCAGTGTTTGTCCTGGAGGCCTGACAGCGAACAACCTGCCAGAGCACGTCTCGCCTCCCATTCTCCTGGCACTGAAGTCCCAAAGAACTGAGCCACTCCGTGACGCCTCACTTCCAGGAACTTGCTTCCTAGATTACAAGTGCCTCACCCTCAGGCACTCTGACAAAGGGGAGCTCAGAGAGTAGTGCTGTATCTTTATCCGCAGCCTCACAGTGACACACCTGTCACAACAATCTAGGGGAAATGTGGTGAGCACGCTCAGGGATTAGAATCAGCATCCGGCGTTAGCAGAGCCAGGGCCTCCCAGCTCTCCTCACCCTCCTCTGCCAACCTGCTGCTTCCCAGTCAGGCCATATCGCCCAATGATCTTCCTCATCTCCTCCTTCTCCTTGATCTCTGGGTAGCACTTCATCATGTACTCCAAAGGTGAGAGATCCAAGTCCAGCTGCTCCTGCAAATGCTACAGGAAACAGGGCCACCAGGTGTGAGGCTACCTGTGGGACAGCGCTCCGCCTCCACCCAGGCACTTCTCAGGACCTAAGCAGTAAGCCGGCATGCCTGAAGGGCCAGGCCAGTTACAACCCCTTCTCCCACCCTGACCCCAGCCTTGACCCCAGGCCCGTACCTGATGGTAACGCCCTATCTTGACATGGGAGTGCTTCCGGATCATCCCATCTGTGGGCAGCAGCTAGGAAGAAGAGAGCCATAAGCAGACGTAGGAAGATAAGCACACACACAAATGCTTCACGCTGAGCGGGGCTCATAGAACTTTCTAAACAGAACCCACCGCACCAGCTCAAATCATCCTTCAAAATACTCAGGAAGACATACAAAAAGGTGAAGAAACACTATATCATTGACTAATCACAAAATATCTACCATTTTTAGGCGCACCATACTGGATAACGAAGGGCTGAAATAGAAAAGTGCTGAGACACGCATGCAGCCCCCCCCCTCCCCCGGCCATCCCCCCTAAGGCGCCGGGCCTCCACAGCAGTGAGCTCCCCACCCGCCCTGCTCAACTTCCATCATGGCGCCTGCTTCTATACAAGTGGCCACATTTCCCCTAGCACTGTACCTCTCCAGTTAGCAGCTTCAAAAGAGTGGACTTCCCTGCTCCGTTGGGCCCCACGAGGGCCACGCGTGTGTCGAGGTCGATACCAAATTCTAGATTATTGTAGATGCAAGGCTGAGGTAGGTAAGAGAGAGGCAAACACAGGTGAGCAGCTGGGTCTGTCTGCCTGGCAGACCAGCATCATGGAGTCCCAGTCCTCAGGGGAGCAGAGGGAGACCCCAACTCACTGCCTCCACCCACCAATCCAGAAGAGAGAGCCTCCTTCAGGGAGGAGCCCCTTGGATGAGGCTCCAGCTGCCCATGAGGAAAACCACAGCCCTTCCCCAACGGGTCAGCAGGCACATCAAGGACGGGAGAGGGTCGCACAGGGCCCTCAGCCACCATGGGCATGCAGAGCTGCCCTGCTCCACTTACCCCATCTTTTGTATACTTGAAGCTCACATTCTGCACCATAATAACAGGGGGTGGGATCTTGCCACACGGTGGGAAATAAAATGACAGCGTCTGGGAAGAGCAGCAGCAGCGTCAGCCTGGTGCTGTCCTTGCCCCACAGCTGCAGCCACACAGGCCCACCCCACCCCACCTCACCTTGTCACTCACGACCCTCTCTGTCAGTCCTGATGCCATCATTTTCTGCAGTGTCTTCTCTTTGCTCTGGGCCTGCCGGGCCAACTTGGCGGATCCATGACCAAATCTAGCAATATAGTTCTGAAAGGGACCAGAAGGGGCTGCGAGTGTGTGTGGGCTCAACAACTCCTGTAAGATGCTGGGTGAAGAAGGACGACTAGCCTTCTTTCTGGCTTCTCCCAGTGCCCCCGACTCCTTGGCTCTACCATCTCCCTACCTTCATATGTGCAATCTGGTCTTGCTCCCAGTGAAACCTCTTCATCTGGTTCTCCTCCAGCTCCAGCCGTGTCTTCACATACTGATCATAATTACCCTGCAGGGAAATATACCAGGCAGGGTGGGTAGCTTTAACCTGGTCTCAGTCCTGGGTTCTCATTCAGAGTTTAGGGGGATGAGGTATGACAGTGATTTGGCTATCAGTCTGTACAGTAAGAAATGTATTAAAGAAGCACACTCTAACCTCAAATGTGAAGTCTCTACTGAGTCTAGCCAAGCCAGACTTGGTTAGTCAGAAAGACACCTAGTGAGGGGAGCATCATACTACCATCACCCCAGAAGCTGATGGACCACAAGGACCAGAAGAGCTATCCCCACAAGAGGAAACACATCTATCAGATTTAGGACTCAACACAACCTGAACAATTGGACATGGTTGATTCCTATACCGGAGCAAAATACCCTTTAAAAATGTGCCTACTCCAAGAAATGGGAGAGAGGGGCTGGGAAGGTGGCTCAGTGGTGGAGTGCTTGTCTTACATGCATGAGGCCCTGAGTTCGATTCCTCAGCACCACATAAGCAGAAAAAGCCGGAAGTGGGGCTGACGCTCAAGTGGTAGAGCGCTAGCCTTCAGCTGAAGAGCTGAGGGACAGCACCCAGGCCCAGCTTTCAGGCCCCATGACCAACAACAACAACAAAAAAAGAAATGGGAGAGAAAAGAAAACTGTAACTAACCTCTCTGTATGTATCACCTTTATGAGAACTAAAAAATACATTTTAAGGGCCTAATAAATCGAGTGCTAGAGGCTCACACCTGAAACCCTAGCTACTTAGGAGGCCTGAGACCTGAAAGACAGAGGTTTGGAGTCAGCTCTGGCAGAGAAGTCTAGAAGACTGACTCCAATTAACTTGCAAAATACTAGAGTTGGAGGCATGGCTCAAGGAACAGGGCACCAAAATGAACAAGAAAGCTGAGCAAGAGCGGGAGATCCCGAGTTTAACCTCAGTATTGGCACACACACAAAAGGATTTAACACCATCATTTCTGCAGTTTCGTCTTCTAGAGGCATGGCTCTGTGGTAGACTACCTGCTGAGCAAGGCCCTGACCACCAAAAAAAAGTTTTAGATACTATCTTGATATCCACAATGAAATACATTTGGAAAGCCAGGTCCAAGATGTGCTAAATTTAAAACGTAATCCATAGAATGATTATTCTTTCTTCTTTTACTTTTTTTTCTTTTGGTACTGGGGTTTGAATTCAGGGCCCAAGTGCTTGCTCCATCACTAAAGCCAAACTTCCATTCCCAGAATACAGTAATTCCTAAGATTACAACTATACTTAATAAAGCATCTATGTATACATGAAATTTTCTACAAATGTTTACAGGTATGCAGAATTCTGAAAGGCTATTAAGAAATGATTACTTTCTTGGTGTGTCTGATTATGAATGAAAAGGATTTTTTTTTTGAGACAAAGTCTCTACCTATCTCCCTAGCGCTGGGGAGCGCTACACAGTGTGTTCCACTGTACCCAGCTTTTTCATTTTTGTTGTTTTTCCAACTACTAAAAAAAAAGCAAGTCACACTAGGGGAGGTTCTGAGACCCTAACCCCATCCTCCTGTACTCAGAGAAGTAGAGTCAGACTTTTGGGTACCCAGACTCTCAAGACAGAGTGAAGGAGCCACATGATCAGCGGGTGGGGGCGGGGGCGGGGCCTTCCCTGACAAGGAGGCAGCAAACATACACCACATGCCAGGGCTGCCAACCACGGCTGGCTGTCGTCTGAAAGCCTGCAAGTGCAGGTGTTAGGCCTAGAGTAAGTCAAGGCAGAGCTTCTCGTCCCTATTTTTTTTTTTCTTTTCTTTTTTTTTTCCAGGGCTGAGGACCGAACCCAGGGCCTTGCGCGTGCCGGGCCGGCACCCTTCCACTGGGCTAAACCCCCAGCCCCTCATCCCTATTTTTTATAGCCATAGAGATAAAAGACCTCTGAGTTATTTTTAAGGAGACTTTCAGAGGACTGATAAGCATAGGCCCACCCACTCACCGTATAATACTTGAGTTTCTTGTTGTGCATATGGATGATATTGGTGCAGACACCATTCAAGAAATCCTGAGAGTGCGACACGAGGACCAGGATACGCTTAAAACTGCGAAGCCAAACAACCAATCAGAACAGCACTGGAGATGGTGAATCAGGGGAACTGAGGCAGATCCCTCACCCTCCTTGCACCTCAGTGCAACTGCCAGCTGCTGGTGAGCACCTAGGCCGCACCACAGTCTAGCTGTAAGGGGCTTCTGGTGCCTTTCAGAGCCCATTAGTCTTCTGTCACACAATGGGGAGGAAGATGGTGGTGAAGGGTATCTAGAACTCCGGGTGAGGAGAGCCGGGACAGATGCAATATAAACACAAGTATGTTCTTTTTGGAAGAGATACTAAAAATTACTGTACCACTAAAAGCTTTTTTAAAAAGCTTGACACCACCATTATTCAGATCTGTAGCCATAAAGCAAGCATGAATGTATGGCTATTCTTTTCCTTTGCCACAGCCTCAGGATCTTAAGCAGATGATCCTCTTTACAGGACACTCGTAGATCAACTAAGAATGTTTTCTAGAGTAAATATGGTGTATCTTAAATAAAGGAAAAACGGTTGTTTTTCAAGGCTCACATAGTTCAGACAAAACACAATCAGACAATAAGGCCAGCTCGGGTGTCCTGCCTGGCCTGACCCAGATCAGTTTTCTCACTGCTTTACTATCTGTGCAGTTCTGGACGCTGTATTCGCTGCCCACTCCCACTGCTTCAGGCACGCCAACCCATCACCACCCTGCCCCCTTACGTCTTTAGTTCTTCTTCCAACCACACACAAGCATCTAGGTCCAAGTGGTTGGTGGGTTCATCCAGGAGCAGCATGAACGGCCGGATGAAGAGGGCTCTGAAGGACAGAAGAGGAGACAGGTATCTTGGTATCAGGAGTGCGACATGGAAGGAGTCAAGCTTGGCTCCACTCCTGAAATCAGTCTGGGTTTTATACCTCAGAGGAAAGGGGGAGAAATCAGAGTTCAAAGATGAGAAAAAAAAAAATGAAGAAAGCAGGGCTTAGAAGCATAGGAATGTAGTCTGCAGATAAGACTGAGAAGTGAATCTTTTATTTTGATACTGTGGTTGATGAACACCAAGAAGACAAAAAAAAAAAAAAAAGATTACAGAGGAAACTAAGTTGCTAAAAGCAAAAGTTTTATGATTAGACCAATCTGAAAAAGCCGCCTCCTCTAGCAAGGGGGCTGAATAATGTTCTTCTCTTAAAACTGGGGAAGGGCTGGGAATGTGGCTCAGAGATAGAGCCTAGCATGCACGAAGTCCTGGGTTCCATTCCTCAGTACCATATACACAGAAAAAGCCAGAAGTGGCGCTATGGCTCAAGTGGTAGAGTGCTAGCCTTGAGTAAAAGCAGCTCAGGACAGTGCCCAGGCCTTGAGTTCAAGCCCCAGAACTCGCAAAAGAAACAAGCAAACAAAACAACAACAACAACAAAAAAATCTGGTGAAGCTCGGGTTTCCAATCCCGCAGTCACCACTCTTGGGGAACATCTTAGATCTCCAGACATCAAATTCCAGCGTTCTTCCTGCATCCTGCTGAAGGAGAGACTGAAGCTCCCAGGTGAGTCTGAGCATCTGATTGCTCTTAGCCAGGGAACCACTACTCTCCTGTTCTAAGGCCTGTACAGGCAACCCTTTAGCGGAGTGGGGCTGTACCACCAACTCATTCAGAGAACAGTGGGATAAGTAATGATCTATTTAGCCAGGGGATGGTGGGAAATTGAGACCTGAGGATCAAGGTTTGAAGCCAGC
Source organism: Dipodomys ordii (assembly GCF_000151885.1). Taxonomy (NCBI): domain Eukaryota; kingdom Metazoa; phylum Chordata; class Mammalia; order Rodentia; family Heteromyidae; genus Dipodomys; species Dipodomys ordii. Next base: position 3,650,943 of record NW_012267317.1, on the reverse strand, counting down.
CCAGGCTGTATAGATAGTCTATAGTCTGTAAGACTTTATCTCTAATTAATAAGCAAAATGCAGATTGGAGGTGTGGCTCAAGTGGTAGAGTATTAGCCATGAAGAAAATAGCCAAGAGTACAAGGCTCTGTTTTCAAACCCCAGTACCATCAATACTAATCTATTTAGTGCTCTGGTTGAATATGTGGGAGAGAACTCCCAGTATGAAGTGTTAAGAGGGCATAAACAGAATCTGACTATGGTATTTGGAGGTGGAGCTTTAGGATTTGGTAAGGTTTCCAGGATAGAGATCCATGAGTGGATTCTGGTAGCTTTGAGAAGAGGGAAGGAGCTAGCTAGTCATGAGCGTTCGTGCCTGTAATCCTAGTACTAGAGAATGAGGCCAGCCTGAGCTACACAGCAAGACTCTGCCTCAAAAAAATGCAAACAAGCAGGGCAAACAAGCAGGTTCATGCCTATAATACTAGCTACTCAGGACGCTGAGATCTGAGGATCTCCGTTCAAAGCCAGCCCGGGCAGAAAAGTCCATGAGACTCTTATCTCCAATAAACCACTAGAAAACCAGAAATGGCCCTCTGGCTCAAGTGGTAGAGCACTCGCCTTGAGCTGAAGAGGGCAGTGACAGCGCCCAAGCCCAGAGTTCAAGCCCCACGACTGACCAAAAAGAAAAAAAAAAAAAGTAAAGAAATGTAAACAAGCCAGGCACCAATGGCTCATACATGTAATCCCAGCTACTTAGAGGAGGCTGAGATCTCAGGATTGTGGTTCAAAGCCAGCCTAGGCAGGAACGTCCATGAGATTCTTACCTCCAACTAACCACCAGAAAACTGAAGTGGTGCTGTGGCTCAAGTGGTACAGCTCTTACCTTGAGCTGAAGAGCTCAGGGACAGCACCCAGGCCCAGAGTTCAAGCCCCACGACCAACAACAAAAAAGTAAACATATAAATAAGAACAAAATCAGAGGGGATGCAGATACTCCGTCTCTTGCTACATGTCCTGCCTCAGAACTTAACAGTTAGGCAGTTACTACCAGATGTGGTAGCCTTGAACCTCCAAAACCATAAGCAAAATGAACATCTTTTCCGTATAAAATATGCAGCCTCAGGCACTTCATTATATAATAGAAACCAAAGTGATATAACTAGGCACTCTAGGGGGATGAAGGTGTCGTTGATCTGCAAACTCACTTTGACCCAAGCTTCCAGAGAGTAAGAATAGACATTACAACAGATAACTAAGTTTCATCTTCAAGATACAGTTTCCCAAATGTAGCAGCAGTACTCACTAGTCACTATGTTGAAAATGAACTATATACAACTTGTAGGTGGGGATGGGTGGGAAAAACTGGAAGAGAACAGGGAAGAGGTAACATTGTACAAAAGGAACTTTTTAGCTGACTTATGTAACTGTAACCCTTCCGTATGTCACTTTTACAGTAACAAAAAAAAAAATTTTTTTTTAAGATAGTTTCCCTAACTTTGCCTGAGTTGACCCTGGTCCCTGCCTCAGCCTCTCAAGCAATCAGGATCACAGGCATGTATCTAGCTAACATTTTATCTTCACATACTTACAGACCCATGTATACACATCAGTACTGGAGTTTGAGCTTAGTAAGAAAGTGCTCTATCATTTGAGCCATGCCTCGAGCCATATTTTTACAGCAAGAATTAGAAGGACTGGGGTTGGGAGTGTGGCTTAGTGGTAGAGTGCTTGTCTACCATGAAGCCTTGGGTTTGATTCCTTAGTAACCACATAAACAGAAAAAGCCAGAAGTAGTGCTGTGGCTCAAGTTGTAGAGTGCTAGCCTTGAGCACAGAGAGGTTCAGGGACAGTGCCCAGGCCCTGAGTTCAAGCCCCAGGATTGGCAAAAAATACAAAACAAAAGGCTGGAGCACACAAAAGCTTGGAAGGGAATCAGGAGGAAAGAAAGAAAAACTGACCTCAACCGTTTTACCTGGGTGGGGCTGCTTCAAAGATTCCTAAACCTTGTGCTGAGCAGTCATTCTGGAACACGGCAACTAGCAGCTCACTCTATAGCCTAATAAACTCTCTCCACACCACTGACGTCTGTCTCATTTGATACTTAGTGAGAGCTGACAGTTTCACTGGAATAAGCGTTCACAAGGAGAAGTGGGGAACCTCAAGGGAGTGGAGGAAGAAGGGAGGGACTCACCTGGCTAAGGCAACCCTCATCCTCCAGCCCCCACTGAAGTCTTTTAGCTTCTTGCGCTGCATAGCAGGTGTGAAACCAAGTCCATGCAAAATCCGTGAGGCCCTCATCTCTGCCTTGTCAGCATCCAGCTCCTCCAGGCGCTCGTATAGTTCCATGAGCTTCTCACATTCCGCTGTAGGCACCACATGGCCATCAGGCTCTGAGACTTTCCCAGGACAAAGCCCACCCCACCCTGGGTCTGGAGTCCTACCGTCCTCGTGAGCCAGCCGCTCAGCCTCCCTCTCCAGCATGGCACGCTCTGTGTCCACTTCCATCACACACTGCAAGGGGGTCTTGTCACTAGGGGGCATCTCACGGGTCAGGTGGTAAATGTCGATGTGCTCAGGGATGGGCACTTCACGCTTCCCGATTGCAGACAGCAGCATGGACTTCCCTGACAGAAGAGGGCAGAGCGAAGCATGGACTTTCCCAACAAGAGAGATGGCATTCAGCCATTTCCCCACTCTTCCTCTCCTCCCCTTCCTCACTGTTCTTTGAGTATCTTCCATCTTCTCATTCATTCGGATCCTGTTAGTCTCCATTCTTGGGATACCTTTTCAGCTTAATGTTCATTAATGACAAACAGCTTTCCCATACCTCTGCCCCAATCCCCCACCAAATCTTCCTGAACCTACTGCAATAAGCCACTCAGCTCACATACCACATACTGCTCTGTTGCTAATTCCTTTTTCTTTGGGCTTATCTGGTTTGCCACCCATAGGGTAAAGTCCTTGCTTTATGCACTGCTAGAAATACTGATGGGCACAACACATATGCCAAGAAGAAGAAAAGCCTCCTACTTTAGCTTTTAAAGAACTCACCGATTCCATTTAAGCCAATGAGGCCGTAACGACGGCCAGAATTTAGTTCCAGTTTGGTGTCACTGAGCAGCTCCTGACCATGGAAGGTGAGTGAGAGGTTGATGATGTGGACGTCGGTACTATTGGGATGAGAGGCCAGGACGCCAGTGACAGCTCGAGCAGCAGCTTTCTTCAGCTCAAAGTCTTCTAGCTCCTTGGTCAGCAAATCCACTTCTGGGGACAGAAATGCAAGTAGGGATGGGGACAGTAAGACAATTCAGCTCTTGCACAAGGGGGCAGATCCCAAAAGACTGGGCTCAAGTCAGGCTGAGCATCCAGAGGTTTCAGGAGCTCACAGAGCATACAGACACAGATGTCCTACATCTGCTCCCTTGGACAACCTCACTTTGTAGCCTTATCTTTTGAATGTAGCATGATGTCCTTATCCCTAGTGTCCTTGTTCACTCCCCTTGTTCTTTTTTTTTTTTTGGTGCTAGTACTGGGGTTGAACACAGGGCCTGGGCTAGTACTTGGGTGGAAAAGGTAAAGGCTATTAAGTATTTGTTGGTGTTTAACTGGCGGTAAGTTGTTTTCCTCCCATCTGGCTGCAAACGCCAATCCTCAGATCTCAGGTGCCTGAATAGCTCAGATTCCAGGTGAGAGCCGCTGTGGCTGGCCTCACTCTGATCATTAACTTCCCATCCTTCACTATTCTGTCCAAGAAGAAAACTTTTCCATGGCCTGTCTGACTTACTACATCATATTTCCTTAGAATTAGAGACTATCATACTATTCAACTCATCAATATATACATACACACATTTGCATTGCTGGGGTTTGCTTGTCGGGCAGGCTCTTTATCACTTGAACTACGTTGGCAAATGTGGTTGCTCAAACACCATCATATTAGAATTTAGTATGTGAAAGGACAGATATGAATTTAGTATGTGAAAGGACAGAAATGTAGTCATTATGAAAGGGACAATGAAAGTGGGGGGCTGGGGGCTCACGCCAACTAGGTTACACAGGAGGCTGAGATCTGGGGATGGCAGTTTGACGCCAGCCCAGGTGGTAAAGCCCATGAAACTCTTATCTCCAATTAGTCAGCAAAAAAAGCCAGAAGTGGAGGTTTGGTAGAATGTCAGACTCTAAAAGCAGAGACCCTAAGTTCAAATTTCGGTACCAGCACAAACGGGTGGGCGTGGGGGGGGGGACAATGAATAGTGCAAATGGACCACAGGATGGTAGAGGAAGCTTTTAAGAGGCAGAGAAGAGACTGGGATTAGAGTAAGAAGGGACTGAGAAAGTCTTCATCACATTACCATGCTTTACCACCTAGACAGCAAGTCACCCGACAGCAGACAGTATTTATAATACCTCAGTATAGCCTACCATGTCTAGTACTGAGAAGCAGTCAACAAATATATGCCAAAATAGAAACAACAGAACTCCAGGTGTTTCCCAGGAAGCCCTATAGAACTTCGTAAGTCAATGTTAGCGAAGTCACTACACCTGTGGGGAGCAGGGTGCTATGTGGGAAGAGCCTGGCATACTTGTGCAACCATGTTTAGGAATACTGAGAAATGAGAAGAGAGCGGACTCCTTTTCATAGTCCAATGGACAGCAAGGCAGTGCAATTCCTATCTTTGTGCTCACTTGTGCTGCCTCCTTGGATCAGTAATTCCAACTGTGTGTGTATGGTTACTTATACACATGTACGTATCTGTGTGTGTTTATATTTATTTAGTGTTGGGGTTTGAACTCAGAGCCTGAGCACTGGCTCTTGCTTTCTCACTCAAGGATGGTATTCTACCACTAAAACCACATCTCCCTTTCTGGCTTTTTGCTAATAATTGGAGGTAAGACTTTGCTGCCCAAGTTGTCTTTGAACCATGGCCCTCAGAAGTGAGCTTCCTGAGTAGCTAGGAAAAAGGGGAGACCCACTTGCAACCAGCTTTTTTAATTTTTTTGCCATGTAATACAGGCTGACTTCAAACCTGTGATCTTCCTGCTTCTGACTCCCAGTACTGGGATTATAGCACTCACCACCATGCAAGCTGTATGTATTTCTCACTGATCCAACATCTAGATTCTGACTTTGCCTGAAGCACACATTTAGTCTTAGCAACCAAACCAGGAAGGCACCCCTGGTCACCACCTGTGGTGTCTCTGCCATTGGCCTCATTCTTCTCTTCTGCCACCTGTGGTTCTGTAACGGCATCTCCGTTTTCTTCATGCCCCTTTTTGGGCCGTTGTCGAGCTTTGGCAGCTTCCTTCTTTTTAGCTGCCTTCTTCTTGGCCAGGTCGGAGGGCATGGTGTTGAACCACAGGGGTAGGTTACTGTTCCTGCAGGCAGTCTGAAGGAGGGCAAAAGAGATAACGCCAATATCCTTCATTTACTTACTGGAAGGAATACCCTATCCATCCCTTTCTGGAATTTTCCAGGGCGCTTTTGATGGCCCGCCCTGCCCAAGTCTCAGCTCTGCCAACTTCGCCAGGGTTTTCTCTTGCCGGTTCGGACTCTCAGCCGATCTTTTGGTCTTAACCTCGTCCCTCCCGCCCCACCCCCGCATGCCCCGTCCACCGCTTCCCAGAAACTGCCTCACTCCGGGATCGCGCGGCTCTCAGGGCCTCCACTTCGGGTCCCGTTTCTGTCCCGCTCTCCGGTTTCCCCACAATTTGGCACTCCGCACTCCAGCCAGCAGCTTCACTTTCCGGGTTTCCTCCTCCGGTTGGCCGGGCCTTCTCTCTCCCTACCCCCTCTCCCCCCCGTCATCGCCCAACTGTCGGGGCCAGCTGGTTCCCGGGGCGCCCTCGTCCTCCCTCGGCCAGTCCCCTCAAAGTCTCCGCACTCAGCCCCCCAGCCGCCTCCCCCACGCCCCGCGCGTCAGCTTCTCCCCCAGGCCTTTTCACCTCCCTCGCAGCCCACCTCATCCCGTCCGGGTCCTCCCTTCCTCTTCCCCGGCCGCCCCTCGCGGGTGGGCGCCCTCCTGCCCCAGCGACCCTTTCCCCAACTCACAGGGCCGCGCCGCTCGGCCTCTGTCGCAACAGAGCTGCTCCAGGAGCTCCTCCGCGTGCGGCCGGCTCATCGACCAATCACGGCGTCAGGGGGTTGTCGGCGCGCCGCCGCGAGGCATTTTGGGAAATGTAGTCCTTGAGTTGTGGCAACGAAGGGAAGAATCCACCTTGAGAACTACTACGTATCCCAGGGTCTTCGTAGGAGCCTCGTGACGCCATCAGAAGGCGCGAAGCTCCGATTAAGAGTTGGAGTGAAGAGTCCGAGAGTCCTTCTCCCGCAGGCGGGCTTCAGACGCTAGGAACTGCAATTCCCGGCTTGCTCCTAGGAAGAGCGGGCTGGGTGTTCCAGGCTTTACCCCGCCTCTCAGAGACCAATGGAGCTATGAGGAAACGACGAGTTGAAGGTCGGCCTAAGTAGTTTAGTCAGCAAGGATTGCAACTACAGTTCCCAGCCCGCCCCACGCGGGAACGGGTCAGAACAATGGGGCGGAGGAGGTCAGGGCCGAGGGCTGAGGGTGAGGTGCTGGGCCCAGGGGAACCCCAAAAACAGACGGGCACAGATGATCCCAACAGAATCTCTCTGTGGGGAAAGGTGTCTTCGTTTGGTGAAACCGAAACTTTAAAGTCGGACCCGTTGTTAGCCAAACTTAGGAGGTGCCAACGTTGTCCCTGTCCTTTGGCAGCAGAATCCTTGGGCTTCCACCAGAGTTTGGTGAAATCACCTCAAATAAAAAGACCCCTGCTGGCTGGGAAGGTGGCTTAGTGGTAGAGTGCTTGCCTAGCATGCATGAAGCCCTGGGTTCCATTCCTCAGTACCACATACACAGAAAAAGCCAGAAGTGGCACTGTGGCTCGGGTGGTAGAGTGTTATCCTCGAGCAAAAGCTCAGCGATAGTGCCCAGGCCCGATGACATTGCACTGACTTTATGATTGTTACTTCTGCAGGTTTCTGGCTGCTGGAGAAACCTTTATACTCCGTTGGTGTATAAACTAGTGCAGCCTATGAAAATCAGTGTGGAGAGCCCTAAAAATAACTACATTGTATCCAACTATAGTATTCCAGTGTATCTCTCCAAAGGAATCAAAGTCAACATGAAAGAGCTACTCGTCCATATTTATCAAAGCAATAGTCCCATAAGTTGTATAGTATAGTTGGATACTATGTAGTTCTACTTTTAGGACCCTTCACATGGATTTCCGTGGGCTGCATTAGTTTATATTCCCACCACAATTAGAGACATGAGAGGGAGGGGAAAAAAGCTGTTGCTTCTTCTGAGAACAGTCTTCAAAAGTAGCAGCTTGGCCAGGCCGGTGGCTCACACCTGTAATCCTCGCTACTCAGGAGGCTGAGATCTGAGGATGGCAGTTCAAAGCCAGCCCAGGCAGAAAAGTCCATGAGACTCTTATCTCCAAGTAACCACTAGAAAACCGGAAGTGGTGCTGTGGCTCAAGTGGTAGAACTCTAGCCTTGAGCTGTAGAGCTCAGGGACAGCACCCAGGCCAGATTTTTCTGACTAGATTTTTGGGAATAAGAGTCTTATGGGAGGGTGTTGGTGGTTCTCACCTGTACTCCTAGCAACTCAAGAAGCTGAGATCTAAGGATCCCAGTTGGAAGCTACCCCAGCAGAAAAGTCCCCTTGGGACTATTTATCTCCAATAAACTGCTCAAAAACCAGAAGTGGTGCTGTGGCTCAAGTGGTAGAGGGGTAGACTTGAGCATAAAGAGGCTCAGGGACTAGCCAGGATATGGAAACAACCCAGAACCCACCACAGATGAATGGATCCAAAAACTGTGGCATCTATACACAATGGAATACTATGCAGCCATTAGAAATGACAAAATAATGGCATTTTCAGGGAAATGGATGGAGCTAGAAGAAATCATGTTCAGCGAGGTAAGCCAAGAGCAAAGAGACAAACCGTACATGGTCTCCCTGATAAGTGGATGTTAAATCCAAAATGTTAGGTGATACGACAAAATTAGCAGGACTTAAGAAACAAAGGACTTCCACTCATCTGGTTGAATCACTACTAAATAACCCCACGCTGCTGATCACATGTATGGTATATATGTGCACACCAGAGGGGAACCAGGAAAACACAGAACTAGAGAGAATCAGGGAAAAACATACAACAGTGGGACCCATCAGCTGCACTGGACATTGACCAAAATGAACTAAGCGACTCAATGGCAGCAATGGGAGGAAAAGAATAAGTGGGAAAGAGGGAACAGCTGACGCTATGCAAAACAAAAGAAATGTACACATCACCCAATGTGGAAGAAATAACTGTATCGCAAAGCTCATAGATCTCATAAATGTTATAGACCATGATAGACAATTTGCTCCAGGAAAGTTAGAATGTGTTTGTGACTTTAACTGAGCATCACTGTCCCACAGTACTGTGAAATTTGGGGAATTATGTAACCACTTAATCACAATAAAATTTTTTTTTTAAAAAAAGAGGCTCAGGGACAGCACCCAGCCCCAAAATCGACCCAAAAAAAAGGAAAGAAAGAAAGAAAAAAAAAAGAGTCGGACTTTTCTGCCCAGGTTGTCTTGGAACTGTGATCCTCAGATCTCAGCCTTCTGAGTAGTTAGCATTACAGACATGGGCCACTTTAATTTGATGCTCCAGTTGCACTTATACTTCAGAGATAAACCATGAGATTCCATACATGGATCATTAATTTTCCTGAAATGCCCTCCAGCAATTAAGAACCTACTGTATGACAGGATCAGATAGAGCTGCAATGGTAATAAATGGCTCCCTAGCCTCAGGAAGCTCGTAAATGAAGAAGGAATACTTTTAGTGTATATTAATTATACAAAATAATGGGATACACCGGGATATTTTCACACACATAATGTGCCTGATTCCCTTTTTCCCAAATAGTTGTGCTCCATCTTTCTTTGGCAGTATTACAGTTTGAACTCTGGGTTTCCTGCTTGGTAGGCAGGTGCTCTACCACTGAGCCACACCTCCAGCCTTTAATTTTTACTTTCTTGGGTTTTTTTTGTTTAAATATGGATTCCATATATGAGAGAAAATATATTTGTCTTTATGAGTCTAGTTTATTTCACTTAACATCTGCAGTACATTTATTTTTATGTAAACAATAAACTCATTCTTCCTTATGGCTGTACCCCACTGTAATTTACACACCACATTTTGTTTATCCGTTCATCAGTTGAAGGACACCTAGGCTGACTCCATAGTTTGGCTACTGTGAATAGTGGAACTATAAACATAAGTGTTCAGGAGTCTTTCTATTGTATGTTGACTTATTTTTGGATATGTGATACATGTACAGAAGTAGTATAACATACACACACATATGAAATACTTCTTTGTGCTTGAATACAACTCCACTGTGTATTTACTACATTTTCTTTTTTTTTTTTTTTGTCGGTCGTAGGGCTTGAACTCTGGGCCTGGGCGCTGTCCCCTCAGCTCTTCAGCTCAAGGCGAGCGCTCTACCACTTGAGCTACA
>NW_012267317.1:3625323-3641330 GCF_000151885.1 Dipodomys ordii | reverse complement strand
AACCGGAAGTGGCGCTGTAGCTCAAGTGGTAGAGCGCTCGCCTTGAGCTGAAGAGCTGAGGGACAGCACCCAGGCCCAGAGTTCAAGCCCCACGACCAACAACAACAACAAAAAAAAGAGTCTCACATTCTCTCCTGCCCGGGCTGGCTTTGAACCGCAATCCTCAGATCTCAGTCTCCTGAGTAGCTAGGATTACAGGCGTGAGCCACCAGCGCCCGGCTTACATTTTCTTTTTTAGTTGGTCGTGGGGCTTGAACTCTGGGCCTGAGTACTGCCCCAAACTTCTTTTGCTCAAGGCTAGTGATCTACCACTTGAACCACACCACCACTTCCGGTTTTCTGGTGCTTAATTGGAGATAAGAGTCTCACAGATGGGGGCTGGGAAGATGGTTGAGTGGTAGAGTGCTTGCCTTGCATGCATGAGGCCCACTGTTTGATTCCTCAGCACCACAGAAGCAGAAAAAGCCGGAAGTGGGGCTGAGGCTCAAGTGGTAGAGCACTAGTCTACTGCTGAAGAGCTGAGGGACAGCGCCCAGGCCCAGAGTTCAGGCCCCATGGCCGACAAAAAAAAAAAAAAAAAAGTTTCACAGACTTTCCTACCTGGGCTGGCTTTGAACTGCGATCCTCAGATCTCAGCTTCCAGAGTTGCTATGATTTTTTTTTTTTTTTGCCAGTCCTGGAGATTGAACTCAGGGCCTGGGCACTGCCCCTAAGCTTCTTTTGCTCAATGCTAGCACTCTACCACTTGAGCCAGAGTGCCACTTCTGGCTTTTTGTTGATATGGTGCTGAGGAATGGAACCCAGGGCTTCATGCATGCTAGGCAAGCGCTCTACCACCGAGCCACCTTCCCAGCCCTACATTTTCTTTATCCATTCATCCACCTATAGGATGACCCTATAATCCCATATATGGGAATTTTGCTTTGATAAACATGGACATGTAGCTCTCTTTTTTTTTAATTTAATTTTATTGTCACGGTGATGTGCTGAGGACCTACAGTTACATATATAAGGTAATGAGTACACTTCTTGTTGAACATTGTTACCCCTTCCCTAGTTTTTTCTTCCACTTTCCCTCCCTCCCTCAATCTCTCTTTTATTTTTATTCCTTTGGATATATACCCTGGAATAGTATAATTTGATACAATGTAGTTCTACTTTTAGGGCCATCCACACTGATTTCCATAGGCTGCACGGTTTACATTCCTACTAAGCATCTATAAAAGTCTCCTGATAAACGGGCACTGGTGGCTCATGCCTGTAATCAGGAGGCTGAAATCTGAGGATCACAGTCTAAAGCCAGCCTGGGCAGAAAAGTCCTTGAGATTCTCATCTTCAATTAACCACCCTAAAACAACAATTGGTAGTGAAGCTGTGGTTCAAAGTGGTAGAGTGATAGCCTTGAGCAAAAGAAGCTTAGGGGCAGTGCCCAGGCCCTGAGTTCAAGCCCCACGGTGGACACACACACACACAAAAAGTTTCTCCTGAATGCTGGTTATGTGAGTCATACTTGTAATCCTAGCTTTTCAGGAGGCTGAGATCCTAGGATCATGGTTCAAAGCTAGCCTAGGCAGGAAAGTCAGTGAGATTCTTATCTCCAATTTACCACCAAAGAGCTGAAAACTGAGCTGTGGCTTAAGTGGTAGAGACCCAGCCTTGAACAAAAAAGCTCAGGGACAGCACCTAAGCCTTGAGTTCAAGCTCTAGGACTGGCACACACAAAAAGTTGCTCCTGCGTGGTGCTAGTGGCCCAGCTGCTAGTGGCTTACTTTCACTTTGCTACTCAGGAGGCTGAGATTTGAGGATTACGGTTTGAAGCCAGACTGGGCAGGAAAGTCTGTGAGACTCTTATCTCCAATAAACTATTCAGAAGAAGCTGGATGTGGCACTGTGACTCAAGTGGTAGAGCACTAGTTATCAGCACAAAGTGGCTCAGGGACATTGCCCAGGTACTGAGTTCAAGCTCCAGGACCAGGAAATTAAAAAAAAATAAAGTTTCTCCTCCCAGCCCTTATCAGTTGTTTTCTGGTTTCTTGGGGATAGCTATTCTGACTGGAGTGATCTGGAATCTTAGTGTATTTCTCTAGTGGCTGAAGATGAACATTTTTCATGTGTTTATTAGCCATTTTTGCTTTTCAACACTATCTGTGTAGTTCATTTACCCACTATTAGCTGATTTTTTTTTTTTGGTGCTTACCTTTTTAAATTCTTTATATATCTAGATACTAGCCCCCTGTCAGATGAATAGCTGTCAGAGATTCTCTCCCATTTCTGTAGGCTGTCTCTTCATTCTAGTAGTTTTCTCCTTCCTTTCTTTCTTGTCTTGAGCCTTGAACTCAGGGCCTAGGCACTGTGATAAGTGCCCCTAGTAACGAGCTGATTTCTCCAGATTCAGAGGAGGGAGGGAGAACTCGCGTCCCTATCACCAGACAGTTGCTTAAGAAATGTTTTCCTGGGGCTGGGAAGGTGGCTCAGTGGTAGAGTGCTGGCCTTGCATGCCTGAGGCCCTGGGTTCAATTCCTCAGCACCACGTAAGCAAAAAGAAAAAAGCCGGAAGTGGTACTGTGGCTCAAGTGGTAGAGTGCTAGCCTTGAGCTGAAGAGCCGAGGGACAGCGCCCAGGCCCAGAGTTCAGGCTCCACGACCGGACCCAAAAAAAAAAAAAAAAAGAAATGTTTTCCTAATTGTGACCCCTCTGTACAGTATGTCAGTATGTTCACAAAAAATAAAAATTAAAATTTAAAAAAAAGAAATGTACTCATTACCTTGCCCTTGTAATTGTAACCCCACTGTACGGTATTTTCACAATGAAAAAATAAAAGAATTGCAAGTTGAAAAAAAAAAAAAGAAATGTTTTCCTATTAAATCCCAGCGTCCAGTATGGGGTAAACTAGTGGTGGGCAAGATGGGCCTGGCCCTTCCTTCAAGCAGCCAGAATGAGGAAGCCAGGCAGTAAACATGCACTGACTAAGCGCACGTCTGGAAGGTGGTGCAACCTGTAATCCTGGCACTGGGAAAAGTGAAGCTGGAGGCTTTTGTTTTATTTTTAGCCAGTCTTGGGGCTTGAACTCAAAGTCTGGGCACTGTCCCTCAGCAACTTTTTCTCATCACTAGCACTCAACCACTTAGCCACAGTGCTACTTCTGGCTTTTTTTTTTTGTTTATGTGGTACTGAGGAATCAAACCCAGGCTTCATGCATGCTAGGCAAGCACTAAGCCGCATTCCCAGCCAAAGGAAAACATATATATATATATATATATATATATATATATATATATATATATATATATATATATATATATATATATATATATATATTTTTGCCAGTTGTGGGGCCTGACCTCTGGGCCTGGACGCTGTCCCTCAGCTCTTCAACTCAAGGCTAGTGCTCTACCACTTGAGCCACAGCTCCACTTCCGGCTTTTTCTGCTTATGTGATGCTGAGGAATCGAACCGAGGGCCTCATGCATGCAAGGGAAGCACTCTACCACTGGGCCACCTTCCCAGCCCAAGGAATACATTTCTTAAGCAACTGCTCTGGATGATGGGGATGCGAGAAACACATTTACTGAAAATGAGCCTCTGGTCCAGTCGGGTTCTCCCACCCTCACAGTCTGGAGAAATAGGCTCGTTACTAGGGGGCGGGGCGGGCCGTTACTAGGGGCGGGAGCTGGCAGTGAGCCGGGCGACCATAGAGAGCGGGGCGCGGCTGGAGCGAGCGGCCGGATGCGGTCACCATAGAGACGGCCGACTGACAGGTAGCGGAAGAGGAAGCCGTGGGCCGGGTCGTGAGGTGGCAGCGGCTGCGGCGGCGCCGGCTCCGCGGACACCGGGCTCCGTTCTTCGTTTCTCTCCCAGTCCTCCGGGCCCGGGCCAGAGCCTCCGTCCGGCCCGTGCCGTCCCCGGCCCCGCTGCCAAGGCCTCTCCTTCCGCGGGAGTGGGGCGTCCCTCGTCGTCCGCGGCCTCGCGCCCCGGCGCGCGTGAGAACGGGGTCCCTGCCCGACTCCCCGCGGCCCGGCCCGCCCAACAAACCAGCCGGACAGCCGCCCCTACTCTGCCGCTGCGGGACGTAGGCTCGGGGACGAACGGCCTTCGGGTCTTGGCCAGGGCTGAAGTTGGGCTGCGGGTCGCCGGGGGCCGAGCGGAGGCCCTGGCCCGCCGCGGTCCGGTGGGGAGGCAGCGGCCTTCCGCCGGCCTCGCACGCCCGGTCCTCCCCCGCCGCTCGGCCCCGTTGGCCTCTGGGGTGTCGCAGTGCGGTCGCGGGGGCGCGGTGAAGGCCGGGCAGCGGGTCGCTCGCGGGTGGACAGCGCGTGCCCCGTAGATTCCACGCCGCGCGCGCCGGCGGGAACGCGGGGAGGAAGCCCCCGCAAAATGGCTGCGTGAGCCACGCGCTCCCCTGAGCGGCTGGCGGTGCTGAGTCACCGTGTCTGCCCACCTCATCTGGGTGGGCAGGCTCGTTTGCAGCCCGCGCGGCTGCTGAGGCTTGCGTGGGTTTCTTGGACACACGCGAGTAGGGAGGAAGGAGGCCCCGGCCCCTTTTCCCTGTGGCTGCCTGGGCAGTAACTCCCTTCTGCAGCCTGAGTGGATCTGGATGCCTTCAGGCAATGGTTGGAGAGTGGTTTGATGGCTCGAGTGGGGTGTTTTTGTTTTGGGTGGCCTCTGATCAGTTGCTTCTGACTCTGACTTAAACCCTGCCTGCCTGCAGGTGTGTGTAGTCTTTTGGGGGTTATATTTGGCATTATTGAGTTGTGTTTCTTTTCCTTTCTGCGGGAAGACAAATTGTAATCCCAGTGGTGAGGGAAGACATTTGCGTATGTATTACTATTTGGGCTGAAGCGTGGACCCAGCACCTTAGCCATCTGCAGACTAGGCAGAGGGAGTGGTGACAATAACCGTTGCTCTTCCTGGAAATGCTGGGGCTGGATGCCAACGCAAGAGGATCTGTGGTTGATCTGGTTGTCCCAGGGTTCCCTGGTTAAAATGCCCACCCACTGCTGGCCTGGGGCTCACCAAACACATTGATTCTGGAAGCGGTGCCCCTTGGGGCACCCACATGACAGGACCTACCACCATGCGACTGAGCTCTCTGTTGGCTTTGCTGCGACCAGCACTGCCCCTCATCCTCGGGCTGTCTCTGGGGTGCAGCCTGAGCCTCCTGCGAGTTTCCTGGATCCAGGGTGAGGGAGAAGAGCCCTGTGTAGATGCTGTGGGGGAGCCAGGGGGCCCACAGAATCCAGACGCAAAAAGTCGGCTGGACCAAAGCGATGAAGACTTCAAACCCCGGATTGTCCCTTACTACAGGGATCCCAACAAGCCCTACAAGAAGGTGCTCAGGTGAGGGAGGCTTCCTTGGGTGCCAACATCTCAGCTTAGGGCTGCTGTAAGTCCTTGACTCTGCCCTTCTATTGATACTTAGTGTTAGGTCTCTTGGAGCAGTGTTTTTGGTATTATTTTCCATGTTAGTTTGTTACTAGTTGCTTCCCTTTCTCAAGTCTAAGAAAATCTTGCCCAATGGTGTTAATTTAGTGTGTTCACTGTTGTTGAATAGGGCAAGATTTGCACCCATTGAAACCAGGGGTAGACCCATCCACCTGCTCAACTCTGGTTTCACTGCAATTCACTCCAGTGGTTAGTTAGTATTGGAGGAAGGAAGTCTCATTCCCTCTGCTTAACCCAGCTATTTCATTCCTGACATAGGAGCTGGACAGGCTAGCACGCACTCCTTAAAGACGAATTGACTCCCCTCCCCCTGTCTCCACAGGACTCGCTACATCCAGACAGAGCTGGGCTCTCGTGAGCGGTTACTAGTGGCCGTCCTGACTTCCCGGGCCACGCTTGCCACGCTGGCTGTGGCTGTTAACCGCACCGTGGCCCACCACTTCCCTCGCCTGCTCTACTTCACGGGGCAGCGGGGGGCCCGAGCTCCTGTGGGGATGCAGGTGGTGTCCCATGGGGACGAGCGGCCTGCCTGGCTGATGTCAGAGACCCTGCGCCACCTTCATACACACTTTGGGGCTGACTACGACTGGTTTTTCATCATGCAAGATGATACCTATGTGCAGGCTCCCCGCTTGGCAGCCCTTGTGGGCCACCTCAGCATCAACCAAGACCTGTACTTGGGCCGGGCAGAGGAGTTCATTGGTGCAGGCGAGCAGGCTCGGTATTGCCACGGGGGATTTGGCTACCTGCTATCACGGAGTCTCCTGCTTCGCTTGCGGCCTCATCTGGATGGCTGCCGAGGAGACATCCTCAGTGCCCGTCCTGACGAGTGGCTTGGCCGCTGCCTCATTGACTCTCTGGGTGTTGGCTGTGTCTCACAACACCAGGTGATTGCCCTTTCACGTTAGTTCCCGTCCCTAGCAAGGAGCGAAGGTGTTCCCAGCTGGTTGCTAGAGGCCATCCTTTTGACCTTCTCAGACATTGATCTCCCCTTAGCATCCTCTTGCTTAGCTGGGGGCATCAAAAATGGGAGACAGAAAGGTTCCCCAACTCAGCAGCACTCCTTTCATCTCTCCCTCCCACAACCGTTCTTCCCAGCACAGCAGTTAGGGACAGTGTTCCCAGAGAAGAAAACCCAGACATCCTTTTGCCTGCTCTGAGCAACTCTGCCATACTAGAGAAGAGCGGAAGACCCCAGGGGCAGGGATTCCTCCATCTAGAGGCTTTCAGCCCTTTGAGAAACAGTGGACTCTGGGCGAGAGGATGTCTTAGTTTGTCTGCTTGCTTTCTTATAAGCAAAATGTGGACAGTGAAAGTAAGAATCAGGGTTAAAGGAGCTGCTGGCAAAAGCCCCTCCATCTATTCTAAATCAGCAGTGGGAGCAGGTGGTCCAGGTGGGTTGGGGCAGATGGCCTTTGTGTGCAGCGCTGATTGTTTTGATTGTCCCTCTAGGGGCAGCAGTATCGCTCCTTTGAACTGGCCAAGAATAGGGATCCTGAGAAGGAGGGGAGTGTGGCTTTCCTGAATGCCTTTGCTGTGCACCCTGTCTCCGAAGGCACCCTCATGTACCGGCTGCACAAGCGCTTCAGTGCTCTGGAGTTGGAGCGAGCTTACAGCGAAATAGAACAACTGCAGGTGAGCTGAGTCAGCCAGGGGCCCAAGGATCACTGCAGAGATCAGAGGAGCCTGAGGCGTCCACACTCACAGCAGGCAGCTGAGTGATTTGGGCTGGGGTAGAAAGAAGCTGCCTGTGCTCAAATTCAAAACAGCTATAGGAAGCTAGTGCCTCACAAGTGTAAATCCTAACTATTCAGGAGGCTGAGATCTGAGGATTGTGGTTTGAAGCCAGCCCAGGCAGGAAACGTCTGTGAGGCTTTTAACCACAAAAAGGCTAGAAGTGGAACTGTGGCTTAAGTAGTAGAGCCACCAGTATTGACTGAAAAGCTAAGGGAAAGCATTCAGGCTGAGTTCAACCCCCATTACTGGCACACACACAAGTACAGAGACAAAGGTTTTCGGGGTCCAGGACAATTTTTTTTTTTGGGTCCGGTCGTGGGGCCTAAACTCTGGGCCTGGACACTGTCCCTCAGCTCTTTTTTTTTTTTTTGGTCCAGTCGTGGGGCCTGAACTCTGGGCCTGGGTGCTGTCCCTCAGCTCTTCAGCTCAAGGATACCGCTCTACCACTTGAGCCACAGCACCACCTCCAGCTTTTTTCTTTTTGCTTATATGGTGCTGAGGAATCAAACCCAGGGCCTCAGGCATGCAAGGCAAGTGCTCTACCACTGAGCCACCTTCCCAGCCCTGTCCCTCAGTTCTTCAGGTCAAGGCTAGTGCTCTACCACTTGAGCCACACTGCCACTTCCGGCTTTTTTCTTTTTGCTTATGTGGTGCTGTGGAATCGAACCCAGGGCCTCAGGCATGCAAGGCAAGCGCTCTACCACTGAGCCACCTTCCCAGCCCCAAAACTACTAGCAGAGGATGGTTTCAATCCAACGACCTCTGGGTTATGGACCCAGCACGCTTCCTCTGCGCCACTCTGCTACACTATGAAAGGAGTTTCTGGATTCCTAGTGATTTACACTAATCCAGGACAATTGTTAAGTTAAATACTATAATGTGGGGATCAGTAACTAGCAGATGTTCAGATAGACCATTTTAGCTTCACACCAACAGTGTGGTTCTGAGGCGACAGAAACTCAGGTCTTCTAAGCTTCTAGAGCTGTTTAAGTACTTCTGATGGTAGAGGGAGAGGGGTAGCTGGTAAAGGGTCCAAGGTCACTGTTGGCTTATAGATGAGTGTGAATCCTTTGGTCATGGGAGGGAAAGATTGTCAATCTGTGATTCAGACTGCAAAGCCGCCCCCCTCCCCCAACAGTTTAGAAGGGGGCTGTCTTTCAGTTTAGAGGTAGGGAGTGTAATGTGCAGACACTGGCCAGGGTCTTGCTATTGGAGTCTTGGAGCCTGGTCAGGTGGAGGTGGGCGGGATCCCAGAGCTGGCACTGACCTTAGGTGCCTTCTCTCCAATGTAGGCTCAGATCCGGAACCTGACGATGCTGACCCCTGAGGGCGAGGCAGGGCTGAGTTGGCCTGTGGGGCTCCCAGCCCCTTTCACACCACACTCCCGTTTTGAAGTGCTGGGCTGGGACTACTTCACAGAGCAGCACACCTTCTCCTGTGCAGATGGGGCCCCAAAGTGCCCACTGCAGGGGGCCAGCAGGGCAGATGTGGGTGACGCGGTGGACACTGCTCTGGAACAGCTCAATCGGCGTTACCAGCCCCGCCTGCGCTTCCAGAAGCAGCGGCTGCTCAACGGCTATCGGCGCTTTGACCCAGCGCGGGGAATGGAGTACACCCTGGACTTGCTGTTGGAAGCTGTGACGCAGCGTGGGCACCGGCGGGCACTGGCCCGCAGGGTCAGCCTGCTGCGACCCTTGAGCCGGGTGGAAATCCTGCCTATGCCCTATGTCACTGAGGCCACCCGGGTGCAGCTGGTTCTGCCGCTCCTCGTGGCCGAAGCCACTGCGGCCCTGGCTTTCCTTGAGGCCTTTGCAGCCAGTGTCCTGGAGCCCCGAGAGCACGCCTTGCTCACTTTACTGCTGGTCTATGGGCCCCAGGAAGGTGGTCGTGGGGCCCCAGACCCCTTTCTTGGGGTGAAGGCTGCAGCGGCTGAATTAGAGCGAAGGTACCCTGGTGCGAGGTTAGCCTGGCTGGCCGTGCGAGCCGAGGCCCCTTCCCAGGTGCGGCTCATGGACGTGGTCTCCAAGAAGCACCCCGTGGACACGCTGTTCTTCCTCACCACCGTGTGGACGAGGCCCGGGCCTGAAGTCCTCAACCGCTGCCGCATGAATGCCATCTCCGGCTGGCAGGCCTTTTTTCCAGTTCATTTCCAGGAGTTCAACCCTGCCCTGTCACCACAGAGATCAGCCCCGGGACCTGCTGGGGCTGGCCCTGACCCCCCATCCCCCCCTGGTGCAGACCCTTCCCGGGGGGCTCCTGTTGGTGGCAGATTTGACCGTCAGGCGTCTGCCGAGGGCTGCTTCTACAACGCTGACTACCTGGCGGCCCGCGCCAGGCTGGCTGGGGAACTGGCAGGCCAGGAAGAGGAGGAAGCCCTGGAGGGGCTGGAGGTGATGGATGTTTTCCTCCGGTTCTCAGGGCTCCACCTCTTTCGAGCCGTAGAGCCAGGGCTGGTGCAGAAGTTCTCCATGCGGGACTGTAGCCCCCGACTGAGCGAGGATCTCTACCACCGCTGCCGCCTCAGCAACCTGGAGGGGCTGGGGGGCCGTGCACAGCTGGCCATGGCTCTCTTTGAGCAAGAGCAGGCCAACAGCACCTAGAACAACCTCTGCGTGTGGGCGCCCCCCCCGACCCCCCCCCTTTCCTCTGCCTTTGTCCCAGGAAGGACAAGGCAAGGTGATGGACAGATGAGGGCTTGCCACTGTATTTTTTTAAATAAGAAAATTATTAAAAAGTATCTTCTGCCAAACTGTTTTTAGATCTAGGGGAAATTGGGGTAAGGAGAGAGCCTGAGGGTGTGATGTGGGGAGTTTGTCCACAGGGACCCCACTGCCTTTACCCTCCCTGTCCTCCCTCTTTTCTTCCTTCCCTTCTCAGTGTGCAATGACCACAAGACTACTGTTAGATGAATGACCTTTAATCCAGTCCTCCCCACCCCACCAAGGTAGCAGAGGCGTGAGGCCCGCGCGATGGGCCGAGCACTGGGGAGCAGGGCGCGGCTGGCTGGTCCACAGTGGTATCCAGGCTCCTAGGTGTTGCGCACCACCAGCGACTGCTCCAGCTCCTGCCTGCGCTGCTGGATCTTTAGAGGAAGTGTGAACAGGAGCAGGGTCACATGCTCCTGGTGAGTGACCAGGGGAGCCCACCCCTGGCACCCCTGTCCTGAGAGTGGGAGCTACTGCAGGGCAAGGTGGGGGGTAGGCAAGGTCACCACAGGGAGCACCGAGAGGAAGAGGAAGCTTCACCACGGCCAGGGCCCTTCCCTACCTTGCAGTAAAAGTAGCGGCTGACTGCTTCCTGGGACCAGGGCTGGTGGTAGAACTCGGCCCGGCGCTCTTCTTCAGGGTTGCCAGCTACATCTGTCATCACCTGGGAGGGAGCATGGGCTCAGCTGAGTCCCCGGGGCCTCCCCTGCCCTGGTGACCGCCATTTAAGCTCTTTCCCCATGTGCTTGTCTTCCACTCCAGTGCTCCCAAGTCTCCCTCTTCACCTTGAGGTCCCGGCTCTGGGAGCGGAGCAGGTCTTGGACATAGCCCTTGGGGTCTCTGGAGAAGCTTAGCATGAAGTCCCTCTGGATCTTGAGCTGGTTTATGGACTCAATCGTCTCATGGATCTGCAGGTAGAAAGACGTGATTTCAATCTGGCTCTGTGACGTGGGCAAGGGTGGGGAGGGAAGGAGGAGGGCATGCTTCTGTGAGGGGCAGCCCCTCGGAGCCCCTGTCTGAAACAAGGGAGGGCTTGGGCCAAGTGAAAAGGAATGAGGTTGGCAGGGCCTGCATGTCCCCATGTCCTTGTAGCCCTGTGCTTGTGGTGTAAGTGGGCGCTATCTTCTACGGGCTAATGTCCCACTCCAGCTCTGGGCTTAGGCCCCACCTTACTGTCCAGAGCACTGATCTCCTGCTGGTTAGCTGTGGACAGGAGGAAGCTGCTCATCTGCCCTTTCAGTGGCTCCTCCACCTCCACATCGATGTCATAGCACGCCGTCTTCTTCTGATCTGACGGGTCCACACTGCCAGGGAAGTCCAGCCCTTGGTGTCCACGATGCCCCACAGAAGCCCGTGACCCCAGGCTAGAGTGGGTGCAACTGGGAGGGAAGGGTGTGTGGAGGGGTGATCCGTGGCCTGAGGAGCAGGCTGGGTCCACCTCACCTGATGACGTGGTTGATGACAATCGGGTCAGGGGGCAACAGCAGGGCTGTGAGGCGCTGGGGGATCTCAGAAAACTTCAGCCGGGGACAATCAAAAATCTGAAGTGGGACAGTTGAAGAGGGTGTGATCGTGCACGCTTGCGTGTGCACGTGTGTGTGTGTGTGTGTGTGTGTGTGTGAAGAGGTGGAAACTCTGCTTCTAGATCCTTCCATTCTGGAAAGGGCCACAGAAGGTGAAAGTCAGACTCCTTGGGTGGGCCAGGCCCAAGGTGATCAGCTGTATGGCTATCTGGGTGGTGTGTGTAGGGTCCGGGGTCTCTTTGCTTGGGTATTAGTCCTGCTGCCATCATATTCTGTGCAACCTTGAGCGAGTGAGACACTAACACCTCAAGCCTCGGTGTTCACAACCCCTGTGGGACTGAGTTATCAGGGGAATTGTGGGAATCAATACACATAAAGTGCCTGGAACAATACTGCTACTTGGTAAGTGTTTAATAAATATCAGCCACCATTTCTACTAATATTTATCTCTTGTATTTATTTACTTATATTTTTGGCTGGTCATGGGGCCTGAACTCTGGGCCTGGGCGCCGTCCCTCAGCTCTTCAGCTCAAGGCTAGTGCTCTACCACTTGAGCCACAGTGCCACTTCCAGGTTTTTCTGCTTATGTGGTGCTAAGGAATTGAACCCAGGGCCTCATGCATGCAAGGTAAGCACTGTACCACTGAGCCACCTCCCAGCCCTCTTGTATTTATTTTTAAAAGTATTGATAATAGTACTCTGTACTTTGGTAGAATTTTGTCAAGCCGCTGTGCAGCAGTTTGGTTTTTGTAGCTGCCCAGTAAGCTAGATGGCTCAGTTTTCATCTCTACAAAGATGAAATGAAATGCAGAATATCAGGGTAACTCACCTCAAGCCTAGACCCAGGACTGGAACCCTGGATCTTTACTTTAAGTGCTAGGGTATTACATTCCAGAAGGCTGTTGGCTTTCTGGTAGGGTTCCAGATCTTTCCAGCCTGGGGAGGCTAAATGGATCAGCAGTAGCCATGGTGGAGGCCTGATGGATTCTGGCCTCTCTGCTCCAGGGCAGTGGCTGAGAGGAGCTGTGATACTCCAGGATCTTAGCAGGGAGGCCCACATGCCTTCCCAACTGCTCTGCTGCCCAGATCCCTGGCTTCAGGAGACATTACCTGCTGGAAATACTTGTCACCGTTGATGTATTCCTTGTCGTGAGAGTCCTGCAGCCTGTTGGTCTTCACATACTGCCACAGGGCCTGGACAATGGCCGAGCGGCTCTGTGTGTGCAACCCCAGCAGCCGGGCCAGGCGGGGGTCCAGTTTGAACTGGGGAGGCTGGGGGGCAAAAGCGACCAGGATAATTGGAACCAAGGGGGAGAATGGTGAGAACTCAGCCAGGCGGAGTGCATGGGACTGAGGCCTTGACCCCTGGGCTTGTTAAAAGCATGCTCTGAACAGGAGGGGGTGTGGGGTGTGGCAAGGGCAGGCACAGACCTGGTAGTCCAGCATGAGGAGCAGGGTGCAGCGCACACTGAGGTCGCCCGGTCTCTTCACCTGGAACCCGTCCGTCTCCTGGGTGGTAGGGGTCCGATGCCACTGTCCAGGGGGAATTGCTGGTTCACCCACAGGCCCATCTGGATTAGCTTGACTCTGGGCTCTAGAGTAGTCCTAGAAACTCTAGGAGTTGCTTGGGAGCCTTGGGTTTGTGGGAGGGAGTGATTACAGGGCAGGAGCAACCTGTCTTACCTCAACGAGGTGGTTGTCCGGGCCATAAAGGTCCTTGTCCAGCTCAATAACCAGACTCTTGAAGAAGGATGAGAACTTCCGCTTCTGCTTGCTGGGCTGTGGGAAGAGGACAGGGACTGTGGGGGACGCACAGAGACTACCGGAGCAGAATGGGTTGAGCTGGCAGCAGGCAGATAGCACGCTGCGAGGTAGTCTTCCGCACCAGCCCCATTCCCAGCCCCCTGTGTCCCCCCAAGCAGGGCTGCTCCCCCAAGCCTAGGAGCAGACATCTAGTTCTCTTCTTGACTCAGCCCATACCCACCCCAGGACACCTGGAGAGACCTGGGCCAGGACGTACATCATCCAGGAGTTTCCCCTCCACCCGCAGCTCCCAGGAGGCAATGCTGCCATCAGAGTCTTCAGCATCAGGCTTTGCAGGGTTAAAAGTATTGGAGATATAAAGCCGCAGCTTCCGCTTTTGCTGTAGAAATAAAGGATGGAGTAGAGAACCAGAGCTGTGTGCCCCACCCAAGGGCCACCTCGTTCCTCCTGGGCCCTGGGCTCCCGCTTCCTTCCCCCACACTAAGGCACCTTCATGGGCCTCTTCAGGGCCTCCTGGATGTCCACCCGCTTCCGCATGATGGTTTGATCCAGTTTCCTCTCAAATGCTAGGAGGTCCATGTAAGCTTGGGACTCGGGGACCAGCTCCCGAATCTGGAGGAGGAGCGAGGCTCAGTCAATCTTACAATACAGAACGTGCACTTATTTGCTGATCCCAGGACACACAAGGCTGTGGATGGGAACTGTCTGGCTTCATGGTATGAAATGTTGCAGGTGCAGATAGTACTTCTCTCCAGAATTCCATTCTCCAGCCTCCTTGTGTGGGAAAAAAAAATGGCTTCTCCCTCCAGGCAGATCTATGTGTCTCATCACCAGGGTGCTAGGTGCTGTGCCAGCCCAGCAGGTGCAGTGACAGGGGCCTAACCTCATCTCTCCACCCTTGAGCCCCTGCAAAGTGCCAAGGGGCTCTGGGGTTCTGAGATGTTGGGGGATAGCACTGCTTGACACCCCCACCCCTTCTCAACTGTACTGTTTGTTTACAATGGCCAGGACCTCCTCCCTTCTGTTCCCTTCACCTGGCAGCCTCTGTCCTCCCTTTGTCCCATGCTTTTTGTCTTATTGCAGGGACTGCTGGCACTCAAGGGTTTCCCCCCACCACCACTCAGGCCCTGTTCTGTCCCCAGGCTAGCTCTCCCCACCCCCCCACCCCAATTTGGCCTGGGGAGCCTCACTTCTTAATGAGCTTTTTAAACAAAAAGTGAAAGTGGCTGTGGCAGAGCTGCTCCTGAGGGGGTGGGGGAGGGCGGGCAGCCGGGGAGGGGGGACGGCTAGGGGCTGCTGTGGAAGGCACTCACCCTTTGAGGGAGGATTTTGTCAGCCATCTTCCTCCTCTTGGCACTGTACATTTTTTAAAGAAAAAAACAGGTTACCATGGTGACAGATCTGGGAGTAACGAGGCCACCTGCTAAATTATCCCA
Organism: Dipodomys ordii; assembly: GCF_000151885.1. Taxonomy (NCBI): domain Eukaryota; kingdom Metazoa; phylum Chordata; class Mammalia; order Rodentia; family Heteromyidae; genus Dipodomys; species Dipodomys ordii. The sequence goes on along the minus strand of NW_012267317.1, from coordinate 3,626,726 downwards.
ACATCCCCGCCTGTCTGGCTGGGGTTCCCACAGCCCCCTTGTCTGCCTGCCTGAGGGGCTGTGATCTGACAGTGGCATGGGGCTGGTGCTCCGTTTTCTCTTGGGGAGGGGTGACTGGCCCCCCTCTCTGGCCTGGCCCCTCTTTCACACCACAGCATCCTCAGAACCAGAGAAATTCCCTCTTACAAGGAACTGGGGGTGGGGGAGGTGCTGGCAAAAAAAAAAGGGAGCTGCAGAAGTGTTGGAGAAAAACTGGAGTTCGGGGGTTCAGGTTCTGGGGACCTGCCTCTTTTCTGACAAGTAGGAGGGACTCATCGCGGAGGATCTGAACAGAGAGAGGTGGGGGGTCGCTTCCCCCAGCTCTGGGTAGGAAGTGATGGCATGAGGCTGGTGCAAAGGGACTTGCACCCCTGCCACCCTGGGCTTGAGGGGCAGGGGGACCATCTGCCAACAGGGCAAGGGACAGACCACACCCACAGGGTGAGCGTGGGGGCATGGGTCTTTGTGGGTGTGGCTCGGGGCTGGGGCCAAGCTGGTTACCCCTAGGTACCTTTAGCACTTGGGATTCAGTTACTTCTTGCTTTCTACTTCTTTAAGTACCCCGAACACCCTTGGTTGGTTGACTGAAAGGCAACCTGGAGGACAACTCTGCACTGCCCTCGTGTGGTGTCCCCCGTCCCCTCCCCGCCCAGAAATCCATTCTGTGAGGAGGGAAGCCACTCTCCTTCAAGAACCCCATTCTAAGGTTGGGCAAGCACCCATCATTGAAAGACTGATTTGTTTTAAACAAACGATCTGTGCAAAACTCCCCACTTACACACAGTAAACCAGGGAATTATTTGCTATACGAAAAGACAGCTCATGTTGCAGAAGAATTTATCACCGGATTCCCATAAATGGTGAAATTTTCTTGATGTGCAGGAGATATTTAATAATGAGGTAAAATTGATTTTGCACCTTGTATAGGAATCCATCTGTTGTGCAAAAGGAAACATGTGTGTTTGACTAAACACGGGTGCCCAGAGGGCCACTCATCTTGCTAGAGCCAGCAGGACTTGGGGAGGGGTGTGTGTATGTGTGTGTGTGTGTGTGTGTGGTGTGCAAGAAAGGGGCTGGCCCTGGCAGCCTGGGGGCAGGCCTGGTTGAGAGGACTGTGGTGCTCTTCCACCTCTCAAGTGCCTCGGAATCCCTTGAGTACAACCAGGCAGAGCCCACCCACCCACAGAACAAGTCCCACAGGGCAGAGATTTCCCACCGAGGGGCTCCGGAGACCCACACTTGTGGACACACAGCTAAATCGCCGTACCCCTCTATTGCCACTCTCCCCACCCCCCAAGACTGGAGAAGCATCACCCAGAACTTAGGGTACCAGGTGTGGAGGGCACCAGGTAAGACGGGGGGGG
>NW_012267317.1:3622604-3624993 GCF_000151885.1 Dipodomys ordii | reverse complement strand
CTTGCGGGCGGGCTCCATGCCCGCGGGGGCCAGGCCGGGTCGCACGGCGGGGCTGCCCATGTAAGGGGAGCCCGGGGGGCCCATGGGCGCCCCCTGGTGGGGCATCCGGGCTCCAGACGGCATCCCGGGGCGCTGGGGGGGAGAAGGGGGGCGAAGGGTGAAGCAGAAACCGGCACCCGCGGGTCCCGGGGCGCGCGGGGAGGGGGTAGAGGGCGGCGGGCGACCCCAGGTGGGCGACCCCGAGCGCCGCCGAGCAATTGGTGGGAGGGGCGGGGAGGAGGGGCAGGGGCTCGGCGGAGGGGGGCTCGGCGTCTCTCCCGCGGCAGGAAGCTAACTGAAGCCAGGCGATTGCTCAGGGCATGGCCGAGACCCGAGCCGCGCGCGGGAGCGGCGGAGGGGGATACGCGGGGTGCCTCGCCGCCTCTCCGAGGAGGCTGCAGGACAGCCCGGGCAGGTCCGTTCGCCCCCACTTGTCAGATGGGCTCACTGGGGCTCAAGGAGAAAAGCCACCCCGCCAAGGTCATCGGCGTCGAGGCCCCTCTCGGGAGGCCCGGCCCTCTTCGGAGGCCAAGGCTCCGGTTCCGCCCTCCCCCCCATGCCTGGAGGTGAGGGCTCGAACTCCTGACTTGAATGAACACCCTGCCTCTTCGTCCCATCCCCTACTTTCCTTCTCTCCTCCTCTCTGCTCGTCCTCTCACCCCCTGCCTCTTTCTGGGCCCCTGATCTTGACCCTTTGGTCTCAGACATTAGACTGACTCTTAAAATATTCACATCTGGGGGGGGGAGTGGGGGAGGTTCTACTGACTTGTCCCCCACTCTTAATTTCTTCCCAAGGGGAAAGAAGGCTGGAGGCAGGTCTGATGTCACACTTTGCCAGGTTTCTCTGAGTGGGAGGGACGGCTGGGCTGTGGGGGGACTAGGGGAGTCCACAAGCATCCATCTCTCCCTCCCTCCCATCTAGATCAGGAGATGGCCCATCCCACAGACCCCCTCTATTCCCTGCCCTACCCCCCGGTGAGCTCAGTCAGGGTTGATTCAAACAAGTCACCTTCCCTGCCAAAGTACAAATGTCTCTGAGTGGTATGTTCTTTGGGACCCCACTTATCGAGACCCCAGAAGGGAGATGGGGGGGCGCCCAAGGACTATGGATGAGAGGTGAGATGAAGACTGGGTCAGGGGAAGCCAGAAGGAGACTAGAGAGGGAGGAATGATCATTGGGACACCCCCCTGTACCCCCTGGGCACAAGGAAGAGGCCAGGGCCTGACTCTAGGCTTGGTGTCTGATCCCAACACTTCTACCCCTAGCCAGCAGCTGTCTCTGCTCATCTCTCCCAGACCGCCTGCTTCTGTCACTCACTCCTCCAGAGTGGCAGGCCAGGCCTGGCCATTCCCCACTACCATAGACCAAATACTGGCCAAGTGGGGCTCACAGTCCCCTGAGAAGGAACCTCTAGTTTAGCTGTGTTGAAATTCCTGTGTAGAGTTCCCCCCACGGGTGGACCTCTTTCCAGCAGCTGCCCCAAACAGCAAGGTGAAGACTGTTAACCCCACTGTCCCCCACCCCCACCCTTGTCCCAAGATCCCTGGGTCTGGAGGACAAGCTGCCTTCTCCTATCTATCCCCCCCCCCCCCCCTCTCCCCATCCCCAAGGCCAGTGCTTCGGGGTGGACTTGACTGGCCACCCTCCGGGCTCCGCCAGCCACCAGCACCACCCCTGGAAGAGGACTGCCCCCTCACGGGGGTGCTTTCCTGGGGTCACAACCAAATTTGGCCATAGTAAACAGGCCTCCCCCTCCACTGCCCCCAGTCCCCAGATCCCCTGCTTCCCAGCCGGCCCCCTGCTGGCTCCTCTCGGGCCTCCACCCCCCCCCCAGCACCCCACGTGCTTTCTCGCAGCCTGCCTGTGGCAGGACAGCACAGGGCTGGCCCTCAGGTCTGTAGGCCTCATGGCCCCAGCTCCCAATCTTCCTTCGCACCTTGGAGGTGTTAAGGTCATCAACTTCTGGGGCTCGAGCCTGCGGGAGGGGGGAGGGACTCGTGTGGCCCTGAGCCCCAAGACCCATCCCCAGAGCAGGCCTCTCTGCCTGACCCTGACAGCAGCGGCAGCCGTTGCTCAGCGAGAGGGCTTCCCGCCCGCAGGGCCACCGGGGTCACCTGCTCCTTGCTCCGGAGACCCCCATCGGAGTGACACTGGGTGACCCTGTCCCGAGGGAAGTCCGGGGACAGCCGGACGGGGGCGCCTGGCCCGGTCCCCCACCCCCACCCCGGGGCAGGGGTACACCTAGGCCCACCAGCAGGAGAAAGGAAGACAACGTGTCGGTTACAGACGGAGAGGACCCCCTCCACACGCACACGCACACGCGCACACACACGCACACGCAGTGGGGAG
>NW_012267317.1:3622259-3622554 GCF_000151885.1 Dipodomys ordii | reverse complement strand
GCTCGCTCGCCCACCCCCGCCAACTTTCCCCCACTCACCACCCCATGGACCAGAAACTCAAAAAGTTTGCTTTTCGTGGCTTTGCGCGCCCCTCCGGCAACTTCGTCCGCGGCCATCGGGGTGGGCTCGGCGGCGCCTCTCCCTCTCTCTCCCTCTCCCTCTCTCTTCCTCTTTCTTTCCCTTTTCTGCCTTTTTTTTCCTCCAACTCTCCCCTCTGAGTCCTGCTGGGCTCTCTCACACTTCTACTCGAGCGGAGTGGGGAAAATTGATTTTGCACCTTGTATAGGAATCCATC
>NW_012267317.1:3620254-3621565 GCF_000151885.1 Dipodomys ordii | reverse complement strand
CTCGGACACACACGCCGGGGCCGGGCGCCCCTGCCGCGCGCGGGGCAGGGCTCGGCCTGCGTCGTTAGCTCCTTGCGAGGCTATTTCTGGGCTTGGGAGTCTTTGTCTCTGTGTGAGAAAGTGAGGGCAAGAGGGGAAGTGTTTCCGAATAGAACACGGGGGTGTCGGGGCTCGGGCTCCACAGGACCGCGAGGAAATGGCACAGAGTCCGGGCGGGTTGCTTGGGTGAGTAGTTGGAAAGAGCGAGGGAAGCAGAGCTTAGTGGCCTTGGAGTGGGGACCCCCAGGCACGGGTGGCCTCGGGATCCCCCAGAGGGCAGGGGTGCGTGTGGGGAGCCACAGCCAGGGCGGCCTGAGGGGAGCGGGGGAAAGGGGCGGAGCCAGCCCGGGAGCCCCGCCCGCCAGAGGCCACGCCCCCTTCGAGAGGAGGAGCGGGTGGGCTTGTGGACCGACGGCAGTGGGCCAAGCTCCCGGGCCTGGGGGGAGGGGGGATGCTGTGCCGTCGGAATCCCGGTGAGGGAGGGCGGTGGGCCGCCGACGGGAAGCTGGGTCCTGAAGACCCATCCTGGCCCTGGGGGTCCTGACCCCTGACCTCGGAATGTCTTCAGAGTAGAAGCGCGTCCTGTCCTGCGGAGAGGCTTTTCTGTCCGTGGCTTCGTTTCCTTTGGGCCCGGGTCGGGTTCCTGGTTGTCACTGTCGGTCAACCTGTCCGGGATGCTGCACTGCCGCCCTGTCCGGCGAGGCGACCGTCCCTGCTCCTGCCCCTCCTCTCCAGCTGGGCCTCCCCACCCTCGGCCTTCCTCGCCACACTCCTCTTCAAAGCCCCACCAGGCCCCACGTCCTCCAGGTGCCTCCCGGGCCCACGTCTTTCTCCTCTCCAAGACCATCTACTCCGGCCCGAGCAGGGCTGGACGAATGCCCGTGCTTCGGCTAGGTTTGGTGTCCGTCCTAAGCAGGTTTTGGTCCCTGAGGTCAGAGCCTGGTCTCGGCCGGCTTTCTGGGCATGCCTGGGCACGGGGCCCCGAGGATGCCTGCCGGGCGCATCAGGCCGGGGGACAGAGCCGCCGTCTGCCGTGGATCCCCCCACCCCGTGGGTGCATCCGGCAGGGCTGTGGGAAGCCACAGGCCTTGGAGGTCTGGGGATGGGGTCAGGCCTCGTGTTCTCGCCTCTTGGGGTGAGGGTGGTTGGCTCCATAGCTTGGGCAGCTGGAAGACGGGGTGGGGGGGGACGGGGAGACGCAGGGCGCGTGTGAGCTGTCACTCAAATGCACAGATAAGCCCCTCCCCCAGCTGCCCGGCGGGGACGCGGGCG
>NW_012267317.1:3605882-3619562 GCF_000151885.1 Dipodomys ordii | reverse complement strand
GGCGGCGGCGGCGGCCCGGGAGGCGGGAAGGGAGGAGGGGTGCGGGGAAGAGACTTAACCCCTTCCCTGCGGGAAGACGGCCGCCAGGCCCGGCCCGAGCCCCGCCCTCCCGCCCTCCGTGCGGGTCCCACTTGGGGACACCGATGGGGGGGCAGAGGAGGGGAGGGCGAGGAGGGGAGGGGGTGGAGGGCTAGAAGGAGACAGGGGAGGCCGGCAGGGGAGAGGAGGGAGGGAGAGAAGGAACAAAGGAACCTGGAGGGAGAAAGGACGGAGAGACCCCCACCCCCCTTCCTGCTCCCACCCCCAGCAATGCGGCGTTGCTTGTGGAATGAAACACCCCACGTGTGTGGAGAGAAACCCCTCGGAACTCTCGGGGTGACGAACCCCCACTTCTGCGATCTGCCCATCTCCGCCCTCACCGATCCCCCTTTTTTCTGGTTACTGACCCCCTGCGCATGCCCGGGGACCCTGTCTGGCCTAAGCCAAGCCAGGGGGGGGCTCTGGCTAGACCAAGGAGCCAGGAGGGATCCTCAGCAATGGGAGGAGGGTCCCCGCACCCCCCTCCCAAGACAGGACATTTGGAAGATCAGGCGGGGTGCTCGGCATGGTCTCTCTCCACCTGCCCTGTGTGCGCCAGGTTTCTGTGCCCGGGCCACCATTGGCTACTGGGAAGGAAGCTCTCTCTCTCTCGGTGATTGGTGATTTTGCCTTTCTGTGTTAGTTTTGGGTACACACATAGAGATACACACCATGTGCAGGTGCCCACACACACATGTGCACACAGCAAAGGTGATAGATAAAGAGAGGAAAAAAAACCCACAGAGAAATTAGGGCACAGGAATAGCTTGGTGACCTTGGGTGAGTCTCTGTTATCTCTGCTTCGGCTTCTTCAGGAGTCAAGGGAGGGAGTTTGACCAGGGAATTCCAGAGCCCTTCCTACTCTGAAATACAGGGATTCCAGAAAGACAGGATCCATGAGAAGGGGTGGGGGGAGAGGGAGAGGGAGAGGGAGAGACAGCAGAGAGACATGAGAGACAGCAAGTCGCTAGTGCCATGTGGGCCTGGGCCGGCTGTGGACGCCCTGAGGCCCCCTCCCTCCTCTCACACTCGTTTGCTGTGCCACACCTGCCGTGGGCCCCCTGCCAGGAGGGAAAGACCTTACCGTGGGGTCCCCAGGGTCCTGCAGGGTGGGCAGGTGCATGATAAAGGTTAGCTGAATGTGAACAGTCCTGTGCTCTCTGCCTGCGTGGCTTTGCCCGGGGACTAATAGGATGCTCCTTGACACCCCTCCCCCCCAGCACACACACAATGAATGGCAAACATTGAAAGCGCTGGTTGCTGGTTGCTGGTTGCGGGAGGAGCCACGCAGGGCTGGGCCTCTGGGGCACAGAGCGTCCCTCTGGCCCAGAGGCAAAGCACATTTTGAATTCACAGCCCGTTTTCACCCTGCGGCACCATGAATGGGGTAGTCCCTTATCGCAGTTCATGCCCAGTAGCTTTTACAACAGCTTATGGCACTGTACAAATAAAAGGAGCTCCCTAGGCCTGGCTCTCATTTCTGCGTGGATAGGCTGGTGTGTCTGTCTGTCTGTCTGGGGGGGGGCGTTATTCTATGGAACCCTAAGGGGTGCTATATCCTCTGTCCCCCAGCAGCACAGCTCTGCCTTTGGCCTGCAGGACCCTATGAGTAGTGGAACCTTTGGGCCAGGACAGGCTGGGTTGCTTGTCATCTCTGTAGATCAACACCTGGCAGGTCTGGCTGGAGCCCATGGCCCTGATGTGTGTGACCCGCCCAGGCCACAGCTCCAGGCAGCCACAGCCTTCCCCTTCCTCTCTGGGCTGCCTCACCTCTTGGGCCAAGATGCTACTATCTCCCCAGAGTCCTCTGTCCCCTGCTGAGGTCCTGCTCCTGCTGGGTTCCTGACCAGTCCCAGATGCCAGAGCTTCTAGGGGCCACGCAGCCCCCATCCCATTCTTCCTGTCTCTTCTCTAGTCTGCAGATACTGGCTGAGTCCTCTGTGTGGGACACTGTGGGGCTGAGGACACAGGTTCGGGGAGCAACATGCTGGCTGCTGGAGCCACAGCTTCTCAGGCCCATCTCTGAGGCCCTGGGCCTGTGACTTCCTGGAGAAATGCCTGTCTTCATCTGTGCACTGAGGGCACTGCTGGCCTTCCCACCTCCAAGGATGATGGGAAGGTATAGAGGGCTGGCCCCCACCTCTAGCCCAGACTGGGGCCAAGATCTCCTATCCTCCCAAGCCCTTAGCGGGTCACTGCACCTCTTCCAGCGGCCCATACCTGCTGGTCCATGGCACCCAGCTGGTTCTTTTTCTAGCTGAGGGGGTGGGTCTCATCCCGTGACCTCCAGTTCTCCATTGTGGCGCTCACCTGACTAGTGTCAGGGAAGTTTTCCTGATGGCCTAATGCCCTGCCTCTCCCTTGGGAAAACTTCTGGAGACTTTAAGGCAGGAATAAACTGCTGCTTTGACCAGCTAACACAGGCTCAGATTTAGTTTGTCACCTGAGAGAGAATTGCACAGACAGGAAATACTGCATCTGCATTTTGGAGAAGTCAGACCTAAGGGCCATGGACAGTGGGTGTACAAATAAAACACTCCGAAAAAGATGGAGGTTCCAGGCCAGCCCAGGGACAAGTTGGCCCTATCCAAAAAACAAGTGCGCATGAGCAAATACACTGATGGTCCTAAGCTGCTCAGGAGGCAGAGGTAAGAGGACTGCAATCTGAGGTTGGTCTGGACAAAAATGCAAGACCTTTTCTGAAAGAAATAAACCAAAAGAAAAAAAGCCTGGAGTGTGTGGCTCAAATGGTAAAGTGTTTGCAAACTCAGAGTCTCATTCTCCAAAAACAAACAATCCTACCCCCAAAAAACTAAAATCCCAGTTATGTGGGAAGCAGAGGTTGAGGGACTAAAGTTGGAGGTCAGCCCAGGGCAAGGGGAGAAGCTTGTGACTCTTAGCTCCAAAGCAAAGGCTGGGCATGGCGGCACACACCTGTCATCCCCAGCAACACAGGGATCACAGCCCAGGTCAGCTTGGGCTTGAGCATAAAGCAAGACCCTACCTTGAAATAACAAATGCAAACATGGTTTGAAGACATGGCTCATATGGTAGAGTGCCTGCCTAGCAAGTACAAGACCTTGTGTTCAAATCCCAGTACTGCCCAAACTAAGCAATCCTACAAACCAAAAGCGCAGGAGGACTCAGTGTACGTGAGCCCCTCAACTACCTTGGCCCTGTCAGGAGGAGGCCAGGATGGGTGGCTCACGGACCTGACGCAGGCCCTCAGCTCTCTGTGCCCTGACCTCTGCCACCTGCACCTCCTCTCCCCCACGATGGCTCTACCTTCAGGACACCAGGCTTGAGCTAATGACACACTTTATCCTCATACTCTCTGCCCCCTAAGCCCCAGGAAGCCCTATGTACCCCCACCTTTCCTGCTCGTGTCTCCCACTAATCCTTACAGCTGTTGTTGGGTAAGTGTCTATCACTCCATTCCTGGGAGCACTCCTTACCCGGACCTCCTGGCCTCCCTGCCACTGCCAGGCCCCGACGCTGGCTCAGGGTGGGGGGTGGGGTAGGGATCTTTGCTCCTCCCTGCTGCTTCCAGGCCCTTGGCTTTGCTTATCACCCCTAATAGGTCTTTGTTCTGGAAGGCTGTGGCCCCTGCTTAAACCAATTACCTTCCTACAATCTGTGGCCTGGGCGCTGTCCCTCAGCTCTTCAGCTCAAGGCGAGCCCTCTACCACTTGAGCCACAGAGCTACTTCTGGTTTTCTGAGTGGTTTATTGGAGATAAGAGTCTCACGGACTTTCCTGCTCAGGCTGGCTTTGAACCATGTTCCTCAGATCTCAGCCTCCTGAGTAGCTAGGATGACAGGCGTGAGCAACCGGCATCCGGCTTCCCAAAGTCATCTTCCAGACCACTGCAGGAGCTACAGCACCCCGACTTCAGTCCCTTGTACCCAGCTTTCTGACAGTCTCTTCTTTTTGTTTGCAGTATTCTGCCCAATTCGCTGGTCTCCAAACCCTGCAGCTCCTCTGGCACCTTGGACCATCTCTTTCTCTCCCTCCCTCCTTCCCTCCCTCCCTCCCTTCCTTCCCTTCTTCCCTTCTTCCTTTCTTTTTGTGCCAGTCCTAGGGCTTGAAGTCAGGGCCTGAGTATATCCCTGAGATTTCTCCACTCAGGCAGGTGCTCTACCATTTGAGCCACCGCTCCACTGCTGTCTTTCTGGTGGTTAATTGGAGATAAGTTTTATGGGCTTTCCTGCCTGGGCTGGAAACCAAGCTCCTCAACATCTGTATTGCTGTCTGCACCTCTCCCTCACGCCGCGATCACATCAGGCACACACCCCATTAAGAATGGCCCAGGCAGGGACGCTGGCCACCTCACCCTGCCGAATGCCCCTCCAGCCCAGGCCTCGTCTTGCTGACCCTGTCGGCTGCGCTGTCCTCTAGAACTGGCTTTCCTGCTGCCTGCGGAGCCACCCTTCCTCAGGCATCCCGGCCGTCCAGCTCTTCATCTTCCTCCTGGTGTCTGGGTGCCTCGTGGGGCTCCCACCCGGAACACCTCCATCCAGTCTCAGGGCCTTGAGGACCATTGCATGCTGACAAGGTCCCCGTCCGTCCAGGCCTTCCTCGCAGTACTTAGACCCAGTTGTACATCCCATTGTGACTCATCCTGCTCGGGTCTCTAACAGATCGCCCACACTCAGTCCTGCTCCTCTCTCCCTTTCTTGCCTCTTTCCTCCCTTTCGCTTGCTCAGTGCACAGCCGTGGGATCATCCTGGCATTCCGCCCTCCACGCACGCTCACACCCAATCCCAAGCCAAGTCCTGATGGCTTTGGACCAGGACGCAACCACCTGTCACCTCTCCGCGGCCTGACACTGCCACATCTTCCCCTCCTAAACAGCCACAGCCGCTGTGACCTGCTGCCAGCCAACGGCAGCCAAAGGGCGATCCTCTGAACTGACGCACGATTTCAAGTTGCACGCGTGCTTTGGGGTATACATAGTGAGAGTTAAGCAAAATACTGAAGATGGACCTTTCCCAAAGGCTGCTCCATTTAATTCTGTGGTCTACACCGCTTCATCTCTAATTGTGCACAATTCTGTAATATCTAGTTATTACCCATTAACAAAGTTCACAAACTGGTGGGGACAGGCATGGTAGCTCACACCTGTAATCCCAGCTACTTCAGAAGCAGAGATGAGGAGGGTGAAGGTTTGAGTCCAACCAAGGGGCCGGGGGGAACTAGAGCAGCTCTATCTCAAAGAACAAGCCAGGTGTGATGCCTCATGCCTATAGTCATCTCTGTGAGAGGCCACAGATAGGAGGATCAAAGTCCAAGGACAGCCCTGAAAAAAACAAGAGACCCTATTCAAAAATAACTAAAGCAATAGGACTGAAGATATAACTCAAGTGGTAGAATGCCAGCCTAGCAAGTACAAGGCCCTGAGTCCAAAGCCTAGTACTGCCAAAAAAAAAAAATCACAAAGTTGGTTTAAAAACAAAAAACACAAATAAAAGGATTTGTTATATATATGTGTGTGTGTGTGTGTGTGTGTGTGTGTGTATACACACACACACACACACACATATATTTTGGCCGGTCGTGGGGCTTGAACTCTGGGCCTGGGTGCTGTCCCTGCGCTCTTCAGCTCAAGGCGAGCGCTCTACCACTTGAGCTACAGCGCTACTTCTGGCTTTCTAGTAGTTTATTTGAGATAAGAGTCTCACAGACTGTCCTGCCTGGGCTGGCTTTGAACTGCGATCCTCAGATCTCAGCCTCTGAGTAGCTAGGCTTACAAGCGTGAGCCACCAGCACCTGGCTGTTGTATTACTTAAAAGAAATTTTTTTGGTCAGGCATGGGGCTTGAACTCAGGACCTGGGCACTGTCCCTGAGGTTTATCACTCAAAGCTCTACCACTTTGAGCCACAGTACCACTTCTGGTTTTCTGGGGGTTAATTGGAGATAAAAATCTCATGGACTTTCCTGCCTAGGTTGGCTTCAAACCATGATCCTCAGATCTTGGCCTCCTCAGAAGCTGGGATTACAGGTGTGAGCCACTGGCTCCCTGCTTGTTGTCCTACTCTTTCTTGTGCTTGGACTGACTCAGAACTTTTCCTGGGACCAAGTGTGGACCAAGGTCCTGGAGGTCCCCAGGGTCTGCTCCGCTCTCCACACTCCTGCCCTCTGCTCTCACCCCCCACCCCTCCTCGTGCTCCTCTCTTGCCCCAGCTGCCTGTCTCCTCAGGGCCCCTCCGAAATGCTGGGTATTTGCTAGCTTTATTCCTCAGCTTGCTACTTAACCTGCCTGGACCCCTCCCCTCATCATTGGCATGGCTCTTGTTTCCATACTCTTCTCCACCAGGTACAATCTGTCCCGATCTATTAAAAAGAGACAAAAACAACTGCAGCCACTTCTTCCCTCCTAAATAGCGAGGATTATAGGCGAGAGCCACTGGCACCTGGCTTACCTGCCTGTCTTCCCTCCCTCCCTCCCTCCCTCCCTCCCTCCCTCCCTTCCTCCTCCCTTTCATTTTTTCTTTGTCAGTCAGGGGGTTTGAATTCAGGGCCTGGGTGCTGTCCCTGAGCTTTTCTGCTCCAGGCTAGCACCCTACCACTTGAGCCACACCTCCATTTCCAATTTCTGGTGGTTAATTGGAAATAGGAATCTCACAGAGGCTGGGAATAAGAGTCTCACGGACTGTCCTGCCTGAGCTGGCTTTGAATCACCATCCTCAGATCTCAGCCTCCTGAGTAGCTAGGATGACAGGCGGGAGCCGCCGGCGCCCGGCAGTTCCTTGACTTTTTCATTCTGCTCATTTTCCCTCCAGTACTACATATCTTCCACCAGCCTACTGACGGACTATGTTAACACTAACTTCCCTTTCCCCTCTTTGAAATATAAGCTTTAAAAAGAAAGAGATTTCCTATTTTTAAAAAATCACTTTAAATGAGGTAAGCCAAGCTCAGAGACACAGACGGCTCATGTTTTCTCTCGTGTGGAAGCTAAATCTAGAATACACTGGGGCACAATAAATTACACAGGACTCTGGGCATTCACACACAGTGAGACCAAAGGAGGATACTCTTAGGGGAGGAACACAAAGACATAATTCCTAATATAAAGTAATATTTATCAGAATGAACTCCAGGAAATGAAAACAAGAGGTTTTTTCTTTGTTGCTGTTTCTGTTTTCATTTCGTCTGTTCGTTTATCTGTCTTTGGGAAAGTAAGGGGGAGGGCACAAAAATGGAGGGACAAAGGGTAGACCAGAGCAGCAGTGGCATGCGCTAGACTTTATGTTGAAAATGAACTGCACGCCTGGCGGGGACTGGGAGGGAGCGAGGGAAGGGGTGACCTTGTCCAAAAAGAAATGCATGCTTCACCTGACTTATGTAACTGTGACCCTTCCGTGCTTCACCTTTATAATAACAACTTTAAAAATAGGGAAATTGGGGCGGTGGGGAGGGAAGGGACGGTAGGGGAAAAACAAAGGAGGAGGTAACAATGCTCCATAGGAAATGGACTCATTCCCTTACTCATGTAACTGTAACCCCTCTGTACATTATTTTTACAATAAAAAAAACAAAAAAATAGAGAAAAAAGCAGATGTTTTTTTTTTTAAAAATCTGTGTTGTTCACTGAAAATTCCCAGATATTTGTTACCCAGCAAAACCTCTAAGAAACCAAAGGTCTAGACATAGAAAGGCCGCACTGAACCCACGCAGCCAGCCTACGCCTGGCTCCCACTCACAGAACTGATAACACGGTCTTCCACATGCACAGGACTCTCACCCCCTCTCCTCTTGGCTTCTTTATTTCTTGGTTGCTCATGGGGCTTGAACTTAGGGCCTGGGCACTGTCCCTGAGCTCTTGCTTAAGGCTAGCACTCTTCTACTTGAGCCACAGAGTCACTTTCAGTTTTCTAGTGGCTAATTGGAGATAAAAGTCTCATGGGAACTTTTCTGTCAGGCTGCTTTGAACAGAGATCATCAGATCACAGCTTCCTGAGTAACTAGGACTACAGGCATGAGCCACCAGTGCCTGCCTGCCTGCCTGCCTTCCATTCTTCCTTCCATTTTAGTGCCATTACTGCGGCTTGAACTCAGTGCTTTGTATTCTCACTTGGCCTTTTTGCTTAAGGCCGGTGTTCTGCCACTTGAGCCACACCTCCACGTCTGGATTTTTTTTTGGGGGTCCGGTCGTGGGGCCTGAACTCTGGGCCTGGGCGCTGTCCCTCAGCTCTTCAGCTCAAGGCTAGCTACCACTTGAGTCACAGCGCCACTTCCAGGTTTTTTCTTTTTTGCTTATGTGGTGCTGAGGAATCAAACCCAGGGCCTAGGTATGCAAGGCAAGCACTCTACCACTGAGCCACCTTCTCAGCCCAACGTCTGGATTTTTTTGCTGTAAGAGTCTCACAGACTTTCCTGCCTGGGCTGGCTTTGAACCTCATTCCTCAGATCTCAGCCTCCTGAGGAGCTAGGCTCACAGGTGTGAGCCACCAGCGCCCACTACAACTTTATCACTGACCAAGTACTTTCGAGAACATCGACCGGCCCTCCCAGCCAGCCAGCCCGGGGTTCCTACATAACGCTAGGTGGGGTAGGTGCGTGCTCTGAGCAGCAGTGCGCTGAGAAGCGGTGGCTTCCCAAAAGGAACTATGCTATTATGGGGTGGGACGGGGCCAGGCAAGCTGAGAAGAGAGTCTCCGGACCTCAAAGTTCTGAAATCCTTTCCTTTACCCCCAGCTGCCGCCCCAGCAGCCCCTGGGGACCGCATGCCTGCTGGAGAGTGACAGACCCGCGCACTGCCCCTCCACCCTCCCCAAACACCTGGCCTTTTAAAGAAGGAAATCAGGGTCCCTGGAGGCCTGTGCATTTAAGCTGATTTACCCTCAATTATCTCTTAAAACACACCCCAAAAATCTGCAGCAGATTGCTTCAAGCCCTGGGAATATAAATTCCAGAAAAGTTCCTGTTGCCGTCAAGTGTCTGCAGGAAATGTCAACGCACTGGAGGTGGTTTTCCTCAAATTACTTCTGTTAAATAAAAGGCGAGTTCTAGTCCAACTCAGCACGAGCCCTGGGCTTGGGGCTTTGCCTGCATGATGGTGGACACACTCGTGTGCACCCATGTAACGTGTGGAAAGCACACGTGGGAATCATCAGGGTGACACATCTCCCTGACCCTCACCTGGACACCCCAGTCTACAGGCCTCGGGAGGTTTGTGGCCTCCAGGACACCCACCTTGGTCTGCTTTCCCAGGTGCCACTGCGGGGGTGGCTGGGGCGGGGGGTGGAGAACCGGGAGATCCTGCTTGGAGCAGCAGCAGGTTCTAAATGAGGCAGATCGCAGGCTTCCTGGGGAGTAGTGGAAGTACCCATGCTGGAGAAGGGATGGGCCTGTGAGGCCTGCCTGTAGTCATGGATTTTGAGGTCAAAGCTGGGCTCGGCAGCTCCTCGTGTCGGCACACACTGCTTCCTTACTAGGCTTAGACTTCCCAGACAGCCAAGGAACCTCTCGAAGATGCCCCATGCGGGGACAAGGGAAGGGACAGGTGGGGCCTCGACCTGCACCCTTCTGCAGACCTTCACAACTAAGGCTGGTCGCGTCCCCTTCTAGCCCTCCCCTCCCCTCTACGACTCCCAGGCAGGTTGTCCATTGTCACCAGCAACCCTGCACTTTGGGGTCTCACTGCCCTGCCCAGTGCACCATGTCTCCTCTGTCTTGTCTTCTCCAGGCGTGGGCCCTGCATCTCTGCAGGCTGCATGGGGTGCCGACTCTGAGCCCACACTCTAGAAGCTTCTTTCTCAACTCTGGCACTGTTGGCCTTTGGGCAAGAAACTGGCCACTGAGCCCTGCTCTCTGCCCCAGGATGGCTCATGCACACCGGGTGATGGCGGAAGCATCGCTGGGCCCTTCGACCCCCACTATCCTGTGTGACAAACAATCCACACAGACCCTGACCCACGTCTCTGCACGGAGGAACCCTCCTGGGGTTTGAACTCCGGTCCCGGGCTCTGTCCTTGAGCTTTTTTGCTCATACGAACACTCTACTATTTCAGCCACAGTTCTATTTCTGGCTTTTCAGTGATTAGTTGGAGATAAGAGTCTCTCAGATTTTCCTGACTTGACTTCAAACTGCGATCCTCAGATCTCAGCCTCCTGAGCAGCAAGGATGACAGACGTGAGCTACTGGCGCCTGGTGGGCTGACAGGCTGACATGAGTTCAGTCTTCCAAATCTGACGCAGAGAAGCCCCACCCTGCCTGCCTGGCAGTGACGGGGGGGGGGAGGGGGGGAGTAGGGGCTGCGCAGGAGCAGCACGCAGCAGAGAAGCTGCTGAAGAGCAGAGGGGACTCCACCAAGTCCCCCCCACCCCCCCCGCTGGGGACGTGGTGTTTCTGGCTGCCTTTCCTCCTCCTCTGCTGACCCGTGTCAGCTCGGGCACTGGCGGGCCAGGTGAGTGTCCTTCAGCGAGGCTGAACCGGTCCATGAGGAAGGACACGAGGGGCGCTACAGCCCCCACAGGCGGCCAGGCCATTACTTGGCGTGGCTAGGCATGGTGGGCTCTGGGAGCCCCTGGGGACTGAGGGCACAGCCAGCCCTGGCTCGGCAGGTCTGGCCTGCATTTTGGGAAGGCAAGGGACAATCGGGGCCGGGCAGTCACAGACTGCCTGGACGTAAACCTAAGAACAGCGGCATTCCAGGGGCTCATGCCTGTGAGGCTGAAAAAGGGAGGATCACAGTTCCAGGTCCTCCTGGGGGAAAGCAGTCTGCAAGACACCACCTCAACAAAGGGGAGCTGAATCTTGCCTGTCATCCCAGCAACGGCAGGAAGCCAAAAACAGGCGGATCACAGTCCAAGAGCATACCCAGGAGGCAGTGAGACAGGACCCATGAAGTGGAAGTGTGCTTATGCGCCAGAGGACCTGTGAGGCATTGAGTTAGAGTGTGAGATCCTGAGTTCAAAACCCCAGTACAACAAGAAACAAAAACAAACAAGAATCCACGAGGCCACTTATGTGGCCTAAAGCAGTTGGGGCTGGAGGCTGGGTCCAGCCTGGCGGGCCTTGAGAAGACAAGTAGGGTGGAGGGTTAGAGCGCAGGGGAGCTGCGGAGGGGCGGAGGAAGGGAAAACCCCTGGCAGAAGAGATGGTGTCTCAGAGCAGTGCCACCGGTGCAAAGGGGGAGGACCTGTCTGCGCAGATGGCCATGGCTGGTCCTGGAGGCCCCGGGTCTCGGGGACCCCCCTCCCCAAGCCCACCCTGCTGGGTTCAGCCTGCTCCTAGCTTCCCCAGAGCGGCTCCCGGCACCCTGCGGGGCTCTCTCCAGGGCCCTGCCGGCTCAGCCTTGTATTTTTCCAATTCAAAACTTGATTTCGGGACTGGAGATGTAGCGCAGGGGCAGAGTCCTTGCTCATGACACGCTCAGAGGACCCTGGCTGTGGTTCCCTGCACTGAGCGTCCCATTTTAGCCACATGAGCCATGCCTCACGTCCCATTGTGCAGGGAGTTAGTGACTTGTGCTTCAGGAACTAAGACCCTCTTCCGTGCTGCCCTCCCCCCCCCAAGACCCCCCACCCCACCCCGGAACGGCAGAGCTCACTTTCAGCCCAAGACCTCAGGAAAGGACTATGGTGGAGGGGGCAGCGCCGGCTGTTCCCAGGAGACAGGGCACATGGGAGGGCTGCCTGCAGGTGCCCAGAGGTGATCGGATGGTTTGGCAGTAGAAGAGGCCAATTCCCTAGGAGTTCTAAGGTCTAGGCCAAGGTGGGAGGCTGGGAGATTCTCCGTTACCATAGCAACAGCTGAAGATGGCAGAGGCTTGGGGATGCGGAGCCCTCCTGACAGGGCAGCTGTGGGAGGGAGACCCAGAGCCCCTGCTGCTCTGAGAAGCTCAGGGGGCAGCAGGCCACCTCAGGTCATGGTGCAGACTGTGAGGCCCGAAGTAGCATGAAAGATCCTGGGCTTGTCTCAGAAACAGCTGTCAGAGTCACCTCAGCACCCCCAGCCCAGTCTCTACTTCCTCATTCCTCGCCTGTTCATTCCAGAAATACTTTTCCATTCTGTGCAGCAAAGCACCCAGGCTGAGCATGCGCCCTTCCATGGCGCTGGACCCCCTCCAGCCTTAGAGCTGAGTTTTCTTCTAAGTAAGAGACTGGGGTAAGGAAGGCCGGTGGTGAAATGGGGCTTGGAGGGGAAATGGAGGCAAGAAGAGGCAAAAGCACAGCGTGGCCGCGCCTTTGAGGACCCCGACAATGAACCTTAAATTCAGCATGGGCGAGAGATGCCGCGGGACTTATTCCTGGAAAGCGAGATGCAGAACAAAGAGCAATTAGCCTGGGGAAAGGGAAAGGACAGGTGTTGGGGTGGGAGGAACTGTGCGTGAGGGCCTTGAGCAAAGGCTGCAGCTTGCAGCCCATAAGGAACTGCCAGGCCTCAGGGAGCCTGGGCCTGCTCTGGTAGGTCGGGGGTAGGTGGCTGGTACAGTGTCCCAGGAGAAGACCAAGAGTGGCACGGCTAGGTGGCTCACATGGGGACTAAGAAGTTGATGCAGCTGGGTGCCAGCGGCTCATACCTGTAGTCCTAGCTTCTGAGGAGGCTGAGATCTGAGGATCAAGGTTCAAGACCAGCCTGGACAGGAAAGTCTGTGAGACTTTTATCTCTAATTAACCAGCAAAAAGCCAAAAGTGGAGCTGTGGCTCAAGTGGTTAAAGTGCCAGCCTTGAGTGAAGAAGCCAAGCAAGAGCATGAGCACCCATATTAGCACACGTGCGTGCATGTACACACACACACACACACACACGCACACATGCGCGCACGCGCGTTGATGGAATGTGGGCAATAAAGCCCAATCGAAGGGTTTGGTGATTTTCCCGAGGGAGTTATAAGGAGTGGGACAGTGTCAAAGGACACTTCCAGGTCTGCCCAGCAGTGTGGCTGGCCTGCCCCCGCGGCTCGTCTTCATGCATTCACAAGGAAATGTCGACTCCATTTCCCAAGCTCTAGAACAATCCCTCTGCGCCCCCCCCCACACCCTTTGCCCTGTAGGGAGGAGGCTCTGTCTGACACGGCAGGAAGGGTCTGACGCTGGTCAGACAAGTCCCTCTCCTGGGAAGTGGGGAGCAAAGGGATGAGGCCAGGTCTGCCTCCCCCTGCTTAGCCCTGCGCTTCTGGGAAAACGAGCAAAGGAAAGGCTGTCTGCTCCCATCCTATGTCCCGAGCCGGGACACAGGGCTGCCTCTCTTAGTCCACTTTCCCCTGCATGAATCCCTCCCCAGGCTCTCAGCCTGGCTGCCACCAAGTCCGGAATCTAAAGGGTAAGGAGTAAGGACTGTCCTCATGCCCAGATTCAGGGCATTGCTGGGCATGCGTGCTGATGCAACTCGTATTTCCTGTGAGGCCATCGCTCCAACTCAGAGACTGACTCTCCATGTTAGACGAACCTTCCTGCGGCTCCCTGTAAGTCAGTCAGCCGGCTGTAAATATGACTGTAGTGTCTCCTGAAGGGAGCAGCGCCTGCCCCTGGTTGCCCTGCAATTGATGGTGGGATTAAGCAAGAGGCGCGGCGCGGTATTTGTGGGGCTGGTGGGTATTTGTGGGGCTGGTGGGTATTTGTGGGGCTGGTGGGTATTTGTGGGGCTGGTGGG
>NW_012267317.1:3599909-3605832 GCF_000151885.1 Dipodomys ordii | reverse complement strand
TGTGGGGCTGGTGGGTATTTGTGGGGCTGGTGGGTATTTGTGGGGCTGGTGGGTATTTGTGGGGCTGGTGGGTATTTGTGGGGCTGGTGGGTATTGCTCCAGGACTTGTCTTAGCCCTAGGAGACTGCTGGGCCATGGCTGAGGTCATCGCCTCACTCTGCCCTCTGCATTCCCTGTCTGTCATTCAGCAGGGCCGGGCGGGCGGGTGGAGGAATCGCGGTGCTTTGACAGAGTGGTTTGCTTTGCGTCTTCAGGATGGGGTAGGCAGGGTGGAAGGAGCTCAGGCCACATCTTGTGCACTAGCCTCCTTTGGCTACCACAGGATTCCCTCCCCCAGCCCCCATCCGCATCCCCCAGACCCCCTCAGGCTCCATTCCCCGGCCTGGAATCTTTTTTTGTTGTTGTGTTTGGTCATGGGGCCTGAACTGTGGGCTTGGGCGCTGTCCCTCAGCATTTCGTCTGGGGCTAGCGCTCTACTTGAGCCACAGCGCCACTTCTGGCTTTTTTGTTTATGTGGTGCTGAGGAATCGAACCCAGGGCCTCATGCATGCAAGGCAAACACTCTAACACTGAGCCACCTTTCCAGCCCCTCAAGCCTGGAATCTTAAGTCCTTTGTCCCCTGTCATCCTCTCTCTCTCTACTTCTCCCTCACAGTCCATGCTGTGAGGGCTCAGAATGTTCTTCCGCCTGGGGAAATCTTTTCACCTGGAGGATGATCCAGGGAAGTTGTAAATTCTAGTAAAGGCCTGAGAGGGCACATGTTCTTCATTGTGTATGTGTGCCAGTATGGGGATTTGAACTCAGGACCTCACCATCTTGCTTGGCGTTTTTACTCCAAGCTGGTACTCTACCACTGAGCCACAGCTCTACTTGCAGCTTTTGGCTGGCTTATTGGAGATAAGAGTCTCACAGACTTTTGCGCAAAGGCTGGCTGTGAACTACGAGGCTCAGATCTCAGCCTCTCGAGTAGCTAGGATGACAGGCGTGTACCACCAGCGCCCGGAGGGGGGCGCGTTCTGCAGCCATGTTCTTAAATTCTCAGGAAGTAAGCTTAGGTGACAAAGAACCGGCTCACGCCGGGAAGCAGATGAACAGAACGGACGTTCACGAGCTGACAGGAGCCACAGCCCTCTCACTTGGTCTCTAGAAGTCACCAACGCTTCCTCATCTTACCACCAGGAGACACTGGGGACAATAGCCACAGTCCCCCCCTCCCCCATGTCCCTCTGTCAGGAGCAGTCAGTGGCCACAAGCTAGCGCCTCTGCCGCCCTAACTTGAGAGGTTTTCGAACCCCACCGATGCCCGGAACCCTTCGCTCATCCACTCATCCAATCCAGCGGCTCAGCCCCTGCCACCCACACCTCCAGCTCATTCCCCCAGCTCTGCAATAACGCTCCTGAACACCCAGCTCTCCTTGCAATCACACCATGCGTGAGTGAGAGCGAGCACGCAGGGCCTGCCGCGGTCTGCAGCTGCCTCAGGGAGCACCTCGTCTGGACAGCCAACGGGGCAGGTTAGCATCCCAGTGCACACGCAGAAGCCCTGGCCAGCAAGAGCTGGCCACCGTGGCCTCCGTGAAGCCTGGTTCTACACAAACAGGACTCTAAAATCACATGCCCATTGCCCCCATGCGTCATACTCCATCCCTCAGGTGGCTGGTGCACCGGGCTCTCCGGGGGCCACACTGGGACCAGGGGTCACTAGGAGGTGCCCATGACCCCTAACTCCCCTTCCAGACCTGTCCCCTCCCCTCTCCTCCGTGCTCCATTCCCTCTGCTTGGCCATTCACCTGCTGCCGCTGCGAGCCACTGTGGGACCTGGCGGGTGCACTCTCCGGAGGGCTGCGTTTCCCAGGCCAACTCCGCTGCATTCTCAGCCTTCCACTCCGCCTCCTTTCAACCTGGCCTCTCCCTTCAACCTGGCCTCCCCCTTCAGACCTCCCAGAACTTTAAAATGCCTGAGTTGGAGGGCGTGGGTGGACTCAGGGAACACACTATTGAACCCTATTTTCTTTGGGATTCCCCACAAAAAGCCAATCCCGCAGAGGGAAGGAATCGGAAGAATCCTCGTTTGGGAGCCCTGACTGACTTTTCTGCAGGCCTTGGCCTGGGGCTCTCTGCAGGTCCACATTGTTCCTGTTTCCATGGTGACTGGAGCTTCCTGCCACCTTGTGTGGCTCTAATCCTCCGGGGCTGGGCCAGGCTTCCCTGGCAGCCAGAAAGCCGCAGCATTTTGTCTGGAGGCCAGCTAAGGCGGGAGGGGGGGCGCAGGGGTTGTGCTAGCCGGAGGATCGCTTGTGAGGATGGATTCACGGAGACAGGCTGCGTCCCGTCCACCTGCGCCCTCGGAAGCAGGTCTCCCAGGCCTCTCTCCAGAGAATCCCTTCAAACTGCTCTTTGATTTGTGTGCTGGTACTGGGCCTTGAACTCAAGATTTGGGCTCCGTCCCTTAGCTTTTTCACTTAAGGCTGACAGTCTCCCACTAGAACCACACCTTCACGTCTGGCTTGTTTTCTTTTCTTTTCTTCCTTTTTTTTTTTTGCTGGTTCATTAGAGAAAAGTCTCACAGACTTTCCTACCTGGTCTGGCTTCAAACTGGGATCCTCAGATCTCAGCCTCCTAAGTAGCTAATGAGATGACAGGTGTGAGCCACCAGCTCCTGGTTTGCCTCTTTTTGTTCAGTCATGGGGCTTGAACTCTGGGCTTTTCAGCTCAAGGAGAGCACTCTCCACTTGAGCCACAGTGCCACTTCCGCTTTTCTGGTGGTTAATTGGAGATAAGAGTCTCACAGACTTTACTGCCTGGACTGGCTTTGAACTGTGATCCTTGGATCTCAGCCTCCTGAGTAGCTAGGATGACAGGCATGAACTACTAGCGCCCAGCACGTCTGTTCTTGATTTGCTATTCTGATACCCAGCTCCTCAGAGCAAGGCCTGCTCCCTCTGTAGAGCCTCCTGGAGCCCCCAAGCATGGCTAGGAGGAGTCTGGGCACCTTTTCCATCCTAAGCCCCAGCATGTCCTTCTGAGCCGGGGGCGCTGCTGAGGGACCGGCCAGGCTAAACTCCTCCTCTTTGGGGAAGAGGCTCAAAAGGGTCTGACTGAGCATCAGCCTGAGACGGTGCGTCTGAACTCTCTGCCAGTCGGGTCACAGGGCAGAGCCACAGCCACCCCTCCCGTGAGGAACATATCCCAGCCTGAGCTGGGCCCGGTTTGCACACATCTGTAGGTTTTCAAGCCCAAGCTGTGCCAGGGAATCTACAGATTCCTCCCACTTAGCTGAGAGGAAATGTGCATGTACACACATGTGCATGCACACATATACATGTGAGTGTGTGCACACAGATGCATATGTATGTGTGCGTGTGCGTGCATGCCCGTGCATGTGTGCTTGGAGACAGGTGCACATGAGGGTGCTTTTCCCTGGGTGAGGAGAGAGATGGGTGTGTCTGGGTGAGTATAGATGGGAGGACATGGAAGAAGCCAGAGCCCCAGCCCATTTTCTCCTGCGCTCCAATAACTTGGCCTCTGATTGGCTTATTCCTGACTTAGAGTGGTTCTGAGAGGCAGGACCTAGGGATGCCAGGAGGTGACATTCACAAGAGGCAGCGCAGTGTGGAAGGAGGGACGTGGCTGAGGGTCAGGGAGGAGCTGAGCCGTGGGGGTGGAGTGAGGGAGTGAGGGAGGCGCGGCGTGGACGCCAGGTCCGGCAGGGACCAGCCTTGCGGAGGGCCTGGGGGGCCGGCTCTCGGTCGTCTGAGCTGCCGCTTCTGGCTGGTGGTGAGGAGGCACCTACCTGTACCACGCTGGGTGGGAGCTGAAGGCCTGGAGTCATAGGTGGCTGGGTCCTGCGACCGGGGCGTCATCCAGGGCCGCCTCGGTGCCAGGCACAGAGCCCGGGGCGCCCGCGGCACCAAGGCCCATGGTGAGGAGGATCTGAAAGGAAAGGGCTGTGGGAGACGTGCCTGGGCCCTGGGGCAGCATGGAAAGGACCTCGGGAAGCAAGCAAGGACGCTCCACTCCCCAGAAAGGAGGTCTGAAAAGGCAGCAGGACGCTGGCCAGGAAGGCCCGGACCCAGGGCCAGTGAGGGCCACCCGCAGGCCCGGGGAACCCCAGAAAGGGCATCAACAGGCAAGTGTGTGTCAGATGTGGTGAAAACCGTCGGGGGGTCCTGCAGGATGGAGGATTAGAAGGATGGACCCCAAGACAGGGCCAGGCAGGTTTAAGGAGTTCGCTGGGCTTGGAGGTGAAGGAGACCCTAGCCTGCAGGGTGACTGGATGGTGTAAGGTCACCCCAGGGCTGGAGGGAGGCCCTGGTCACAGCCTCCCTGTTTTGCCCCAACCTCCCTACATCCTCCCCCCCAACCCCAGGGCTTTGGGCTGGGCTCAGTCCCACACTTCTGGAGTCCTCGGGTATGGGGTAGGGCTTGGGACAAGTCAGGGTCACACACAGCATGTGGGAAGAGAGATGGCCATGTGGGAGGGAAGAAAGGAAGGGCAGAGGAAGCTAGCCTGGGTGGGCGCTGGGCAGCCTTCCTGCCCTTCCCTGTGGCATGAGGGCGAAGGTGCCCGCAGGAGAGGCCCGGCTCCAGACCAGGGAGGGAGGCACGGGACCAAGGGACAACCCGAGTTCCAGAGGGTGGTCCTGGGAGATGGAGCCCTGGAGGGCGGGAGCAGGCAGGGGAGGAGGAGGGTACTATGGGAAGGAGGGAGGACAGCAGATGGGGGAGTGGGAGGATGCTAGGAGGAGCAGGAGGGAGGTGCCAGGAGAGGGAGGAGAGCGTGCCAGACAGAGGAAGAGGGGAAGCGCCAGGCAGCAGGTGGCAGACGGGGAAGGCAGGG
Source organism: Dipodomys ordii (assembly GCF_000151885.1). Classification (NCBI taxonomy): domain Eukaryota; kingdom Metazoa; phylum Chordata; class Mammalia; order Rodentia; family Heteromyidae; genus Dipodomys; species Dipodomys ordii. Next base: position 3,600,991 of record NW_012267317.1, on the reverse strand, counting down.
AGGTGAGGGGCAGGGAGGTGAGGGGCAGAGGAAGGCCCAGGTGGGGGGCAGAGGGGATGGCCGCAGCCAGGGAGCAGGGGCGGAGGTGGGCCGGAGCTGGGTGGGACTTTGCCAGCCAGGGAGGGAGGTAAGAGGAAGAGGTACCAGGTTGGAGCCATGCCAGATGGGGTGGTAGTGAAAAAAGTGGGGGGCACACCAGAAAAGGAGGAGGGGAGGAAAATGCCAGGAAGGGAGGAGGGGATAGGCCAGATAAAGGGAAGATGCCAAGCAGGGTGAGGAGGATGCCAGGTGGGGGAGGAGGATTCCAGGCAAGGAGTAGAGGGGTGACAGGCAGAGGGATGAGGTACCAGTCAGGGGAGGAGGGAGGAAGGATGCCAGGCAGGGGAGGAGGATGAGAGTACAGGCAGGGGAGGAGGGAGGAAGGATGCCAGGCAGGGGAGGAGGGTGAGAGTACAGGCAGGGGAGGAGGGAGGAGGGATGCCAGGCAGGGGAGGAGGGATGCCAGGCAGGGGAGGAGGAGGGAGGAGGGATGCCAGGCAGGGGAGGAGGGATGCCAGGCAGGGGAGGAGGAGGGATGAGGGTACCGGGCAGGGGAGGAGGGATGCCAGGCAGGGGAGGAGGGATGACAGGCAGGGGAGGAGGAGGGATGAGGGTACCGGGCAGGGGAGGAGGGATGCCAGGCAGGGGAGGAGGATGAGAGTACAGGCAGGGGAGGAGGGAGGAGGGATACCAGGCAGGGGAGGAGGGATGCCAGGCAGGGGAGGAGGGTGAGAGCACAGGCAGGGGAGGAGGGAGGAGGGATGCCAGGCAGGGGAGGAGGGATGCCAGGCAGGGGAGGAGGGATGCCAGGGGGGATGAGGGATGAGGGTACCAGCCAGGGGAGGAGGGATGCCAGGCAGGGGAGGAGGAGGGATGAGGGTACCGGGCAGGGGAGGAGGAGTGCCAGGCAGGGGAGGAAGGATGAGAGCACAGGCAGGGGAGGAGGAGTGCCAGGCAAGGGAGGAAGGATGAGGGATGCCAGATGGGGGTACCAGGCAAGGATGGAGGGGTGCCAGGCAAGGGAGGAAGGAGGAGGGATGGGG
>NW_012267317.1:3587133-3598766 GCF_000151885.1 Dipodomys ordii | reverse complement strand
CCCCCCCAGCTCCTGGAGACCTGGCACATGACGCCCCCCCTGCTGTGCGCCCCCCATGACACCCCTGGCCCCTGGGCTGTGCAGGACACCCTCCCAGGGATGGAGGTCTCCAGGGAACCTCTGAAGGAGTCCCTTCCCATCCTAGGGCTACTTCTTGCCGTCCCCACTCAAACCCTCAGAACCTGGCTGTCACAGGCCTCAACACCAGCCTTCAGAGTCCAAGATCAGACAAAGACCAGAGAGAGCGAGCAGCCCACTTGGAAGGGCAGCAGCAGGGGAGTGTAAGCCCCCTAGCACCGGCCAGGAGGTTCGTCGGCCCCAGGAAGAGGCAAGAGATCAGGGAGCTTAGGTACAGGCAGAGGCCAAGGTTGTATGCTGCCCACAAGACCCCCCCTCCCATTCCCACCCCCCACACACAGCAGAGGTCAAACAACCCCGTTCCCTCTGTAAGCATTTAAGGTTCTGGTCTGGGCTGTCCTGACATGGTGGACACAAACTTGCAGCTTTTCCATCCACTGTCTTATTTTTATTTTTTGCCAGTTCTGGGGCTTGAACTTAGGGCCTGGGCACTGCCCCTGAGCTTCTTTTGCTCAAGGCTAGCCCTCTACCACTTGAGCCACAATGCCACTTCCAGCCTTTTCTGTGTATGTGGTACTGAGCAATTGTACCCAGGGCTTCATGCATGCTAGGCAAGCACCATACCGCTAAGCCACATTCCCGCCCCACTATTGTGTTTTTAGTTGCTATGTTTTATCATTGTTTGTGTGTGTGTGTGTGTGTGTGTGTGTGTGTGTGTGTGTGTGTGTGTGCACACGCACGTGCGCGCATGTGTGTGCCAGTCCTAGAGCTTGAACTCAGGATCTGGGCACTGTTACTGACATTTTTGCTCAAGGATAGCACTCTACCACTTGAGCCATAGCTCCACTTCTGGCTTTTTTGGTGCCTAATTGGAGGTAAGATTCTCATGCACTTTCCTGTCTGGGCAGGCTTTGAGCTAAGATCTTCAGATCTCAGCCTCCTGTGTAGGTAGGATTATAGGCGTGAGCCACCAGATCCTGGCTCAGGAACTTCTTACGCCTGGGCTGGCCTTGAACCATGACACCTTGATTTCCAACTCTGAAGTAGCTAAAATTATAGGCTTGAGTCACCGCTCCCAGCTAGGTAGCTCCTTTCTTTTTAGTCCTGAATGGTTCCATTGTATAGATCTACCACAGTAATAATTATCTTTTAATAAATGTTTGCTTGCTTATTTTTCTATGTAATTATCATCAAGACAGCTCCAAACTCTTGGCTGACTCTTAAACTCCTCTCAGAGTATTTGGCTTCAACAGTCTGTTCCGAGGCCTTCTGGTTGTCCTGTCTTGGAGGGTTTCTTTGTAATAATCTTGGGAATTCCTTTTACTTCTCTTCTGTTCATTTATTCATCCTTGTGGGCATTATCTCTTTTTTTCTATTTTTTTTTGTCAGTTATGGGTCTTGAACTCTGGGCCTTGGCTCTTCAGCTCAAGGCTAGTGCTCTACCACTTAAGCCACAGTGCCACTTATGGTTTTCTGGTGGTTAATTGGTGAGAAGAGTCTCACGGATTTTCCTGCCCAGACTGGCTTTGAACCGTGATCCTCAAATCTCAGACTCCTCAGTAGCTAGGATTACAGTTGTGAGCCCTAGGCACGGGCTTGAGCATTAATTTAAACATTGGAATTCAATGGTAGGCAGAAGGAACCAGAGTTTCTGCCCCCTTGGACTTTATCACCAAGTGGGAGAGACAGACAAACCAATAAGGAGAGTATATGGATGTTTATTCCAGGTCTGCAAAACTGGTGCTAAACTCAACATTCAATCAGTACAGTCTGCCACATTAACTACTAAAGAAAAATCACAGGATCCCATCAACAAATGCAGGAGACCTTCAACAATTTCCAACAACAATAACAAAAATGCTCAGAAAGAAACAGGGAGAGAGGGAGCTTCCTCAACCCCACAAAGGTGTCTGTGCGTCACCTTGAGCTGACATCACAATTGTAACAGAAGGAAGATTTTCCCTCTAAGATCAGGAAAGAGCATGAATGTCTATTTACAATACTTTTACTCTGTTTGCTGCTAGAAGTTGAAGCCAATGCAATAAGGCAAGAAAAGGAAACAAAAGGCACAGAGACCATGAAGAAGAAGTAAAGGGGTATGTATTCGACACCATGATTATCTACATAGCACAGTTCAGTAGGGCCAGGCATGGGTGGCTTAGACCTGTAATTCTAGCTACTTAGGAGGGGAAATCAGAAGCCTCATGGCTCTAGGAAAGCCTGGGCAAAAGTAACATTCGTAGCATAAAAAACTGAATGTCAGCCGGGTGCCAGTAGCTCATGCCTATAATCCTAGCCACTCAGGAGCCTGAGACCTGAAGATCGTGGTTCAAAGCCAGCCCAGGCAGGAAAAGTCTGTGAGACTCTTATCTCCTGAAAGTGGTGCTGTAGCTCAAGTGGTAGAGCGCTAGCCTTGGGCTGGAGCTGAAGAGCTGAGGGACAGCATCTAGGCCCAGAGTTCAGGCCCCACAACCGGACCCCCCCCAAAAAAAAAGAAGTTAAAAAGATGGGGGCTCAGAAGGTGGCTCAGTGGTAGAGTGCTTGCCTTGCATGCATGAGGCCCTGGGTTCCATTCCTCAGCACCATATAAGCAAAAAGAAAAAAAAGCCAGAAGTGGCACTGTGGCTCAAGTGGTAGAGCGCTAGCCTTGAGCTGAAGAGCTGAGGGACAGCGCCCAGGCCCAGAGTTCAGGCCCCACGACCGGCAAAAACAAAACAAAACTCCAAAACTGAATGTGGTGGCTTACACCATATATATATATATATATATAAATATACATATAGACATATATTTATGACTGTCCTGGTCAAAAAGCGACACCCTATCTCAAAAATAATCAGAGCAAAAAAGGCAGGAGACATGGATCAAGTGGTACAGTACTGACACTGTGAGTGTGAAGCCTGGTGAACCCTAGTGCTGAAAACAAGAAAGGAAGAGGAAAAGGAAATCCCAGGAAGTTTACAAAAATCTTCTTACAACTAATTTAGGAAAGGGTTATAAGAGGATACAAAGGCCAGGGACTGCTGACTCACACCTGTAATCCTAGCTACTCTGGAGGATGAGATCTGAGGATCAAGGTTTGAAGCCAGCCTGAGCTGGTTTCCAAAAGCTGGGAATGAAGCTGTGGCTCAAGTGGTAGAGTACAAGGCTTGAGCAAAGGCATCTCAGAGACAGTGTCCAAGCCCTGGCTGTAAGCCCCACGAGCAGTTCAAACAAACAAAAAAGAATATAAAAATTCCTTGTATTTCTACATCTTAGCAGAATTTTGTGAATTTTGGTGACCTAGTGGACACTGAATCAAAAATGTAATTCCATGTGCAACTTTCGGTAAAATGGAAATACTTGGTGCAAGTCTAACAAAACGAGTGCAGGATGCAGCAGTAATGAAAGGTGAAGAAACATGAGCAGAGAGACAGAGCAAGCTAGGGGAAAAGGATTCCATGTCGCAAACGTATTCATCCTCCAAAAATGCGTGCACCCCTAGGGTTAAGCCAATTCTCATCAAAATCCCACATGTTTTTGTAGGAAAAAAAAAAGAGAGAAAACTATTCGAAACTCAATATGAAAAACAGTGCCAAAGAAATGTGAGTCTGTGTGTGTGTATGTTGGTCCTGGGGCTTGAACTCAAGGCCTAGATGCTGTCCCTGAGCTCTTTCTACAACTTGAACCACAGCTCCACTTCTAGCTTTTTGGTGGTTAATTAAACATAAGAATCACACCAATTTTTTTGCTTAGAAATGGCTTTGAACCATGAGCCTCATATCTCAGCCTCCTGAGTAGCTAGGATTACAAGTGTGAGCCACCAGTGCCTGGCTTGGACGTTTTTTTTGTTTGTTTGTTTGTTTTTTGGTCATGGGGCCTGAACTCTGAGCCTGGGTGCTGTCCCTCAGCTCTTCAGCTCAAGGCTAGAGCTCTACCACTTGAGCCTCAGCACCACTTCCGACTTTTTCTGCTTATGTGGTACTGAGGAATCAAACCCAGGGCCCCATGCATGCAAGACAAGCACTCTACCAATAAGCAACCTTGTTAGCCCCATATTTTTGAAGCAGAAGAAAGAAGCAAGCCAGGCAGCGGTGGCTCATGCCTGTAATCCTAGCTACTCAGGAGGCTGAGATCTGAGGATCGTGGTTCAAATCCAGCCCGGGAAGGAAAGTCCGTGAGACCCTTATCTCCAATTAACCACCAGAAAATTGGAAGTGGCACTGTGGCTCAAGTGGTAGAGTGCTAGCCTTGAGTTGAAGAGCTGAGGGACAGCACCTAGGCCCAGAGTTCAAGACCCATGACCAACAGAAAGAAAGAAAGAGAGAGAGAGAAAGAAAAAGAAAGAGAGAAAGAGAGAGAGAGAAAGGAAAAGGAAGGAAGCAAGCAACAGGAGTTACCATAGTCTAAGCTAAAGCTTAATGTACAGCCACAGCCATCAAGATCATGTGTCATTGGCAGAGGGACAGACACACAGATGAATGGGAGAGAACAGAAAACCCAGAAATAGGCCCAAGCAGATACGCCAAACTGAGTTTTGACAAAGGTCCAGAAGCAATTCAGTGGAAGGAAGATGACCTTTCAGCAGTCAGAGCTGGAACAACCAGACATGCACAGGAAACGCAGAACTCCACCAAACTCATCTCATTAAAAAAAAAAAAAAAAAAAGGCTGAGAATGGAGACAAACGTAAGTGGCTAAGCTAAAACCATGAAACATGGAGACACATTTCACACAAGAGATTTTCATCTTTGGAGAGTTCCTAGACTTGGCTGTGTGCTGGTGGCTCAGGCCTGGACTGAGCCACTTGGAGGCTGAGAATGGGGGCATTGTGGTTGGAAGGTAACCCAGGCAGAAGGGTTATTTATTTATTTGTTTTTGGTTGGTCGTGGGTCTTGAACTCTGGGCCTGGGAACTGTCCCTCAACTCTTTAGCTCATGGTTAGCACTTTACCACTTGAGCCACAGCGCCACTTCCAGTTTTCTGAGTGGTTTATTGGAGATGAGTCTCATGGATTTTTCTGCCTGGGCTGGCTTTGAACTACGATCCTCAGATCTCAGCCTCTTGAGTAGCTAGGATTACAGGCAGAAGCCAGAAAGGTTATTGAGACCCACTTCTTAACCCATAGCTGGGTGAAGTGGCATATTCCAGTCATCCTGAGGTACTTGGGAGGCTAAGATCGGGAGAATCAAGGTTCTAGGCCAGCCCAGGGAGAAGTCCAAGAGACTACTACCCTACAGAAGGGTAGCTGGACCTGTTGGCACAAGCCCATGATCACACTGTGACAGGGTCTTAAGGAAGGTGAATCAAAGCTCAGACACATGTTTGATGAGATGTGAGACCCTGTCCTAAAAAGCAATGAGTGAAGGCCAACTGCCAGTAGCTTCTGCCTGTCATCCCAGCTACTCAGGAGGCTGAGATCTGAGGATGGCAGTTCAAAGCCAGCCTGGGCAGGAAAGTCTGTGACACTCTGATCTCCAGTGAACCACCAGAAAACTGGAAGTGGTGCTGTGGCTCAAGTGGTAGAGCGCTTGCCTTGAGCTGAAGAGCTGAGGGACAGCGCCCGTGCCCAGAGTTCAGGCCCCATGACCGGCATGGGCAGTGCGCATGGGCAGTGGCCACGAGCCGCACCTGGCCGAGCCGCACTGTCAACTGCTGGCTGGTGGAGACGCGGTGGAGCTGGGTAGAGATGCGGAAAGGCAGCTCGGCATGCAGCTCGGCACACACACTGCTGGAGATGCAAATGGTGCAGCACTTGGAGGAAGAACTTGGCAGTGCCTTAGAACACACGTTTGAACCCAGCGTCTGCAATCCTGGGCTTTTATCCCAGGGTAATGAAATCTCACACTCAAGCAAAAACCTGTAGCTGGGTGTCCACTGCGGCTTTGGTTACGACAGCCCCGAACATTTTCCATCCCCACCCCCTTCAGTGGCTGGAGGCTGCACACCCGCAGCGTGGAACATTACTCAGCAGTTAAAAGGAATGTGTTCTCAACGCACACGACCCCAGGGGGGAAATCGCAAAATAATCAATAGATTATTTTAGTCTTGGGAGTTAATTGAAAGTGTGGGGGGAAAAAAGCCAATCTCAAAATGCTCCACACTGCACATTTCCATTTATATAACATGGCAAATTTATAGAGATGGAGAACAGGTTATCGTGTGCCAGGACGGGGAGGGGAGAAGAAGGGAGATGGGTAATGGAAAAGTCTAGAATTTGCACTGTGGATCTAGGCTCATCACAGTGCCTGAAGACTGGGCCACACCTGTGACCAGAACCTGTAAATATTACCTGGAGCTACAAGAGAAGTCTGTCCTGGAGCACCAGAGTGCCATCACAAGAACCACAGTGAAAGGAGCCAGGCGGAGCAGCGGCTCACGCCTGCCATCCCCGCTACTCAGGAGGACTGCAGCTGGAGGCGAGCCTGTGTATAATTATTGGGACCCCATCTCAGTACGTAAGCTGGCTGTGGTGATGTGTCTGGCACCCAAGCTACCCAGGGTTCTTGTTTTCTACACAGATTATTCTGACACAGGGCCTTGCTTCCTGCCTGGGCGTGGGCCTGGACCAGCAGGAGCCGCCACACCCAGCCTCTTTCCATTGAGATGAGCCTTGAACTGCTGTGATCCTCAAGATCTCAGCTTCCCAAAGCACAGAGGCATGAGCCACCAGGACTGGAAAAACAGAACAAAACCCCACAACACAACAAAGCAAAGCTCCTCTGGGGTGAAGAGATTTGAGGGGCCCCTTTCGGCTTGCTGAGCAGGCGGAGGTCCTGGCAAACATGGGGGTGTTCCCCCCCCCATGCCCCTGGTCACGTGCATCTCTTCACCAGGCTGTTCATCTGTACCCTTCTATTTATTGTTTAAATTGTGAGATAGGATTTCACTATGGACTCCGGCTGGCCTCGAACTCACCGTCCTCCGGCCTCATCCTCCATGGTGTCAGGATGACGGCTCCGTTGGCATGCTTGTTAACACAAGGGTGTATGGAAGGAGGTACTTCTCCAAGTTATTATTATTATTATTATTATTGCCAGTCCTGGGGCCTGAACTCTGGGCCTGGGCGCTGTCCCTCAGCTCTTCAGCTCAAAGCTAGCGCTCTACCACTTGAGCCACAGCACCACTTCCGGCTTTTTCTGTGTATGTGGTACTGAGGAATCGAACCCAGGGCTTCATGCATGCTAGGCAAGCGCTCTACCACTGAGCACTCCCCCAGGTTCTGTGAGCCCTTCTAGAGAAGGACCAAGGCCATAGAGTGAAGATTCAGGCGCCCTGACTTAGAGCTGTCAGGGGGTACAGAGATGGCTGGGGGGTTTGTGGTGAGCATCTGAAGCCGGGCTGAGCGCTTAGCCCAGAATTTCATTCCTGTCCAGCCCCGGGGGTGTTCTGAGCTGAACCCCGCCCCCCACATTCACCGTGCTGGGGCCCGGTGAGCGACTGTGTGTGAGGCAAAGCATTTTTCCCAGTCAAATAACCAGAGAGTTCTTTGGTGAATGAGGGAGGGCATTCCTGCTTTGTTGACTCTTCTGTACCCCCAAAACCATTGTTGCCAGTCTTCTTCCTTCCAATCCCCCCCAGCCTATGCCCAGGCTTCTTCCTTCCAATCCCCCCAGCCTATGCCCAGGCTCATCTGACAGCAGTGCACTGCAGGTCCCTCGGGGGGCTGTCGCGGAGGACCTGAGAGGTCTCTGGGGACCCAGCACCAGCCGTGGCAGCCGTGGCCTGGGCTTCTGAGATCCAGCCCAGCCCTGCAGGACTCTGTCCGTCCGCTTTTGACAGGCTGCCCCCACCCTCCCCTTCCCAAACGGACCGGGCTGTAAGTGGCACTGGGCAGCATCAGGCAAGCGGCCGCTGTGGGTGCTGTGGTGGGAGAACTCCCAGGCCACAGCCTTTTGCCATCATGGCTTCCTTGGTTGGAGCGGAGGCTGTGTGGTTACCATGACAATAAATGGGGCATCCTGCAAATCTTCAGAGTGGTGCTGGCAGAAGCAGGGCCTTGGGGAACAGGAGGGCGGCAGCTCCGAGGCTGCAGGAGTGGGCAGGGACTGCCTTGGTCTCTGGGCAGCGAAGCACTGGGTCTCAGTGTTGGTGTTTGCACCTGTTCGAATCCCGGTGATTATCCAGAGAAAGTACTGAGAAAGGCTTGGAGGGGGGGGCCTCTGTTCCCCGGGTGTCCGTGTGTCTGCACATGGCCCCTGTGCTGAAGTCCATCCACAGACATTTGTTTGTCCATTGTGAGATTTGAACTCAGCGCCTTTTGCTCAAGGCTAGCTAGCGCTCTACCACTTTGAGCCACAGCACCACTTCCAGTTTTCTGGTGTTTAATTGGAGAGAAGAGTCTCACTGACTTTCCTGCCTGGGCTGGCTTGGAGCCACGATCCTCAGACCTCCGACTCCTGAGCAGCTAAGCCTACAGACATGAGCCACTGGTGGCCAGCCATCCACAGACTCCCCCGAGCTTCCCACCAGCTGCCTTCTGGTCTTAATCCAAGTTCCTGATCAGCCAGGCAATCTGGTACCCACAGGCCCCTGACCCATGTGGCTCCAGACTCAGAGCCATCTTGCCCCCTGAGCAAGGGGGTGTGGATGCGGCAGATCTGTCAGAATGTGTCCAATACCTTCACCAATGGGCTAGTCCTGAGCGGAACCCAGTGCCAAGGGCACACACCTCCATTTGTGTGTGTGTGTGTGTAACCCATGTATAAATGGCCACTTATCTTCATCTCCCCTCCTCCCACCTCTCTGTCTCTCTCCTTGGTGTCAGTCCTAGGACTTGAACTCAGGGCCTGGGCACTGTCCTTGAGCTTTTTTGCTCAAAGCTGGTGCTCTACCACTGGGGCCACAGCTCTGCTTCTGGTGTTTTGCTCGGTTCGTTGGACATAAGAATCTGGTGGACTTTTCTTCCACTGACTGGCTTTGATCTCAGACTCCTGAGTAGCTAGAAATACAGAATTGCATGAGTCACTGGCATCTGGCTGCTCCTCATCTCTTCAGTGGAGCCCTGGGTGTGAGCTGAGCGGGAGGGAGGGAAGCCATGGAGTGGGTGCCATTAGCTTTTGAGCCTCCAGCTTGCACGCTTGCTTGAGTTTTTTTTTTTCTTACCAGTGCAGTTTTCGTCTCTTTTTCCCCTCCTTTTTGTGCAGGGGTTGGGAGTCAGAGCCTCACACTGGCTAGGCAGAAGCTCTGCCACCAACCCATGGCTCCTGCCCCTTTTTGCACTGGTTATTTTTGAGATCGATAGGGTGTTAGTTTTTTTTGCCCAACACAATCTTCCTATTTTGCACTCCGCTGTAACTGAGATGACAGGTGTACGCTACCATGCCCAGCTCCTTCCATTGAGCTGGAGTTGATAGAACTTGTTTGCCCAGACTGCAATCCTCCTGGTCTCAGCCTCCTACATAACTGGAATAGCAGACGTGTACATGGGTTGAGATGGAGTCTCACCCAGTGTGTTTGCCCCGGCTGGCCTGGTGAGTAGATAGGATTACAGGGGTGAGCGACCGGCACCTGGCGGATACAGTTTTCTTTTGTTGGTGTTATGCCGTACAGCTTGTGAGTCAGTCGGTCGGGCACAGGGCTTGACAGATGCTCAGCCCAGGCACGAGCACTTACTATTTTCCTTTTGCCAGTACTGGAAGTTGAACTCGGGGGCCTTGCACTTGCTCACTCAGCTGGTGCTCTACCACGTGAGCCACACCTCTTGCCCAGCTTTTTTTTTTTTTTGCTGGTTAGTCTGGAGATGGCATCCAGCAGGGATCCTCAGATCTCGGCCTCCCGAGTGCCTCGCCCTACAGGACCGCGCCCGCGGGCTGGCGGCAGGCACTTTTTCTTTACAGGGGCTGGGTTTAGGTGTTCCCTCTTCCTTATCCGATCCGGGTTCGCTGTTCCACACTGCATTACTGGGCCTCCCTTTTCGTACTGCAGTCTGCTGGTGGAACTCTCTGGATTTTGAAATCTCGCAGCTGGGCCTGGCCGAGAGGCCAAGAGGCAAGAGCATCACCTAAGCCCAGGAGGGGAGGCCGGCCTGGGGTACCCACGACGCCCGGAGGTGGGCTGCGCGGGCTCTGGCGCCACCTGGCGTCCATTGCAGGAACGACGCCCCAGAACGGCGCGGAGGGGGTGGGGTCCTTAACCCTGCAGCACCGCCCCCCCCACGGACACGGCACACCCCACGGGACACTCCGGGGCCTAACTTTCTGTAATGGTAACAGAAATGCACAGTTCAGACGGGTACCAGGGGCTATGGTGGCCCGGTGCCAGTCCTAGGCCACTCAGGAGGCTGAGATCTGAGGAAGGTGGTTCGAAGCCAGCCCCGGCAGGAAAGTCTGTGAGACTTATCTCTACTAAACTACCACCAAAAAAAGCCAGAAGTAGAGCTGTGGCTCAGGGGGTAAAACACTGGCCTTGAGGACAGAAGCCCAAGGACAGCGCCCAGGCCCAGAGCTCAAGCTCCAGGATAAGCAGGAAGGAAGGAAGGAAAAAGGAAGGGAGGAAGGGAGGGAGGGATGGAGGGAGGGAGAAGGAGGGAAGGAAGGAAGGAGGGCTTACCTGGGGAAGGTGAGGTCTGTACAGGAGCCACGCTTCTTCTGCTTCTTATCTGAGAACACAATGGGTCTGTGTTGAGCCCAGCGGAGCCAGGCACCCAGGGCCAGCCGACTCGGGGTGTCAGCTCGGCTCTGATAAGCAGGTGGACGGCTCTCCTAGTTTGCTTCCTGCTTCCTCCTGGCTGCAGGGCAGGGGGACCTGCCGAGTAAGACGCCTGCCAAGGATTCTCTGCCAGTTTTCCTTCTGTCACCCGGTGAGTCCGAATCTTGGCACCAGGAAGGCCCCAGCCGCCAGGCAGAGGGGAGGGGACGGAGGGGATGGAGGGGAGGGGACAGGGGGGACATGGTTGCCTGTCCTCCTGCTAGCTGGCTCTGGAAGCAGGCACCAGAGCTTCCTCCGTGTCACTTGATAGCGGCCTCTGGGAGAGAGGCCTGGGACATTTCTGAAGGTCACCTGCCAGAGGCTGCTTGGGGCTGGGGGCCACCAAGGGGGTCAAGCTGTCAGGGAGTCCGGTTTGGGGGGGGGCGAGGAGATTGCCTTGTATAGAGATGATGGCTGCAGTGTATAACTTCAGATCTGTATTTTGTGTGTGTGTGCCAGTCCTGGGGCTTGAACTCAGGGCCTGGGTGCTGTCCCTGAAGAACATTTTTGCTCAAGGCTAGTGTTTTACTACTTTGAGCCACAGCACTGCTTGTGATTTTCTGGTGGCTCATTGGAGATAAGAGTCAGAAATTTTCCTACCTGGGCTGGCTTTGAACCTCAATCCTCAGATCTGAGCCTCCTGAGTAGCTAGGATGACAGGCGTGAGCCACCGGCTCTGCATTTTTGACTAAGACAAGATTTTTGTATATAGCCTAGGCCTACCTAGGACTGGCAATCCTCCCAGCCTGCCTCAGCCTCCCAAACACTGGATTATAGATGCGCGCACGCACCCGAGCACACACGCACACACCACTGAGCTTTAAGCTTAATTACATTTTCTTTCTTTCTTTTTTTTATTGGTCGTGGGGCTTGAACTCTGGGCCTGGG